>NC_081841.1:96678288-96988691 GCF_963259705.1 Myotis daubentonii | reverse complement strand
AGTGCCTGCTGGCACACAGTAAATGCTTAATACATATATGTGAGCCATGATCATTACGCTTTGAGGCCTGCTCACTTACAGCCGATCCTCCTAAAACCCCAGGAGATTGTAACTCCCAGGAAGCCTCTTCTAAAGTCCCGCATCAGAGTGGCCAGTCTACACCACACCTGAACATCACACACGGATTAAGAGACCCCTCCAGGGCTAGGGCCTGACTAATCAGAAAGGAACTGGGTGGTAGGTATATTCATTTTTGTGTAAAAGCCCAGTTTATATGATAACGTGGCCAAGCCAAAGGAGTCTCAACTCTGGACTCATTCACCCCACGCTTAGGATCCCAAGATCTCCACAGGGGTAAGTGGTTCTTCAATGCTCATGACTCTTTACTGTAGGGGGAATCTCTCATCTATATGTGTGCGGGGGTGGGGGGAGGGGGGAGGGTGGTTGGGGATGGGGGAAAGGCAGTGGAGAAATAAGAGGTCAAGGCCATAAAACCCCAAGACATCACTTTTAGAAGAGACCCCCTCCTTCCATTCCTGTGGTGGTGACAGCCTCAAGTTTTCAGAGCAGTGGCGATCACCCCAAAGTCTCTGTCCCTTTCTGCCCCAGGCCTCTCTCCACGCTTCTCCAGACACATAAGGGTCTGCCTGGGCCCTGAGGGCTCTCCTCATGGAATTCCTCGGGACCAGGCCACGGTTCTGAGGTTGCACAGGGCACTAAGGGCAGGAAGTCCTCAAATCCTTCCTTCCTGGCGACGAAAGGCCAGAGCCTTCCAGACTGCTGAGTGTGACAGACAGCCTGTCTTCGTTTCTGAATGTCCCCTAGGAACAAATCTGTTATACTCTGGCCAACACATTTCTGTGGGAATTAAATAATGAAATCCGACTAACATGTCAAACTCTTAATATCTAACAAAGAACGAAGTAGACACAGTGAGAGAAGGAACACTCAGGAAACTTCTTCTAGCAGTTCAAACCGAAAGCTGCCCTTTTCCGTGGGAATGACAGATACCGATGCCCTCCATGTGCACGAGGTTCACATTGCAAAGATCACGTGGGCCGGGCCGGGGAAGAGACCACTCACAGCCAGCACCCCCCGTCCCCGCTCACCGGCCTTCACACCTGCTGAAGCGAACATTTCAGAAAGGAAATAGCGCAGAGCCCAGTTTCCCAGCCATGTGAACACCGAGCAGGAGAAGCTATCAGCCCCAAAGGACCCCAATCCCTGGGGCTCTCTCGCTCCCACTGCCGCTCCCGCTGCTGGGCGGCCACTGCCCTTGTGTCCTCAGTACCCAGAGGACTTCCTCAGAGCACAGCATAGTCCCTTCCTTCCCCAGAAGCCTGCAAGTTCTTGCTGTTCAAACCAGACCTGAGGAGGCTGCGGTGTCCCTGTGTTGGGGGTGGGGTGTGTGGGGGTAGGTGGGTTCATGGTGGGGCGTATCTAATGCCTTGTGCTTTCAGGTAGGAAAGATAATAGAAATAGGTAACATTTAAAAAAGAATTTACTAAGCATCAGGTGCTGAGTTAAACACTTTATATGCATCTAAAATATTTAATTCATACGAGGTAGGTACTATAATCTCCTTTGGACAAATGAGGAAAGTGTGGCTGGTTTCTCCTGAAGAGAACACAAAATTGCCCTTTCCAGGTAAACACGAATGGCCAGGACCTTTTGAGCTCAGAAGGCCTTCTATTATTACTTGAATGAAGCCCGGCTGAATACATTCCTTCTTGGAATGTGTCTTCTGTGGAAGTAGGACACAAAGAGATGGAGAGGTCAGCTTCTAAGAGCCCTGAGGACCTGATTCTGGAGGCAAACGCTACCGCATCTATGATGCTCAGACACAGGGCAGCCTGCTCAGCCCCTCTTCCTGTCCCCCACAGGCATAAGAATGGGGGGGGACTGGGGGTCCCATCCTTTCCCCTCCCAGAGGCTTTCAACCTCTCTCCTTACTGTCTGGCTGCTTCTTGGAGAATGCTGTGGCTTGGGCTGTCTCAGTCTCCAAGGGGATGGGTGACTTATGTCCTTTTATTCAGCAAACAGCTTTGTACAGAATGAATGCAACTTGCTGAATGCCACCATGCGGGGGCAGGGGAGTCGTGTGGAATCCCAATGAAGCCTTTCAGTCCTGGGCGAAATGGCACCGGTGACGTGGTTACTGTGTGTTCTCCCTGGTGGGAGTAAGGACGAGGCAGAGGATCCGACAGATACCAGGACAGTTGGCGTGAGTGGCAGAGAAATGCCCAAACTCCCAGTGCCTGGCTCCCCTGCTAATGCCTGCCTCTTCCTGCTTCTCCACCTTCTTTCTCCTGGCATTTTGCAGGTCAGTACACTGCGGACTTGGGGGAAGAGGGCTCCTTTCTGTGTACAGAGGCTAGTGTGCAGAGACCTCAGAGCCCAAGCCGGCATGGCTGCAGAACTGGGGCTCAGCTCTGTACTCAGTCTTCCCCAAACGCACAATGCTCAGGGGAGCTTGCTCCGCCCCCTGCCTCCCTTTCCGCGCCTGGCTTTTCCATTCTTCTCTCCCAATTGACACTTGGGTCTGTAAGTTCCCTAAGGCCATGAGCCATTCCTATTCTTCCCCAATTCTCCCCCCACCCCCGCCCCGGCCCCCCCCCGTCCCCCCCACACACACTGGACCGCAGGCTCAGCCCCATTTCCAGCACATGGTAGGCACTCAGTGTTCACTGAATGAATGATGAATGGTCGTCTGGTTCTTCCATGAACTTTGGTGCCAACGCTGCCCTGGAGCCCGAGGGATGCTCTGGCAGGAGGACAGAGCCTGACCTTCATGTTCAGGGCAGATGACTCTGCACGATGCCAGTGTGCTACGAATGCAATGGGAACAATGATAGATAGTTGGAGGGACCTCTGAGGTCACACAGCCCAACCCTCTGAATTTACAGATGAGAACACTGAGGCCTAGAGGCAAAGTGCCTTCCAAAAGCTACACAGCCTGTTAGAAGCAGAGCCAGGTTCAGAAGAGGGCTCTTTCTCTCAGGTCCAGCCATCTCTCCTCTATTGCCTCCTCTCCGCCTCCCCGCCACTCGCACTGCCCTCCTCATCCCAGGCCTCGCTCTGCCTTAGCTGCTAGCCCTGTCCCTAGCCTAGGTCCCCTGACAGCACAGGCTGCATGGCTGGTCTGAGTTTCCAGCCCACACACTCCGTCTCCCAGGGAAGATGGCAATTAGTTTCCATTGTGCTGCTCAGCATGACCTGGACTGGAGAAAAACCCTGTGTTCCCAATACTCTAGGCCAATGTGAGCCTGACAGGTTAAAATCCCAGGACCAGGCAATTCCAGGACTTGGGACACAGAAGGTCAGGGACTGTGAGTGAAGCTTGGAGACAAAGCAGGGTCACCCAGGGTGTTGGAGCATCTAAAAGAACAAAGCCATAGGGAACAACACCTCCACTCACCCTCCTACAAAACGGAAGGGGGGGCAAAAGCCAATGAGAAAGCCAGAGAGGTGAACCAGATGGAGGAAAAACAGGGGAAGGAAGGCACCTGGAAAACTCGATCTTTCTCTTTCTATTTTCCTGTTTCCTGGGGCATCCTATACAGCAGGGGTGTGGTAAAGGGGAAGAGGAGCCAGAGGCAGAGGGAGAGGAAAGGAGGGTGCAGGGAAATGCTGCACATGCATTGGTTTACTTTCCTTGGGAGGCATTCAGAGCATCTCAGCCATCTGAGAGGGACAGCAGGTTGTCCAAGGCCACTGAGAGTCACAGGCAGGAGCTGGGTTCTGCCAACTAAGGGCCACCTGGGGATTTTATGGTCCCTCAGATGGATCCAAGCCCCCAATCTCTGACTGTGCTCAGTTAGAGACAACCACCTATCAGTGAATTTAGGAATGTGACAAGGATTCCAAAGGGCAACTGGTCTACCACTCATAATCCAACATCCCTACTTTACAGGCAGGGAAACGCAGGCCCAGAGGGCAGTGACTTACCAGAAGACAAAGCACCAAGACCACCCCTGAACTAAGCCAGGTCTCTGACATTGACAACCTTGCCAGACAGGTTGGGTGACTTCCACGCTTCCAAAGACTCGATCAGGAGCCCTCTGCCCCTCTGTAGCAGACCCTTGCTGCTCCAAGAGCAAGGACAAAAAGGAGAGGTTCTAGCACCCCAGGGAAAAACTCCTGCTGACTGTACCCAAGGATAAAGAGGGGAGGGAAGTGGGGTTGCTATAGAATAATGACCTTCAAGAACATTTGAGCCTAGGTGGCCTAGTGGAAGAGAGGAGCATCAGGGAGTGGTGGGGGCCTGGAGCAGACTTCCTAGGACCTCACCCTCTCTTTGCCAGGGGAAGGGTGCTCCAAGGCCCTGCTCCTCAGCCCCAAGTAATGCCACCTCTGCCCTGCATCTCCAGAAGGGGAGCGAGTATGAAGAGACTCTTGCCCGTCCACACCGACAAAGCTGAGCACTGGCAAAAGCAGCCCCTCACCTTACCCCCCATCTATTAGACTTTAAAGCAATTTTCTTTGTTGTGATTTGGGTGGTCAGTGTTTTCCTGCTCTAAAAACCCTAGTTTAACCCCCCCTTTTTTTTTCTGTCTCATGTTTGCCTCTACTGATATGAAAACGACCCTGTTTGGGGAGCAGACAGATGCTTGTGGGGGGTCTGGGTTCTGAACAGGTGGCAGGGAGAGGGTGGGCTGAGGGCCTGTTCCCTAGGCCAAGATGGCCCCAGCACTGACAGCCCTTTTCTCTTCCAGGCTCATTCTTTTGCCCCTGAGGGTGGCAGAGAGGGTGGTCTTTTTATTACCCTTGATTATTTCTGTACCAATGGTACTCTGTGCACGATGTGCCCAATAAATAGAAGACTTTCTAGGGGAAACAGGCTGGTCAAAATGCGGAGACTGGCTAAAGGTCATTGATATTCTGGTTCCTGGGGCCAATCAGGAAGCTGCTAGGACTGGGGAGAGGATTTCTTGGAAATGACCAAGACTTCAGAGGTCCCTTTCCCTTCCCTGAGTCCTTCCCCAGCTGAGATTCCCCTGCTCCTCTGGACATCCTTGCGGGGAGAGGGGGTGTGGAGTGGAGTGGAGGGAGAGTGCCAGGAGGACGGGGCACTCACTCTAGCACATCGTGGTTGAACTGCTTCTTGTTGTTGCCCAGGAACTCTCCAATCATTTGCCGGCTGAGGCCTTTACGCTGGAGCAGGAAATGGGCCACTCCGATGGGGGTATCAGGGATGAAGCCACGTGAGATCAGGAACTGGATGCCCTTGTCCGGGTTTCTGGGGGTGCAGTTGGGGGTGGGCAGAAGGAATAGAGAGTGAGCCAAGGCCATCCATGACTTCTTTTTCTGTTCTTCCAGCCAATTGAACCCAAAATAGTGCTTGGAGGTCCTTGGAAAGAATTCTCAGGAAATGCCAGGATCCCTTCCTCCACAGAGGGCTTCTCCATCAGAATCACCTTTCACCTGAGCCTCACTCTCCTGAACCCACACAGGAGTGAAGGTCGTGTGGGGCAGGAAGGGGGGGAAGGGAAATCTGGCCAAGCAAAGTGAATTCCAGAGCAGGTGAAGAGGTGTCCTCTTTCTTTTGGCCTCACTCCCATGGATCTCATCCTGAGGTCCCCAAGGCCTGCCAAGAGGTCCCCAAAGTCCTTTCTGCCTGCATCCTGCTGTCTACATGCAGTACCCACCCTGGAATCTGGAGAGGATGAGATTGGGAAACAGCAGTGAGATCTCTCCCACACCCCCTCTTCCCTGTGGATGGTGGATACACAAAAATCCTGCTCCCCAGCATTTACTTTCTCAGGCTTGAGTCTATGTGTGAGTGCGGGTGCGGGTGCGGGTGCGGGTGTGGATGCGGGTGTGGGTGTGAGTGTGGGTGCGGGTGCGGGTGTGGGTGTGGGTGTGGGTGCTGTGTCTTAAGGCAATTGTGCTCACAGTTTGGTCTGCAAATCCACGCTGCTCCCTGAACTGTTTTTTACTGGCCCAGGAGAATATAAGTACAGAAATAGAGGGTAAGCATTTAGAACCTTTTATAGCACTTTGACATTTTCAGGACAACCAACCATGTGATTGTTTTTCTAGCAGTTCATTTTTATTGTAGTTTATAAAAGTATTGACCCACAATGTGTTGGGTAAAAACCCAAACTGGTCCTTCACCAGATAGTTTGAGAACCACTGTCTCGAGGGATCCAAGTATCTGTGTGAGCATTTGTGTGCATGCCGAAGTGATGCTGGGGTGTGTCCGGTAGGGGCTGCTCACCAGGACAGCAGCCTGAGGTAAAAGAAAAAGCAATGGATTAGCCCTAACCTGTTTGGCTCAGTGGATGGAGCATCGGCCTGTGGACTTGGGGGTCCCAGGTTCGATTCCGGTCAAGGGCATGTACCTTGGTTGCAGGCACATCCCCAATGGGGAGTGTGCAGGAGGCAGCTGATCGATGCTTCTCTCTCATCGATGTTTCTAACTCTCTATCCCTTCCTCTCTGTGAAAAATCAATAAAATATATTTTAAAAAAAGGAAAAAAAGAAAAAGCAATGGATTGGGAGTCAGACAGATCTGGCTTTACCTAAGCCTGCTGCTTACTAGCTGTGTCAGTGTGCAACTCACCTTACTCTATGAGCTGGTTTCCTTTCTGTAAAATGGCATAACAATGTTCTCTCTAACACTGTTGGGAAGATTGCAGATGCTTTATGAACAGTAACTGTGCTCTCCAGGATATACGCTTCTGGAGACCAGGGGATGTCTTACTCATTTTTGTGGTCATGGTGCCTGGCATTCAATAAATAATGCATGTGGGCAGGAGGGATGTTGTATTTCCTGGCTCAGGTCTGT
Organism: Myotis daubentonii; assembly: GCF_963259705.1. Classification (NCBI taxonomy): domain Eukaryota; kingdom Metazoa; phylum Chordata; class Mammalia; order Chiroptera; family Vespertilionidae; genus Myotis; species Myotis daubentonii. Next base: position 96,981,901 of record NC_081841.1, on the reverse strand, counting down.
GGCGAAAGGGCCAAGTGGAGGGTGGAGATCAGTGCCTCAAATACTTGAAATTTCCATGTGTGTGCCCTCTGCTTGCCACCAGCTCTATACATTCTGGTTGCAAGAAAAGGTTGGGAGTTCTGGCTGTGGGCTCTGACAGTCAATTCTCTCCCTCCTTCCATTCCCCTTCTCTGTGTACTACACCCCTGCTTGCTTCGCATTCTCTTTCTGTCTCCCTCCACCCCTTTTGTCCCACACCCTCTTCCGCTTTCTCCCTGTACTCCTTAAAGCAGGCCTCTTCTCTTTCCCCCACCCAGTCCCTCACTCGCCTTTCCTCACTTTCTCCTTTGCTCACAGTCTGTTTCTCTCTTCATCAACCCCAGGGGATTGCTGTGTGTCCCTAACTTCTTATCTTACCCGAGGGATTTCTGCTCAATCCTCATGTTACCAGTACTATTATTTACTTAATATTGTGTTTTCTTTTAAAGTCTCTGACTTTTCGAACTCTAGCTTCATTTTAAGCAGTGACAGTGGTGAAATCATGGGTTTGAGATGCTATTTTGTTCCTAATTTTACTTAAAATAAATGAATAACAAGTAAAATCTGTATTTGTACACAGTATCTCAAGGAGCAGGCATGGCACAGATGCCATCTGGGAGGACACTGGATGACGTGCTAAATTACAGGGCACCCCGCTAATCCGTCTTCCCTCCCTCCAGGGCCCCTACTCCCCCCACCCACTCCCCACCCCCAGGACGCACTGCAGCTCCAGAGCCGGAGCTCACTCACATGTTGAAGAGGTTGAGGCCGATGCGGTAGAGGCGTTTGCGCAGGGTGTCAGTGGAGAGCGTGGGTGACTTGCAGCTGGCAGGGTTCTCGCAGTGGTAGCGCGGCAGGCTCAGGATCATGGCCTGCAGGGCCTCCTTGGAGGCCGACGCCGCCGAGACTTCCGAGCCCGACTTGGCGGACGTGCTGCTGCTGCTCAGCTGCTCCGAGTTGTCGCCGGCCTCCGTCTCGGCCTCGGCCCCGGCCCCTTTCCCCACCTTCCCGGTCTCCTCCTCCTCTCTCTCCTCTACCTGCGCGGCTGGGGCCTCCTCCACCATCGCATCCGCCGCCCCATCCTCTGCCTTAGGCGAGTTGGCGCGCAGGGTCTCCCCAACTCCCGCTTCTGCGCATGTGGTCTCGGCGGGCGCGTCTCCCTGGCCCGCGGCTGGGGTCACCGGAGCCTCCTGACCCCGGGCCTCGCCCGGCTCGGCTTGGCCGCGCAGGGACTCCGCTGGGGCCGGGGAAGTCTGTGCGCCCAGGCAGTTGGCTACTGACAGCGAGGTGGAGGAGGAGACGGAGATGTTCTGGTTGGCGATCTGCACCGTGACGTCCCGGAAAGCCATCATCAGGGTGCTGCTGTGGCCCTGGGGCAGGCCCGCGGCCTCGGCGGCCTCTTCCTCGGGCCCTGGGCCGGCGCTCTCCTGCTCCCGGATCTCCACCTCCCGGCTGGGCTGCCCCGCGCCCGCGTGCAGGGCTTGGTGGATCTGGTAGGCGCCGCTCTCCTGCAGGGAGCACATGGTTTTGAGGCTCCAGGTGCTGAGGGCGTCGTCGATTGACTTGGCCAGGGACTGCACCTGCTCGGTGAAGGAGTCCTCCAGCTCGGTGAGCGTGCCCGCGAAGGTGGGCGGCAGGGAGGGCGAGCGCACCAGCGGCAGCCCCAGGAGGCCGTAGCCCTCCATGAGCGCCTTCTCGGCCGCCAAGCTCTCCGCGGTGGGGGCGCGCACCTTGCGCAGGGAGATCCGACGCGGCAGGCGGCTCTCCAGGAGCGAGTTGCGGATCTTCTCAAAGTTCTTGCTGAGCTGGTACTGGCGGAAGGCGGTTTGGATGGTGCAAGCGGCGCGCCGGGATACCAGGTGGCCCCCGTATTTGTGTTCTAGCATTTCAATCTGCGAGGACAGAGAGGAGGAAGAGCACGGTTAGGGAAGGGGTGTTACAGCCCTTCCAAAAGATGGGGCTGATGGCTGTCCATCAATGCAGGGAGTCGCCTGGCTAAACTCTGCAGGGACCCAGACTGCACAACTAGGGGGACACTGAGGGGCTCAGGTCTGAAAACTGCGTGTCGGAGGAGATACCAGGTCCTTGGCAAGACCCTCAGAAGTGTAGGATGTAGGAATGGATTCCAGGGCTTGGTAAGGTCTCAGGCAGGGGGGAGAGGCATTGCTGATTGTAGTAAGATATTGCTGGTTTGGGGGTGATTTTAAAATGTTCCTATCAGCCCTGGCCAGTGTTACTCAGTGATCAGAGCCTCCACCTGCTAGGGTAGCAGGTTAGATCCCCCACTGCATTCGGGAGGCAACCAATTGATGTGTCTCTCTCATGTCGATCTCTCTCTCTCTCTCTCTCTCTCTCTCTCTCTCTCTCTCTCTCTCGCTTTCCCACTTGCTTTCTCCCTCTCTCCTTCCCTTCCACTCTCTCTCTCTAAAGAAAGAAAAAATAAATGGAAAAATATCCTTGGGTGAGGATTACCAAAATAAAATATTCCTATCAGAGATGCATATGGAAGTATTCATGGGTGAAATGCATAATATCTTGAATTTGTATTAAAATACTCCATAAAAAAGTGGAAGGGTTAGATGAAACAATATTGATAAAAATTGTTGAAGCTGGGTGATGGTTGTAAGGCAGTTTATTCTTTCTACTTTAGTGCACATTTAAAAATAATTTTAAAAAATTAAACAGAAATGCTTAAAAAATTTGCTGCTACTCTTGTTCTCTGCTCTCCCTCTCAGCATTCCTGTCGCTGCTTTGGGGCAGTCCCTCGGGCATCATAAGGGTTGAGATTGGGGTTTGATCATCTCTGTGTCCCAGTACCCAGCCCAAGGGCTGGCACATAGTAGGTGCTGAATAAATGTTACTTTAATTACAAGTTTGATGGATGGGTGGAGGATGGAGAATGGATGGCTGTTTCAAGAGTGGGAGGCCCTCCAGGCTGCCCTGTTTTACAATTCCCGTCACCTCTGTGCTCATTGATGGGAGCTGTACCACCAGGGCCCGGCTTGGTGGGGCTGCTGGTGGGGGCACACAGCCTCGTCTGGGTAGATCTGAACCCAGAAAAATGTCTGACAAGGGGGCAATCTGTCCTACTTTACTTACATACTCTCAGCTCCGACCCCAGTCTACGGTCTTTTCTACCCCTTAGTTTATGCTCTTACTTCTCTCTCTTATCAGAACTTCTCAGAAAAGGACTTGAAAGATATTCCCACTGAGATGTGAATGACCAATAACATTTAGCCATGCCCCTTCCTGGAGATTTTTGCATTTAAATAAGGGACAAGGACTATGTTAAGGGGATGGACAAATGGTAGCACTGTGGGCTCCAATCAGTCCTTAGGGAAGTTTAGAAAGTGAGAAAGTGTCCCGAGGCCCCGAAATTATGTCCTAGTCACAACCATGCACTCCACATACATGGAGTGTCACTCCTGAATTAAGAATCGGGATAAGTGGGCTGAGATAAACAACTTATGGCAAGAACAGCATTATCCCTCCCATGTTCCCTCAGGACCAGGGGTGGGAGGGGTACTGGTAGGCCAAATTTCATTCCTCAATAGGAAGAATCATTCTACTCACTTCCTGCTCCACTCAACCGGCCAGGGACTGCAGCTGGCGTGATTGCCTCCACATAATCCCAGCAGTCCTCTCTGTTCCCACCCTGTGGGTACCCCACAGCTGGACCAGTGGAGGCACCTTCCTGCCCTAGGAGACCTCACAGATATAATCCCAATCCTCTGGAACAGTCCCAGCTAAAATGAATGCCCTCAGTCCTATCTTCAAGATTCTCTCCTAGTCCCACCACCCAGTGCCCTTACCTATCCTCAAACCTAGCGGCAGTGTCCTTTCCTATCTCTCTCCCACATCCAACCCTCTTCTCTGAAGATAGTTGGAAAACTTCATATTAAGGTTTGGATGGCCCAAAGGCTTCCTATATGACTCCTCCCAGAAGTATTTGCATTTTATAAGGTACAAGAGCTTAAACAGAAGGCAGAAAGCTCTCCCAGTCCTCATGATCTTCATATTGTAGGGGCCTTCAATATGCTCTTTAAAAAACCATACTAAGTGTATTAGTTATCTATTGCTACGTAGGAAGTTACCACTAATTTAGCAGCTTACAACACCCATTTATTTTCTCACAGTTCTGCATGTCAGTAGTCTGGACACAGCTCAGCTGGGTTCTGTCCATGGGATCTCACCAGGCTGAAGCCAAAGTGTCAATCTCATGTAGATCAGAGTCCTCTTCCAAGCTCACTGTGTTGAAAGAATTCAGCTCCTTGAGATTTTAAGATTGAGGCCTCCGTTACTAAAGGATGCCTGCTGTTCTCAGCCACAGGGCCCTCTTCACAGCAGGGTTGTTTGCCTGGTCAAGGCCAATAGGAGAGAGTCTCTCTGACGCTTCACCTTGTTTTAAGGGGTTCAACTGATCAGGTCAAGCCATCCAGGATGACCAACCTTTTGATGAACTCAGCGTCAGCAAATTGGCAACCTAATGATAGGAGTGATCTCTCTCTCCATTCTCTAGTCGCACCCACACTGGTGGTGGGTGTTGTGCAGGATGTGTACACAAGGGGGCAGGAGTCTGGGGACCCTCTTAGAATTCTGCCACCATACCAACTGGACAGTTGCTTACTGGGTCTTGATCTGAGCATGACCTCATGTACCCAGGAGCTCCAGAGACACACCTGCCTTCCAGGCATTCAGTTCCTGCTTTTGCAGAAATCGTGCCAGAAAGGAAAGAGTACTGTAGCTCAGCTGTTCTCCCTGCAGAACTCTGGCAAGTTTCCTGAGGCCTGGAACGTAGATTGGCCTTGGCTTAGGCAGGAAGGTCCTCCAAGGACATAGAGTGAGGGGAACTGGCCACTTACCTGCCCCCTTCTCTCAATTTCTGTCTCCCTCTTACCCCTCCCCAAGCACCCCAAGAGAAACTGACACCAGGTGGAAATTATACCTCTTTTCTACCTGGTCTATTCATTAGGGAAACCCCACACCCAAGAGCATTCATTTCAGGTTATGAGATGCTATTGACAATAGAGGGAAAGTATGAAATCCCATTGCCTGAAATGCTTCCAAAACAGTAAAGGGATCCCATCCTCCTTGCATGGTATCAAGGAGGCAGGAGGCTGGCTGGGATGACCCTAGGAGACTTCTACCAGCCACTGTCCATGCTTCATCAAAGTAGAGAAGAAAACCTGATTTTAAATTCTTGAATCTGTTCCATCAAGTCCTCCACTAGATTATAAGCCTCATGAAGGCAGAAACTTTGCCTGCCATGTTCACTGTTTTATCTCCAATACTTGGAGAATGCCCAATCCATAGTAGGACTTCAATCAATATTTATTGAATAAATTAAAGAATTAATTCCAAAGTTATCTTTGTGACTCTCCAAAACCCTCCTAATCTGTCCTGCAACTTTCCTCTCCTAGAACTGCTTATCTCACCCTCTCTTGCCTCCTTTGTGCATTTACTTCATCCTCTAGGCTCTCTTTTACTTGTATTTCCCACCCTTACCCTTCCATTGCCCCTTTCCACCAGCCTACAGACTCCCAGATCTCCCCAGGCTAAAACACAATTCTGCTTGGCTCCCCTGCTCTGGGGCACTAGCTCAATCTCTTTTTATTTCCACCAAACCTCTTAGAGAACCAGTCTGCACCCTCTGCCTCACTCTGTGAGCAGATGCCAAATTGCTGATCCAACCCTGTATGCCCTGGCTCCTTGCAGGCTGCCTCCTGCCCCCACCAGTCTTCTAAAATGATCTTTAGTGACTAAATCTAATGGCCCATCCTCAATCTTCCTCCTCCCTCTTTTCTGCAGCTCTTGATATTTTTATCACCCTGAAACTCTATCTTCAGCTCTCCTGTCTCTATAGAGCTCCTTAATCCTACATTTTGACCACCAAATCCCTAAGCATGTTAGTTACAAGTCATATATGTGCCGTCTTCTATTCTCCAGACACATTTTAATTATTTTTCTATGCACTTCTGGACATTTTCCATGATTTCTATGTTTCTATGTTGGAAGTAATTAGAGAAGCTCCTGGTAGTTGATAATTAACAAGTAATTAAGAGGGAAACTATCTCTGGCAGAGCCTTTGTGGCAACTCTAAGATGTTCTGCAGGCTGTTCTTACCTCTTGCCTGAGAACCTCGTCCACACTACCATAACTTCACTCTACTTTAATGGATTGATGAGAAAGCTGTAGGGGATATACTCAGTCCTAGATCTACCTCTTCCCTGCTAGTTGACTTTGGACATGTTTCTGTCTCTCAGTTTTCTTATCTGTTAAATAAGGCTGATCCTGCTGACTCTGTTGCTTATTGTGAGGCTTAAGTTATTTCACATAGCACATGGCACATAATAGGTGATCTGTAAGTGGTAGCTAACTGATGATGACAATGATGATTATGAATGACTCTCAAATCTCTGTTCTTAGCCTTCATCCTGCATTTCCAACAGCCCATGGGTCCCCTATCCAGCTATTCAAAGCCATTGTCTTTCCCCAAACCAGCTTTCAATGACTTCCTTATTTGCCTAATAGCACCTTGGCTAGATACCATCCAGTTGGGAAACCTTTCATTTGTCCTTGGGTCCTCCTTTGCCCCATCATCTACATATATCAGCCTCAAAGTTCTATAGCCACGCCCCCTCCCAATATCTTTTGCAATCACCTTGACCTTTCCACCAGACTGGTGTCATGTGGGCTTTCTTTGACTCCCCACCTGGACCACTCCAGCAGTCTCCTCACTGCCTCCCTGCTTCCTTTTCATCCCCACTATCTACCTTACACCCGATTGTCCTGATCACTGCTCTCAAAAAGCAGGTATAAACACAGGCTTTCTGTTGCTGGAGACCAGTGCCCAAAAGAAGTATAAATGCTTCCCCCTGACAATCTGGCCCAGCCTACCTCCGAAAATCTACTACACGGAGTCCATGTACACAGCAATTCCCCTCTGCTCAGCTCTCTCGCTCTGAGCATTTGCTCAGCAATGTTCTCCCCACCCTCAAATCCTACTCTTGTCCCCTCCCCTCCAGGTAAAACTTGGCTCCTTTCTTTAATACCTATCTCCAGTGTGCCTCATCCACAAAGCCTTTTCAGTCCCCCAATAGACCAGGTCTCCCTGCCTTGGGTCCCATGGAGAATGTTTATTTTTCCATTAATCTTTGTGATATTTGTCTAATCCCTCCTTCTCTCCCCCAAACTCCAACAGAGCATATGTTATTCGAGGTCTCAGATATGTCTTACTCATCCTCTGACCCATGTATTGCACCCGGCACAGAGCCTGGCATGGAACAACTGCTCACTGTCATGTTTAAATTCAGTTGTTGGCTCTTCTCCATTTGTTTCAATGTATTGAATGCAACCATCTCCCATTTATTCCAGCTTTGTGCCTGCTGCACCCCCCAGCCTGCATGTCTCCCCACTACTTCCTTTCCCAACCCTCAATGCTCTCTCTGCACCTACAGACTGGACCTACAGTCTCTGCATCCCTGGTGCCCAGCACTGAGCCAGGGCCATGGTTGGGACTTAATAAATGTTTGCAGACATGAACTAAACTGAACTCTCTCTTATGTTCCAGGGGAAATAAAAATCCAGGCTCTCTTCCGGGACTGGGCTTGGAGTCAAATGCTACACACCGCCCCCCATCTCGTGCTTCCCATAGGGATTGGGGTCTTGACAGTGCCTTAGGTCAGTGCCACCCACCCTAACCCTATTCTTAAGCAGGGCCAGGCCAGAGAGTTGAGAGATAGATGTGGGAGGGAGGGGCCTCTGGGCCAAGGAGCAGCTCTGTTCACTTCTCTCTAAACCCCTTGAATCATGGGTAATTGTGGCCTTCCTTCATCCCAAGAGAGCAATCTCTCTGCCTCTGCCAGAAGAAGCAATGGAGGGGGCTCTGGGCTTAGTCTCTAATGAGCCTCTCAGTGTTAATTAGAACATGCTTCTTCTTTTGAGGTTGTTACTGAGAGATGGCCGCCAAGTCAGGGTGGGGAAGGAAGCAGCTAGCTAGAGAGCCACCGTGCTGAGGAACCTGGGGGAGGGAGGTGGGGATGGGGATGGGGGTGCTTTCTTCTGATGTGAGCAAGGATTTCCTCTGATCCAAGATTTCTCAATTGAGAACATTGAGACATTACCTGGAAGAAGCCTGCAGGACCTGGCAACGCAAACCTTACTGAGGCTGAAGAGCAGAGGCGGGGGAGGGCAGAGGGACCTAGGAAGTGCTTGGGGCAGCCCAGGAGAGGTCGGCCTGACTGGGAAGGATGTGGTCCCTGTGTCTTCTCTGTGTGCCCACTGTCCAAAATACAGAAATGCTCAACATGGCAGGGCACTGAGACCTGTCCACCAGCAGGGCCACCCTTGCGGACCTTCCCTGATTACAATCCGGTAGGGGTAGTGGGCGCTGCAGCTCAGCTACTTCTAGGTCACAGATGCCCTCAGGTGAGCTGCTTTGAACCCCAGCTGGGCTGCTGTCCTCTTCGGTGCTCCCACAGTGCACTGGGTGCCACTTCCATGGAACTATCCTCCACTGTAACAGGAAATAGTGGCAGGTGCTAGGTTAAATTCCTAGATTGTGAAGTTCAAGTCGTGGCTGCACGAGGGATGACCCATACCTGGGATGTATCCTCGGGCAAGTTACTTTCTATCACTAAGCCTTAGTCTTCTCCTTCTTAGATGGGGAGAGTAATAGTACCTCACTCACTGGGATATGGTGCAGAGCTGAGGACATATTGCACGGGAAATGCCTAGTACTATGCCCAACACATAGTGCCCTTCATGCCAGCTAGTCCTGGTTACATGTCAGTGCCCACCACTAGGTTGTGGGCTCCCTGAGCACAGACACTGTGTCTTTTGCATCGTGGTGTCCACAGGCCTCTCACAGGCCCTGAACAGAGCAGCTGCACTGAGTGCAATTGAGCGGAGGGAACCCTGATGTGCCTCGCCATCAGCTGGTCCCCTGGGTTCCCTCCTCATTCCCATGGTAGAGCTCTCACCTTCAGAGTGGGCAGGTCCTCAGATACATCTGGTAAACCCCTCCTTTCACATCATAGTTATTAAGATGAAATGAGGAAACTGAGGCCCAGAGAATTGGAAGCCAGCACTTCTCCCCTTGAGAGTTATCCCATAGTGAGGCCAGACCCTGAGCCTTGGGTATAGGGGACCCACTGGGGAAGGGGCTGCTTTCCAGAAGAGACATGGCTCCCATCCAGGACCCTAATTTGGGGAACAGGACCTGGATGCCGCTGACTGCAGCCCCATGGCCCTGGTTGGACAGCACAGAGAGCTATGTAATACGGACATCTGAGATGGGCTCCAACAGTGGCAGGAACAGGATGCAACTCTCTAGAGAGCCTCAATGAATTTGGAAATCACCACAGCCACTTTCCTAAAAGGCCTCCCAAAGCAACCTGCATGTCCCTCAAGGTCGTAGTTCCAAGGTTCATTGTGAGGGAAGTGAGCGAGGGGAGAGGGAGCAGAGGACGAGAGAAGCTTGCAGGAGGGCCTGCTCACTGTGTGACTATGGGGAAGGTACTGGGAGGCGGGGAGAGGAGGGAAGCCTGGGGCAGGCCTCATTCACGTATTCCTTCAATACTGAGCATTTCCTAGGCACCAGAGCCTGTGCTGGGTGTAGGAAAACAATGGCGGGAAAGAGCAGGGCAGCACCTAGTGCCCAGCTCTAGGGAGTGTTTGCTCCTCACACAGACTATGAAGTGAATAGCACCCCTGGAGGTGTTCAGTGCACAAGCTGCTGAACTCCTTGATAACCCTGAGGATGACATAGTTCTTGCCTTAGAGTGGAAGAGCCACCAGACAGTGCAGCACCAGCAGTGGAGCACCCAGTGAAAGCATATAGCCAGGGTCGGAGAGCAGCGCTGAGACCTGAAGTGTGAGGAGAGATCACCCGGGTGAGGGTGATTGGGGGACAGGTGGGGAGTATTCCCAGCAAACAAAATATGTGAAGGTCCAAAGGCAAAGGATGGCATGGAGACAGAGAAAGGTAATAGGAATGGCTGGAACCCTGAGTGGGCCAGGACATGGAGTGATAGAAGAGCCTGGAGAAGAGTTTGTCCTACATGTATGAGGGGCCATGGAAGTACCATGGGGGGAGTACGATGATCTTTATAAGGAGGACTCAGCTGCAGTGTGGAGATAGGTTGGGAGAGGCACAGCCTTCAGGGAGCTCTGTGGGGGTTTGTCCAGGGGTGCAGGCCAGAGATGGTAGTGGGCTGGCCTAGAGTAGAGGCAGGAGGTGGCAGGATAGGGTGGGATTTGGAAAAGAGTTGAGAGGTAGCATCAGTGGGGTGTGGGGTTGAAGCAGATGCAGGGGAGAGAGAGGAGCCACAGAAAGTGACTGGGATTCTAGACTGGCTGATGGAGTAGGGCTGGCAGGTTTGGGGCCTGGGGGAATGATGCTTGTCCAAGATTCCTTCCAGCCCAAGAACTATAGGATTTGTGTGACTGGTGCAAATCATGGGATCAGAATACTAAAACCAAGATCTCAAAGAAAACTAGAGTCAGGTCCTGGCTGAAGGCTTCATGCCTATCCCCATCCCCCTTCAGGTCACTGAGTTATCATTTTCCCCTTTTCATCTTTCCAGCATCTTCTTCATCGGGCACCATGTCCAGCACTGGGGATATAAGTCAGGTGCCCTGTTTCTGAGAGGGAGTCAAGTAAACAGGAAACGATGATATAGGGCGGAACAGCTATGACAGGGAACCCCTGGCTATGGGAGCGCTGAGACGGGGCATCTAGTGCAGTGTAGGGAGGGCGGGGAGAGCTGCCAGGGGGAGGAGCATGGAAAGTGAGTCCCAAAGCAAGAGGAGGAATGATGGAGGCCCAGTGCAGAAGTGTCGAGGGAGTAGGAGCATCAGCAGTGGAGGCAAAGGGAACAGCATGTACAAAGCCCCAAAGAGATGTGAGGCAATGAGGCCAGAGAAGTTAAGGAACGTTTCCAAGGTCACATAGTTCATTTACAGAAGAGAGAGGAGCAGAGCTCAGTCTCTAATAAATGTGTGCCATGTTTTTAATCACTTTGCTCTAGCCTGTCAATCCCTTTCGCTCCTTTCTCCTACCTCCAGATAAGCTTGGCCCAGAGAGACACCTGAGCCAGGGAGGTGAGCTCCTTCCCAGGGCTGGGTCCACCTCTCATGAGGATCCTGTCACCTCTACTAACCCTCACCTTTCCTGCTCCACTCCTGCTGGCCTGATGTGCAAGCCCATCTATTAGAATTATGTCATGTCCACTATAAAATGTGTCCATGGGCCCTAGCTGGTTTTGCTCAGTGGACAGAGCATCGAACTGTGGACTAAAGGGTCCCAGGTTCGATTCTGGTCAAGGGCACATGCCCAGGTTGCAGGCTCAATCCCCAGTTGGGGGCGTGCAGGAAGCAGCCAATCAATGATTCTCTCTCATCATTGATATTTCTATCTCTCCCTCTCCCTTCCTCTCTGAAATCAATAAAAATATATTTTAAAAAATGTGTCCACGGTACTAATCAGAACCTGTGCACTCTATCTCCCACCTCGTCATCAGCATTAAAGGAATTCTCCTGCCCAAGCTGAAGCATGAGTTTTCTGTGCTGTTATTAACTGGACACTCCTTAAGTTGAACTGTAATCTCTTTGTGGAGAGACCATGTTTCTTTTCTTTTCGTACCCTCCTTCCTTGTTGCTTTGCACATCATAGTTATTAAAAAATATTCACTCAGTGGGCCCTTACTATGTCCAAGACACACTGCTAGATGCTGGGGGGGGGGGGGTAAAAAGATGAATAAGAGATGGTCTCTGTGCCCAAGGAGCAGAGTCACGGGGAATTGAGAGGACTTCCTCATCCGGGCCAACTGGCCACTCCCATCACCCCATGGTGTTCAGATGGGCTGTGCTGCAGCCACTGCACAGACTCACTACCTCACAAGCAAGACATTCTGAGTTTGTAACAGCTCTAGTTGTTAATCAAGCTAAAATCTTCCTCTCCTATAGCTTTCATACAGTGGTCCCACTAGTTTTGCCTAGAATGACAGAAAATACATCTACTCCCTTTACCACACGCCAGCTCTTCCATACTTAAAGCTTGTCTTCATGTCTACAGACAGTCTCACCATATGTCTCCAGCCAATCCTGGAGAATCCTACAGAATTCTCATTTCCCCATTAAATGAAGCCCCAGAGCCAAGCACGGGCTCCAGACAGGCCCAAGCAGTAGCCACTGTGGGTCTCCGCGCCTGCTCCCTATTCTGGGGCCTTGCCTCCCCTCCTGGGAAGGCTGCTGTGCTCACTTCTTTGGCAGCTGCTTCACCGTCTGTTGCTTTCAGTGAGCTGAAGCCCTAAGGCCTTTCTCCAGGACCAAACCTGCCCATCTTATACTAGTGCTGTGGGCTTTTCAAAGCGAAGAGCAGAACTTTCGATTTTTTTCTATTTAATTTGACTTATTTCACATAAACCATCTTTCTATCCTGGATTCTATCATCAAGGTATTAGCTGTCCCCTATTAGCTGTGTCATCAGAAAGTTCTGCCTCGTTACAATGATTGAGCCAGACAGGACCAAGGATAGTGCCCCACTCACCTTGGAAATGGCACTGATGGAAAATAAACGGTTTTGAGAATTCTGTTTGAGAACAATCCACCTGATTATATTGTGATCTAATCTACTTTCTATCATGTCTGCATAGCTATAATAAGAGATTTTATCAAATACCATTTGAGAGCCAGGTGCACCGAACTGCAGCTGGCCCCGGTCCAGGACAATAGCTTTGCATTGATGCCTAAAGAAAGACATAGGTTGGTTTCGCTTGATTCAGTTTTATTGACCTTTCTATTAGCTTCCTTTCCCGAGACTCACCTTGTCCACTGTTTTAAAGTTTGGTTCTTTAGGACCTACTCATTTCAGAGCAAAAAGGACCTTGGAGATGATTCAAGATCTCATTCCCAATTTTGCTGATGAGAAACCAATACCCAGAGTGCTTAACTGGCATTCCTGAAGTCACAGCATTACTAGAGCAAGAACAAGGCATAGCAACATCAAGTCATAATGTCTTTCTCTAAGCACATTCATACACGTGTGCATATGGACACACACACATACACACACACACATGCATACATACACACATACTTATAGATCTCCCTTCAGGTCTCTTAATTGTCCACCAAGAAAAACTGTGGCATTATCATTTAGGGGTTCAGCTGGGACCCCATAACTGATGACTTTCTCCTCCTGCTTCACAGAACAGAAGATAAGGCCTAGAACCCCTCAAAGGGACTTTTCTTCAGCAGGGAAGCTGTGGACTTCCCCCAACCTGGGTTTACCTTGGGAATCCTCACTCTACCAGGAGACCACTGTCTTTGAACTTCATTTGAGCCTGTGTGTGCCTAGGCATGGGATTGCCCCTTGAGTGGGCATATAAGCTAGGCTATCTCTTCTAAGTAGTGAGTGGAGGTGGGATTTCCCCAGAGAACAATAGGCCACTTGCCTAATGCTGTGTGGGGCGGTTTAGGCTTCCTCCATATGGTGAGAGGAGCAGAGCCCTGGACACACTGCTTAAGGGCCTGGCATTGCAAGGGCGTGACCCTACCATGTGGAGGCTGGTTACATTGGAGACTGGGCTGCGTGGAAGGGCAGATTACTTAGCTCTTTTTGAGAGAACTCGTGGCAAAAAAGATGCAGTTGCAGCAAAGGTGGGCCCAGATGGGGAGATCCCTGGTACCCTGGACAGCTCCCAAAGGCAGGGCCCCTTCACCACCCTTCCCACCCCCCTAGAGGCCCTGGGTACCTGTTTATTCTTTAGGTCAAGGGAGAGTTCGTAATCGGAGGCAGCAGGGGCGTGGGAGCAGAGCGCTGTCGCCAGGGCAGGCTGCTGCCGGCCAGGGGAGGCCCCGCGGTGGGGGCCAGCCCTTGGGGAGGCACCCCCCGCCCCTGGCCTCTCCTCCTCCTCCTGCAGCTCCTGGGCTTGAGCCTTCGGGGCATGGGCACTGGGTCTGCCGGCTGCCACCACGGAGTCCTCCATGCCCCCACTGGCCTGGGCACAGGAGCCGTCACTGTGAACAAAAGGCAACGGTGCTCGGTTGGCGGAGAGTGGGACAGGGTGCATGTGGGTGCAGGGGTGGGGGGAGAACCTGGTCAGTCTGGCAGCAATGGGCCTTTCTAGTGGTGAGGGCTGGTGGAGATGTCTCCTGCAGTCCCCTCTGGGGAGGGGTTCTCTTGGCATGGAATAGCCCCAGGCAAGGAGGAGGACCTAAACTTGAGGAGGGTATCCCACATCGAGGAAATAAGCAGCTATGGCCAGAGCTCATAAACCTCTACTTAGGAGCAGTAGTGCAGCGTGGCAAAGAGGAGATTGTCTGGGTTAAAATGTGGGCTCTGCCTCTTAGTAGCTAGTGGGTCTCTGAGCAGATTACTTAACCTCACTGAACCTATTTCCCCATCTATAAAATGGGCATAATAATAGTATCTACTTCATAGGAATGTTAAAATTCTTAAAACAGTGCTTGGTTCATGGTAATTGTTGGGTAAGTCTTAGCTATCATAGTTATCAGATACTTGGCTTAGATAGTGAGGAGAAAGCTGTCCCACACTAGACCAACTCCCTCTTTTGTCCAAAACGAGTCTGGGGAAGGAGTCATGTTTACAGGCCTGGCTGGGGCAAAAGCCCCTTCAAGGCAGGTGGGTGCCAGCTTTTCTGGGCTGTATCTGTGAAGAGGAGGGTTCTTGCCCTGCTGGGTTTGGGAAGCATCTGTTCTCTGGGCCCTCCTCTTCTCCCGTGAAGCTACCATACAGGTTGAGCTGTAGCTGCTGCCTGCCTGCCCACTATAAGAAGACACCTGCTAGCTGGACAGCCACACCCCAGCCTGCCCTGGAGTGTTAATGCAGTTAGGTTTCTCCCTTCCCCAGTCAGCCTCCAAGTTCTTCACTTCCCTCAAGGCCCAGTGCTAAGTCACCTCCTGCATGAAGCCTTCCCAGGTGACTCCAGCTTTCACTGCCCTATCTGCTGGAATACTAGGAGCTGTGCTTAGAGAGTCAGTGTCTATTTCACAGAGGAGAAGTATCATGGCTCACGGTATGGGCTCAAATCCAAGCTCTTCCACTGTGTGGCTTTGGTCAAGTTGCTTTTTCTTATCTGTGTAGTGGAGATACTAGTGCCTAGCTTACTGAGTTTTGGGGGGTGAGTGTAAAGGAGTCAGTATATGAAAGGTGTTTAGCACAGTTCCTGGCAGAGTAAGTTTTTAAAAAACATCAACTCCTGTTTTCCCCATCTGTCCCCTCCCAGAGGCCAGGACCTATATTCCACCTGGTTCTCTTCCCGCACTTAGTTCTGAGCAAAGGATGAGTGCTCAATAAATATTTGCTGATTATAGAGTTAAAGAGAATCCAAGGACCAGAGGATGACCTCTGGAGTGGACAGTGACAGAAGGCCAGGACTGAATGGGACCCTCAGGTCATCTAGTTCACTCTTCCAGTCTCCCTTTTTCACAGATGAGGAGCAGGGGCCCAGGAGGTGGCATGAGCCTAATTAGAGAGCCAGGCAACATCAGGACTTGCTTATTTCCTCCATGGCTTTGCCTCCATCTAAAATGCCCCAAATCGTACTAGAGAGGGGACCTCTTCCTGTTGCCTCCACCCAATGTTGGAGCCTCCTGGTGTTAAGAATAACTAGGGGCAGAGTGAAGAAGCCTCTCTTCACTAAACCTCCATCTGTCCCCTCAGCATCCCCCAGATAAAGGAGAGCTCATTGACTTTCCCTGGAACCAGGAACCTCAAACTCCCTAAGGTACCCTTCTTTGCTACTGTGCATTCCTTTGCTCTGTCAATTCTTGTGTGGCCACCAATGAAGCTACACAGTTGGATGAGCTCTAGATATCTGATACGAGTTTCTTTTTAATTAGTATCACCAGGAGGTTCTTTTCAAGCTCTGACTTCAACTCCTCTTGCTTAAAGTATAGGCCCGTTCTTCCTTCGGGGCACATGGAAACAGCCCTTTCCCTCTGTGAGCACAGCCTGCCTCCAGATTCTGGAAGGCAACATCCAGTCTCCTCCATCTCCTCTACCAACATCCATCTCCCCCACGTCTGTCCTTGGAACTGACAGCCAAGGTCTCTCCACCCCAAAAGGTTTCAACTCTTTAGAGACTGGTGGCTACGCAGGGCTACAGGTATCTTTAAAACTAGCCCTTTGTTTTGTCTGATTGCTAGAGTGTGCTTGGCAAGAGGTTCTGCGGAGTTGATGCCACTCAATAGCAGGCCTCAACCAGCAACACTAGAGGCTGGTAGATAAATATACCAGCTTCCTCCTCCCTTGGGCTAAACAACTCTGAGGTGCATTCCATGCCATCTCCCCAAAGTGCCCAGTGCAATGGAGCTCTGGTTGGCCAAAGCAATGATCCAATCATTTAATGAATTTGTTTCCTTCTTTTCTGTGTCTCATTCCCAACTCTCCTATTGACACATTATAAAGTTACCTTGCCCCAAATAAACAACTTATGTTAAAACAAAACAAAATTTTGAAATAGCCTTCTGTGTGGGCCACCCCTCTGGATATAGACAAGGGCTCTGAGGCCTTCTCACCTGAATTCATTCACAGGGCCTAGGAGTTAGGCTGCCCCCACTGCCATCTCCAGCACATACACATGTGCACAGATGCATGTGTGTTTGCCTGCGTGCACTCATGTCTGTGTGTACATACACACAAACTCGTGTACACACAATGTTTCTAAATATCTATGAGGCTTTGAGTAATTCATGTCCTCCTCCTGGGTCAGTTTCTTCACCAGTCACATGAGGGGAGTTTACTACTCTCTCAGGACCTTCCAGCTCAGACATTTTGGGAGCTTGGGTTGCAGTGCCGAGACCTGTCCAGCCAGGCCCACCAATTCTAAG
Organism: Myotis daubentonii; assembly: GCF_963259705.1. NCBI lineage: Eukaryota > Metazoa > Chordata > Mammalia > Chiroptera > Vespertilionidae > Myotis > Myotis daubentonii. The sequence continues at coordinate 96,965,026 of NC_081841.1, read as the reverse complement.
GTTCCAGGCTCTCTACTGGTAGAACCAACTCCCACCTATGTGCACAGGGACCTAAGAGACTGTGTTCCTCACAGGTATATGACTAAGAGTGTAGAAAGAGGACCCAGTCCTTGCCTTCCTTCCTTAAACTTCTCCACAGACTTGTGTGTTAAAAGGTGACTATGGAAGCCCAGGACTGCTGTCATCAGTATGTATGGCAAAGTTTAAGGTTATATAATGGAAGGCAAAGAACACTGGCTTTGATTTCAGGAAGACCTGGGGTAGAACCTTGGTCTGCTACCTACTACATGACCTTGAGCAAGTTATCTAACCTCCTCATCTACAAAATGGGCATCCTAATAACTCTTTTGCAAGATTTCTGTGAGAAATAAATATGGTTTGCAAGGCACCTAGTACAGTTCCTGGCACACAGTAGTCCTTGTTAAGTGGTGATGCCAGTGGTAGTTGTATTCTGAGCTGGAACCCTCCAGCATGGAATCTCAAAAGAATCCCAGAAAAATAGCATGAGAATTCCTAAGTGGAAAGGGTTCTCAACATTTAGTCTACCTGTCAACCTTCATGAAACAGAAACAATAGAATTTGTGTGTGTTTTTTATCAGACCTCCTGGCCTTTCCCAGCCCTCCAGACTAACTCCCAGGGTGTTTAGGGAGAAGACTGAAGATGGGCTGGCTTCCTTGAGGCTTCCTCCCACCTCTATTCTCCACCCATGGGAGCAACAACATAGTGAAGGGCCTTGCTCTGGAATGTCACCAAGTCATGGGACCCATAGAAACCCCATGGCCTCTGAGGAATCTGTCTGTATTCACCACCTACAGGTCATTCCTTTAACTGTAGCCACCACAGTGTGGGCATCCCTAGGGGGGCATTGGTCCAGTGCCTATTGTGTGGATTTGTGCTTTGGTCACTTTATCAAAGAGCAGTGGAGGCCTGAGTGTTCAGTACCTCTATTTAAAGACTGAGCATCAGGAGAATGTTCCCAGCCTCTATTTCCCTCTCTGCACTCCACCTATAAAAATAGTCCAAGGAAAGAGGTTTTAATCTTCATCTTAGGCTGTCATAGCTGGAAGGACTATCCTTCAGTCCATAGTCTCTTATGGAATTGGCAGCCCATTGTTCCAGCTCCTGGAACGTCATTCCTCCCAAGACCCAGTCTGTGTGTCCATTAAGCTTCCAGAGTTTGCTGGGCTGATCTCACATCATGAAGCTGCCGCCCCAGTGGGTCAGATTCCAGGCAGCCTGGCACTTGAACAATTATCATTCGGAATTTACTCTGTGACCTGCATAGCTTCTTGCAGCCCCTCCCTTGAGCTGCTGGAGGGGGATCCTGGTAATCATAGCTGTCTTAGGCTCCATGTCCATCTCCAGAAACAGAATCTTTGAATGGCAGCCCACTAGTCTGGGGACACTTAAGGTCACTGCTGACATATGGGAGATGCTAGTCACAAGAGTCTTCCCTGGGTTAAGGCACCCATTTGAGAAGGGGAATGTGAGTGGCACCAAAGTGAGAGGTTCTTAGAAGGTTTTGGTTGTGCCCACATGATATTAGGCTGATACATATACAGGAGTCCAGGCCATCCATGGAGGTTATTCTATGCATGAGAACATCGGATTTGAGTATGGGAAATGAAAGTCTTTGAGAAATTGAGAAAACAAGAGTTGCTGAACTGGAGGAGGGCCACTCATGTGGAAAGCCAGCTCGTGTTCAGAAGGATGCTGGGTGCCTGCTGAGCATGCTAGTCCTGGCGCATATGCAACTGCCCTGGGACTCCGGTGACCACTCCAGCCTATCTATCATGTCTGCTACCATAGTTGACTTCCTACAATGCAGATGCTTTGATATCAATTCTCTGTTCAAAACCCATCTGAGACTTTCCAGTGCAGTATTGCTGGGATAAAGTCCACCTATGCGGCACTCAAGCGCATTCATGATCTTATCACAACCTCCCTTTCCAGCCTTATCTCCACTGAGTGACTAACCACTCTGTCCACACTGAAACTGCCAAGCCCTCTCAGACCACCATGCCCCTCACATGACTTCCTTCTGCTTGAAATGCCTTCTCATCTTCATGCCCTTACCCTACCACCTACTCCTTTCTTTGACTTTGACTCATTCATTGCCCCCAGAAAGAATCCATCCACCCTCTAGTGTGTTCTAATAATTCTAGGCACTTGCCTCTATTCCAGCAACAACCACTTCACACTCTAATTTTTCAATGAAGTGCCTGTCTTTCTCCTCCACTAGACTGTGCCATACACATCTTTTTCTCACAGGTGCTTATCACAGTGAGCTGGCTGATGAAGCATGCTTAATAAATGTCAAATGAAAGGATGGATGGATATGTGGGTGGATGAATATCATTTAATCTGTACTACTTTCCCAAGGGCAGAGCTACTGAGTTGGGTTTGGTGATGCACCACCCAGACCCTCCTTCAAAGAATGACTTCTTCATTCAGCTACAAAAAAAGAATGAAATCTAAAGAACATAATAAATGAACAAATAGAAGTGACTTCCTGTTCGGCTTTGGGAGTGCTGCTGGAGCCTGCCTTCAGTAGTCAGCCCCATCTGCTACTTCAGGACTGTCTCAGCTGCAGAGAGCTACTTGTCCCAAAGTCACGTCCAGGGCTGTCTGCCTTTAATGACTAATTGAGGTGGTGATATAAAGGCTCAGCCATTTCAACCCAACATGGAGTAAGTTGATAGGTTGTTCTTGTTCCAGAGCTCGCGGAGGATTGGCAACGTCTTCTGTTGCATCTCTGTTGCATTTGCGTTCTCCCTTTGCCCCACGCTGTGTTCCTCCCCGCCCTTCCGTGGGTGTTGATCCCGAGTGCATCCCCTAGTAATCATTCGGCACCCGGAGCTCAGAGTCAGCTTCCTGAAGAACCCAGTCAGTGACGGATACCCAGCTTTTCATTTCCTTCCTTTTCCTCAACACCAGGATTACCCTGGTCTCTCTACCCTCAGATCTGTGAACATTTTTGGGTTCACATACCTTTGATAAGTACTCTGGGCTCTCTTCCCGGAAAAGTGCACATTATTTCATGCATGCCAAATTTTACCTCCACAATCAGAGGCCTTGCAGACTCCGTGGACCCAGGCTAAAAACACTATTCTGAAGAGATGATCATGGATGATCTTCCATATGCTGAGGACAGTGCCAAGGGCTGCAGGCAGCTCTGCCCATACAAAGAAAATGTTTGTACCACACACCACAGAGCTTCCAGACACAGGTCACTACTGTCCTCAACCCTGAGGGAATCCTCGTTCACAAGTAAGAAAACTTGAGTGGCAGGAGACCCCTGGCTTTGCAACTTACTAACTGGGTGACCTTGTGCAAGATACCTTCCTTTTCAGCTCTGCAGTTTTCTCATTTGCAACATGAGGATGTAAATATCTCTCTTCCAAAAGAGTGATGAAGGGAAATGACTTCCTAGATTGGCATGTGGACCACCAGGGGAAATGGAGCCTTTCTGTAAGAGGAATGAGGGAGAAGGAGGGCATCTGCCAGGAAGCTGAGTGCCTGTGAGGAGCTGGAGGGGCCGGAACTAAAGGGCTGTGTGAGAGTGAGGAGAGGGTCTGGGCCAGGGGTGGGCAAACTTTTTGACTCGAGGGCCACAATGGGTTCTTAAACTGGACCGGAGGGCCGGAACAAAAGCATGGATGGAGTGTTTGTGTGAACTAATATAAATTCAAAGTAGACATCATTACATAAAAGGGTACGGTCTTTTTTTTTTTAGTTTTACTCATTTCAAATGGGCCGGATCCGGCCCGCGGGCCGTAGTTTGCCCACGGCTGATCTGGGCTCTGCTTGGAGAGAAAGTGTCAGGGGCAGGGGTGCCCAGCCTCAGGCTTCCATACCAGAGGCTGGCTTGGGTGGTGGTGGCCCTGGGCACAAAGGTGGAAAAAGGAATGAGGAGGACTATAGGCCCAGCTCTGAGGCTTGTTGGTACTGATGGTGGTGGGCTGCTTTCCCATGGGCGCAGTGGCTAGAACAGTAATTACTAGAGACTTGCTACAGTGTTTTGAAGGCCACAGGCCTCCTCAGGCTGGAAGATTCCCCCACACTAGATTATCCCAGACTCGGCCAGCTCTTCTTAAAGCTCTCCCGGGACGAAGAAACGAGGCATTTTCCAGACAAAAAGCTAGTAACATGCCTCACATCTCGAGATTTCTCTCCCTTGTCCGAATCAATAAAGTGATCAAAGGCGGTCAGAATAAGGGAACAAGGGAAGCTAGGTACCCTTCGAGGTTCAGGTGGTACTGGGGAGAGTTGAGGTGAACCGAGGGCCAGTGTTAAAAACAAATTCACTCTGGGCTGCTTCAAAGCACAGGCTGGAAATGCTGCTCGAGGTGGTGGAGAGAGCACTGGGAGTCGGGGTCCAGTCACCTCCGTTCCGCAGCGTTCGGATAACCTTAGGTACCGTCTTCTCTCTGGACCTCTTTCCTCACCATGAAATGGGCAGTTCGAGCAAGTTGCTGTGACATCTGGAAGGAAGGGGGGCCAGCCTCTTCCTTCTCCCCTTCCTCTGCACTGGCCCAGGGCCCACACGCACCTTCCCTGTTACGCCCACCAGTCAGCCCTCCACATCCAAGGACACAGCACCAGCCTCCCCCTGCCTCCCTACGTCATTTAATCCACACCAGCACCTCCTCCGGCCCTGGCTCCGTGACCTCCATTATTTGAGCTGAAAGCCAGGTCTCAGAATAGAAACCCCTGGAGGAAGGCAGCTGCGGCTTTCTGGGCTCATCCACTTGCAGACGCTGTCCTGACTTCATCGGTTTTGACAGAAGAGCCTCCCTCCCACCTCCCAAGGGCCCTGAGAGAGTAAGTTATTCTCTCTCCTGTCGGCTCCTTGGAGACTCCCGCCTTTGGTCTCACGGTTGTTCCAGAAGGCGGTGGCCAGTCTGGTTTGTCTGTAGGGCTTTCTGTCAAAGGGATCTTAGCAATTCCCTGAGCTTGTGCCTGCCCCACACCCAGGCCCACAATACCAAGGGGCTCACTCCAGGTGGGCAGCCTGTGCCCAGACATCCAATGTAGAAGCACCCCTGCTTAGCTCACTCCACAGTGGAACATTAGCCCCTGGGCATGTCAGAACCTGGCACGCCCCAGAGAGGCCTTATCTAGAAGCTTCCTCAGGACAGCGCCTTCACAGGCTCCCCAGCTGGTCATGCTGACTAATGCCATCTTATTGCCCCCGGAATCCTCATATTTTTGAGTGCTTTATTTTCTCACAAATAGGCATGGATCTGATAGCAAAATCAAGCTCTAAGGACATCCTCCCTGTTCCCTGCCCCCTACACACACACACACACACACACACACACACAAACAACAGTTTCAGAAATGCGTGCTTCTCTCACCCGGGCAGACAGGCTCAGTGTGCACCCGAGTGTACCTGGTGCACTTTTATGTGTGCTATGTGATTACCCCTAAGATGGGATATTTCCTCCTCCCAACGTTCTCATCTCACCAACCTTGAGATGAAGCTCCAGAACGGCTCCCCTTCAAACTCTCCTGGGACACATGACCTAAGTCAGCAACAACTGGTACAGGCAGCACCTAATACAGCGGTTCTCAACCTGTGGGTCGAAACCCCTTTGGGGGTCGAATGACCCTTTCAGAAAACACATATATAATTACATATTGTTTTTGTGATTAATCACTATGCTTTAATTATGTTCAATTTGTAACAATGAAAATACATCCTGCCTATCAGATATTTACATTACGATTCATAACAGTAGCAAAATTACAGTTATGAAGTAGCAACGAAAATAATTTTATGGTTGGGGGTCACCACAACACGAGGAACTGTATTAAAGGGTCGCGGCATTAGGAAGGTTGAGAACCACTGACCTAATAGTTACAGCCCAGTGAACTCTGGTTTTCATTTCATTTTTTCTTTTACTATGAACTAGTCTATAATGCGAATATGAAGAACATACATGAAGTATAAAGGAAAATATACACCTGCACCCAGCTCGAGGAATCACCCATCAGAAGCCTTAATGCCCGTGTGTTCCTCCTCCCTCCTCAGAGGGATCCCTGTCCTGCACCCATGTTCATCATTTCCCAGCTTTCTCCTCGGGGCAGAGTCCCTTCTGTCTCTGTGTAAGCATGGTGGCTGCTTGGCAGGAGCACACGTGTGCACAGTGTGCTGGGTGGGAGGCTCAGGAGCACTCCTGGTCTTGCAGACCCTAAGGGGGTCAGGAAGCCCCTCCTTGTGGTGGCAGGACTGCAGAGATGGCCCGGGTCTGACTGCAGCTGGGTGTGCCCATTACTTCAGCAAGGAAGACTTTCAGGAAAGAAAATGGACTTGTCCCTTAAGGACCCACCCCCCTACTGTCCCTTTGTGGCCTGGGTGTGTAATGATCTCCAAATGGACTATGGTGACTGTCGGGAGCCACACGGGTGAGGCTGGGAGAGGTGTGCTAAAGAGAGACATCAGCTGTTTAGCATCTGGGAGCTGGGTCCAGGGTGTGAGAGCCTCAGGGGTCCCTGCAAGGAGGGAGCGCAAGAAGCTTCAGGCAGTGTTGGCCAACTCATGATCAGGGGCAGTACTATGGCAGCTCCAAGTGTGGGCTCGGGGCTGGGCTGCCTGGGTCTGAATGCTGGCTCTGCCTTTCACCTACTGTGTGGCCTTGGGCATGTTGCTTAACCTCCTTGTGCCTTATTTTCCTTTCTATGAAAGAATTAGGTAGTGATATATATATCAAGCACTCAGTAAGCCCTATATAAGTAGTAACTATCTTTTTTCTTTTTAGGATTTCCAACATGCTATTTTGCTAAATATGAGAAATTGTTAAAAGTGCTCTTTAATTTTCCTATCTATATATATAAAAGCCTAATAGGCTAATCATCCCTCCAACCGGTGGACTGTTTGACCAGTCGCTATGATGTGCACTGACCACCAGGGGGCAGATGCTCCAACTGGTAGGTTAGCTTGCTGCTGGAGTCCAGCTGATCAGGACTGGGCGAGACAGGCTGGACATGCCCTGGAGCTCTTCCACAGTCCCTCCCCTGCCTCAATTGATTGTGCACCAGTGGGGTCCCTCAGCCTGGCCTGTGCCCTCTCACAATCCGGGACCCCTGGGGGGATGTCGGAGAGCCAGTTTTAGCCTGATCCCCACAGGTCAGGCTGAGGGACCCCACTGGTGCACAAATCCATGCACCAGGCCTCTAGTAATATTATATATATTATAAAAGAATATGAAAAGTAGGAAGGATGTAATTTCAGAATAAAAAACAGTCCTTTAACTTGAACTATCATTTATGTTCTTGGTGTTTTGTGATAGAATTCTTTAAATGGAGAAGTACTGGACTTTTCTCTATGGTGTAATTACTGAAGCTCTGAGCTAGAGATGATGCCAAGAGGAGCTCACCAGAAGGCAGTAAGGGCTGAGAGGCAGCAGAGTGTAATGAGATGAGACTGAGAACCAGACAGACCCACTGTGGTTAAAATCTGGCCACTCCCTATCGGTGTGGCGTTGGGCTAGTTCCTTAACTTCTCTGAGCCTACTTCCTCGTGTGTGAAGGTAAGATGCTTGCCACATGACTTTGCTGGGAGAGTTAGCAAAAGAATGTCCATTAAGCCTCTGGTACCAATTTGATGCTCAGTAAAGGTAGGTTTCCTACCCTAATCTGGGCCAGTTGTGCTTCCCCACCTCCTGGCTCACAGGCAATTGCTCCCTGGAGAACAAAGACCTGGTCTTGTCCTTCTTGAATCTGTCATAGAACCCTGTGATGCTGACCTACACAAACCATGTGCGCATACAGCCCAACCCAGAGGCAGGGCATGAGACCTAAAGTCCCTTCATTTCACCCTCCTCCTCGTGCAACCCAGATCAGTCTTACCTCACCCCAGAGTAGATGTTTCTTTGGTCCTGAGCCATTTCCAGGGAAGGATATCCTTCCAGCTCCTCACAGGCTCAATTTCACTACGTGCCAGGGGAAAGGGTCTCTGATAGCCCACAGGTGCTTATGGTGGTCAGGTGTGTGCTTGCCAAAACAGGACACAGAGATAGAAATGGCAGAATTACCTGTAGCGTAGGCTATAGCTCTGGACATTCATTAAGTTCCTATGTAGCAAGATTCCTATCTGTTTCCCTACAGTCACCTTCCTTGTCTTCACCTTTCCTACTCGAAGTTCTTCCTAATGTCTAGCTTCCGTCTTCCTTGCTGCAGTAGAAACTACTCACAGCTTAGAGTACGAGAATGGCCCTGCTATTTCCCACATGTTTGTGGATTTCAAAAGTGTTTAGGAGAAAGGGACACTGCAGGACACACTGGCTTTGGGAAGAAGCCCCAGAAATCCCAGCTTGGGGAGCCCTCCACAGGCAGGGCAGGCGTCAGGGCCAGGCCATAAACCTCTCCCTGAGGGGTTAAACAACCTCCTTCTCTTAGGAGAACACAGTCAAACTGGCAAGAAGATTTTCCTGATAAAAGTGCCTCTGCTCTTAATCTCATCCCAGCCTGCACTCTGACGGCCTGGTGCAGGGAGAAATCATTTCCTCTCCTGCCCTGACGTCTAGAAAAGCTCTTTTCCCAGCCATGGCCCTGCTTGATTGGCATTCATCTGGGCCATTAGCTTCTCTGGTCTCTCCCCGCAATTAGTCCCTCAGTTCTGAGAGCCTCTTTCTCTCTCTGATATTGGGCTCTTTCCAGCCAACACGCTATCTTTCCTGGGCTGGGTTTGAATAGAAACATCTGAAACACTGCTTCCTCCTCATCCATGCCCATTGCCCGTCATCCAAAGACAGAATGAACCCTCTCTGTGAAGGGCGTGGCTCAATGACCCCAAACAACTGCAAGGTAGTATATCCCCGGCTGCTTGTCATACCAGGGGCTCTGCCACTAGGTTCCCACGCCCTGAAGTACTCAAGCCATTCTCTCTAAATTGAGTTTCTAGACCCCTTCTCCTGGGACTCCTAGATCTTAACTGATTTCCTCCTCTCTGCTCTTGAAAATCCAGCTTTAAAATAGCTAGCATTTACTGCGTGCTGACTATATGCCAGATACCTTGCCATGCATCATCTCATTGAACTCTCCCAACCACCCTAAGAGGTAAGTGGTATTGTGAGCCCCATTTTACAGATAAGAAAATTGGGATTTGAATTGCTCAGTTTTATGTTCTCAGCTGCTCCACATTCTAGTGCTTCCTTGAAGTCGTTCTGAATTGGTCTCATAGCCCAGGGCACTCCTTTACCACCTCCTCACCTGTCTTCCTTTCCAACCTAGAAGGGAGAATCTGTGGAAATCTTCTGGTGCTCAGTCCTCTGTCCTTGGAGTGTTAAGGTCATGCTGACTGTGCACTTCAGCCTCCTTCATCCCCATCATTTCTGCCCTGGGAGTGAACAGAGTGCACCTGGGTCTAGGACCAATGCTAAAGCCGCCAGCACCGGGGTAGGGAGGGGTGAGGGGATACCATGCTCTCCCTGTGGCATTCTGGGGGCACATCGTCCAGACTGCAGCGCTCAAATGTGTGGAGAACAGGGGAAATGAGAGGAGGTGCTTATACAAGGACTGTAGGTTATGAGTGAGGTGAGGTTGTTCTCCTTTTTTAAAATTTCTTTTTGTGTTTTAACAATGAGTAAAACAGAGAAATGAAAAGCCTATCCAAGGCTTTTTTCTCATGTGTGCTCATCCTAGTCTGCACGTTGCCTTTCTCATCTGCCTCTCGGGTCTATTGTCTGTGTCATATCACTTGCCCTTTGTTTTGCTTGTGGCTGTTCCTGGTCTCCCCATGTGTATGTCTCATCCTTGGCCTGGGCACAGTGCCTTCTTATGGAATCGCTGCCAGAGGGGCCTTGGGGCTTAGACAGCACCCCTCCCCCCATCACGTCAGAGCTGAGGACACTGAGGCACAGGGAAGGGGCATTCCTGGTCTAAGTGAGGTGGTGCAAAGCCCCGGCTTCATGAGGACTTCTACCTCGTTCTGCACTTGACCGGCTGTGAGACCTTGGGCAAGGAAGCTTTCTCGGGTCCTCGGTCTCCTCTGTTCAATAGAGGGCCGCTGCACGCCTTGGCTCGCTTCCAGCCATGACATCCTGAGGTTCTAAATGAACAGACGCTTCTCTTTGCTCCCGCTGGCACCTGTCCTTGCCGGAGACAACAACACATGCCAGTCTTCCCTCAGACACAGCTGTCTTCCCCGTTTTGCTTTTTAATTGTCACAAAAGGAATCTCTGAAAATCTCCTTTCTTAAGCCGTTCCAAGGCCCCTGAGAGGCAGTGACGTCTTCAAGGATGCCTGGTGTGATTAAATCACTCTTGCTATAGATCAAGATTATTTCCTCTTTTTTATTTTATAAAATAAATTTAAACCCTTTTATTCATACATCAGAAACACTTATTGGAATTATAAATTATGTTCATGGTCATAGTACTGGTGAAAAGTAAAGTAAATTCATAGTATTGGTTAAATGAGTGAGTAAAGATGCTCTTTCGGAGGAGAAAAGCAAGACAAGAAAAGCACAGGAGATGGTGAAAAATCTCTAGGCCTGCGAAGAGGAGTGATTCTCTGGGAAAGAGAGAAATATATATAGCCACAAAACTCAAACAGGAAGTTTTCGGTTAATGAAACAAGAATTTCTTTCCCAGAAAATTGTTCAAAACTCTACATTAATGAAGGCTGACTGAACAGAGATACCCAGACATTCATTGTGGTATATTTCACTCTGCTGTTCTGAAAGTGTTATCTTTAGTTATGTCTATTTCTTTAAATAATAAAGTCTAGAGCTTTTTTATCCCTAAAAATGTCATCTGGGTCATCTCTCTCCGCAGTCTGATTGCTCTGACGTGTTTACCTAATTTGCCTGGAGTCCGAAAACAGCCTCATGCACAGGGTGGACGGGCAGGAAAGAAAGGCCAGGCCTTCTCAACCCTTGATGACAAGCCAAGTTCTCTCAAGGAGCTGGCCCTGAGCAGCCTGCTTCCTGTGGCTGGGAAGCGGGAGCCAGCTGTTCACGCCCAGCCTCACGTTCACTTCCTGTGCCTAAAAACACCTCCCTTTGTCTTTTTAAAACACCTCCCTTTGGTTATCTGACTCCAGTGTAGAAGCTGCAACAGATGCTTGGCTCAAATCTTCACTCTGCCATTTACCAGACCTTGGATAAGTCATTCATTATCTCTGGTCCTCAGTCTTTGTTTCGAACATGGGAATAATAATAACATTTTATAAGCTTTTAGTGAGAACGACATAATACTTGTGTCGCACCTAAGCAAGTGCTCAATAAATGACAGCTTGTATTCTCCTTCCCTCTCCCACGGGTGAGGGACACAAAATACAACTAGTGGGAGGAATTCTCCGATCATCTCCAAATGCCGCTGACAGGAAGTTGTCTGTCCTCCCTAGCAGCTCTTTGAAGGTGGGCCCCGACCTAGCCTCACTCACACGGTGTAGCCCTCTGCTCAGCCCCATAGTTTCCTAAGTACCCTCTGGTGGCAGCCTAGGCCTCACGAGGAGACCAGTTGTAGAGGAAGGCTCAAGGCCTGGGAGGGAAGATACACAAGGAAATTGGCTGGACAAGTACTTGACTCCGAACACGAGTTTCACAGCCCAGCTGAGGAAAGTCCTCTGAACAAAAGGTCAAACATCATGACAAGACAAAGCTTCCCGAACACTTGCTGGAAGTAGTGTGGGTGCCCACTGCAAGGCATCACAGTGTTTTGACATCTCTTGTTTTTGTGCCTACTGAGTCTGGCAGGGAAGACACAGCTGGAGCAAAAGGCATGGGAGGTGAAGTGACAGGCCACACAGTTCCCTGGGAACAGATTTCACTAGCTCTCGGATCAAATTCTGCCATCTTGTGTGGCACCCGCAGGTAAGGAGCCCAGCCAAGGTGGACTCTGCTTAACTACACGAGATCATCAGAAGACTGGCGAGCACATTTGCTCCAAAAGCCCAAATAAGAAGGAGCAGCCCCTCCCCTAGCCCTGCTGTGTCCCACACCAGACAGAATCCTCAGCCTCCAGAGTCCCACGTGGGCCAAGCAGGCAGGCGCCTCACTCCAGGGCAGGGCATGGAAAGGTTTACAGCCCTGGGTCAGGTCCCATGATCCCAACACTTGCAAAGCCTTCTGGGAACTAACCACTGGCCTGCCCCCAGCAAACCCTCACCCCAGGGCTTGGGAGGGAAGCTGAGGCTTCTCTGTGCCTCTAGGGACTGGGAGCACACAATTCTGCAGCCCCAGAACAACCCCCCCCCCCCCCCCCGCTACTGGTGGGTGGGCAGGTTTCCCAGCAGCCTCTTAGCTTGGACGTGACAAACAGAGTAGGCACTGACACCAAAGCTCCCAAGCTCAGCGGTTTGAAGACTAAACTGTATTGACTGAGAATTTAATTGCTCCATAAAGGCTGAGTAAACATGGAGGGTCTATTGATCATGCCTCAGGCAGGCTGGGAGAGGGGAAGTGCCCGGATGCACAGGACAGCGCCAGCTAACACAGGGCTCCCCCTGACAGCCATCCTTGGAAGGGTGTCCCTTCCTCAGGGGCCTCAGCCTCTGCCGCTCACACTCTTCGGGCTGGTTAGCAGGTGGCAGACAAGAGGGGTGGAGGCACCAGGAGGTTCTGGTTAGGGCAGGAGGCTTTCTCAATGAATGTGTGCAGTCAGTGGGACATGCAGGCCACAGTATCCTTATTTTTTAACGGGGGCACATGAAAAACCCAGTACAGAGAAAAATAAAACCCCAGAAGCTTGTGCACTAACATATTGACAGTGGTTAACTCTATCTGACTGGATTCAATTTTTATTTTCTTTATGTTCCTGTATTTTCCACATATCCAACAACTAGCAAGTGTGTAACTTATAATCAGAGAAAATAAATGTTATTTAGGATTTAATGAAATGTCTCAAAGAACTTCTCCTATGCTATTCAATAAAAAACTCCTAGCAGCAGCTCTGTGCAAAGAGGTTACATTTTGGAGTTAGACCTGGGCTCACCTTCCAGCTCCAGACTGATTCTCAGTGGTCCCTCTATCAAGGTACCAAACTTCTCTCCTTCCCAGATTCCCTTATCTGTCAATGGGAGTAGCAGTATCTCACAGAATTCGGTGAGACAAAATATTGAGCGTGCTCAGTGCAACAACTCTGGCACGTCCAATAAATATTGTGTTGAATAAATGTGAGCCTCTCTTCCATCCTGGAGCAGGACAGGGTGGTTGAGAAGGAAGGACCAAATATTGGGGGTGAGTCAGTTCGTCTGCTGGGGCCCAGAATGCCACCATCCACACTCCGATCCCCTCCTCGTCCCCAAGGCTGGGGGTTGTTCTGTTTCCTCCCTAGCACCTCCTCTCTCTGACCTCCACCCCTCCAGCCTCCCGAAATTGCCCTCATAGAAGCCAGTCCTCCTCATCTTGCCTCATTGCCACCCATGGAGACAAATGGGCTAGATGCCGGGAGGCAGCTGGCCAGCACCAGGGTCGTTGTTCCAAATGTCACCGAGAGCCTGAGAGGGAGCCCGCCCCCCCCCATAAAAAGTAGGGCTGCAATTACTAGTCTATTCAATTCCCCAGAATAAAGCCTTGCCCTCAGCTAGCAGCGGGAAGGAGCTGGTAAGGGGGATGAAAGAGGCTGGCACGGCCTACTGCCCCCTGGCTGGCTCTGGGCCCAGTTCTCACCTGAGGGCCTATTACCCTAGTAAGCATAAGCTGTTGCCTAGGGATGTGTGTGCCTAAGCACAATGGAGCCCATGATAACTCTGTGCCAGCCCCATAACTGTTCCATTGTACCCAGGACACAATGCCTACCATTCAGCCTCCCCTTTGTGAGACAGCAGCTGCCAGACTTGCTCGTCCCACTTCTGGAAGCATCACCTCCTGGCAGGCTCCAGGTCCCCAGAGAGATTTCTCCTGAGCCCATCCCCCAAAGGCTGTTCTACAGGTGGCGGGGGAGGCTGTGCTAGCACACACTAACAGGCTGGAGCAACCCCCTCTTTGGAAGGAAGTGAGGATCTATCTGGGGCCCTGGGGCTCTCCCCTGGGCTGAGGGTTTGCCTCAGGCGGCAGCAGCAGCTCCTCTCTACCCGAGGATCAGCTGTGGGTGATAGGCTTACACAGATCAGCTGCCACTGCAGCCCCCAGGGCATGAGCCCAGTGGCTCATGAAAGGGATTCTTGCTCAGTCCCACAGCTTGGGGTGGGTGCAGGGAGGGGACAGGTACCCCCTCACACTTGTGCTGGCCTTGGTCACCACTGGCATCAGAGTACAGAGGAAGAGGGTGAGGGGGGTCTCTGTGGCCAGCTCTGAGGTCACACAAGAAAGGCCCCAATGACACTAGATCTGATGATTGGTTTGGATTCCTTATATTGGTGCCCTCTGTAGAGATCAACTGGCTAATTCCTAGGAATTCTCAGAGGAGCTTGAGGCTGGCTGAGCCGGTGGGAAACCAGACTGACCAGTGGGGAGGAGCCTGGCTTGTCTTGGAGGCTTGTGACCCGCCCACCCTGAGCTGGCCCTCAGCCTGTTCTCTGACCTCTACTTCCTTGTAGAGAAACTCAAGGGGTGGTGGTGGGGGCGGAGCTTGAGCTACACTGGAGGCGGGATGGATTCAGAGCTGTGAAGGAGTCACAGATAGGGTTGGGAGCAGGGATGTTGGGAGTCTGATGGGAGAAAATTTATCTCAGGATGCAATTCTCCCAAGAATCCAAGAATAGACAGATTGACTGACACATACACTGTTAGAAAACATTGAGGTAGCCTTCTTCCAGAGAAGCCGAGAAACTGTCATCAGAGAGACAGACAGACAGACAGAAACACACTCTAGGAAACTACAAACCAGACAGACAGGACAACTTGGAATACCTGGGAACGGAGACAGACAACAGCTGGACCAGCTTGGGTGCAAGCCTCCCTGCCCCACCCCGAGGGGAGGGCTGCCATAGGCAGCACTTACAAGCCCCTCCCTGAACCTTCCACCCACCTCCCTCCCTCCTTAGAGCACCTCCACCCAACCTTGGGGCCTGCCCTTCAATAGTTTCCTACCATCCCACCCCAAATCTTGGAAAACCCGATTCCCTTGGAGCCCAGGTCCCATAGGGGCAGCACCCTTCCCTGCCTCCACATACACCAGCCTCTCTCCCACCCCTTCCTACCAGGAGCCAGACTGCAGGGTGGGTCCAGCAGAAGAGTGTTAGTACATGAAAGAGTGGGAGGGGTGAGTGTGAGAGAGAGGAAGGACCAAGGAAAACTCAAGGGAAGATTTCTGTTGCTGGGGCCCCTGGCACTGACTTTGTGAGGGTGAAGTTACCCATCCTCACCAATGCCTGGTGCTCAGGGAGCAGCAATTGCCTGTCCACCGAAATGAGTTGGACTGAGGGGGTGGGAGGCAGACTACACAGCTTTCCTTGCTTCTCCTTCGCTGCCAGGGAGGACATTTTTTAGGAAGAAAACACAGCCACGTGTCTGAACAGTGACAGCTCATGGAAGGAGCCAGGGCTCCCTATCTCTTTCCTCCCAGACCACCCTCACACCACTCCACTCTCTGTCCTCTCTCCTTTCTCTCCACTTTCTCATTCTCCCATTTCTCTTCTTCCTTCCAGTTTCCAGGTGAGCCATTTCCCATTTGGAGGCATCGTGATGTCCCGCTAGATGCGGAGCTCCTTGTGTCCCGGCACAGAACGTGGCACAGAGGCCACCCAGGGCATGGCACAGGGCCTGGTCCTTCCCTTTGCCTTCCGTCCTCTAACGTGGTCGGCTGCAGGGAACACATGCCTCCTGAAGCCCCGGACTGAAGGGTCTGGAGGTGTTACTGTGGCCCCACTGCCATAGTTCCCTCCTCAGAGTCCTGCCTCATGCCCAGCCCCCTCTAACTTCTTTAAGGGAAATGAGTAGTAACACCTTCCAGGGGGTCATTTTCTGTCCTTAGCTGGACAGCCATCATCTCTGATTATCATCTAGTTATTTTCCAAGGAAGAAAGGGAACGATTATGGGATTGTTAAATCTTAAACCTGGAAGTGGCGAGCAAGGAGTCAAACACTGTAAGTGTGCATCTGGGCGTCGATACTTCCTGGCTGTGTGACTGTGGGCCAGTCCCTTGAGTCTCTGAGCTCACTCGCCTCTCAGGTAAGACAGTGGTTATAAATCTGCCTGGTCTTGTTTTCCTAAGCAGGCAAGAAGCTCAGTGAGGTTACATGTAAATGCCATTTTCTAGACAGACCAACCCCTTCATTATACTGATGTGGAAACTGAGGCCCAGGGGAGTTAAGTCACTTGCCCAAATTCATTCTGACAACAGGAGACTATACGTGGGGGAAATTTTTGGCCCAAATCGAAGGATCATGACTGAGTGAAGTAAAGAACAAGAGAAATGTGCAGAACTGTGAGACAGAAAAATTGGTGGAAAAGAGAAGGAAATGAAGTGGGATAAGGGACAGAGACTGACAGCACACACATCAAGATGAGAGGGAGCGGAAACTGATGTGGGTGGAAAAGATGGGAATGGAAGAGCAGCAGGACAGCCAGATAGATGAATGTGGGAGGAGAAAGATGAAAGCATGATGGAGAGAGAACACAGGGGAAGGAGACAGGAAGAAAGAGGGCATATGAATAACCCAAAACAAGATGAAGGAGAAAGCCTGGGACAGTGACACCAAATCTTGACTTTTCACTACTCCCCGTCCTTCCCAAGTTGTCAGCTAACTCATCAAAGGTTGAAAAATCCCTGAAATTAAAGTCAGTCATCTTGTCGTCCTTATGGAAGGAGAAAAATCAGGAAGACAAATGGAAATATTTGATTTAAGAGGAAAGATGGGCACTCTCATTGGTGAGCAACTCCTAGGTGCCAGCATCCTACTGTGCTCTGTAATTACAACCACATTCATTTCCCTTGATGTTTAAAAATGTATTTTACACGGGTCATTTAGAGGGGAGCAGTATAGGAAAGGGTATAATGACCTCAAAAGTTGGGAATGGCTCATCTGGGGTCCAGAGGAAGCAAAGAGAAATGGAAGTATGAGGAAGGAGGTAAAAACAAACAAGTAACAGCACAAGACTTAAGGAAGAGGCCAAATGGTGCAGTGGTGTGTGCTTTACTCCGAGGGGAAGGACTGTGGGGTGGGGAGGGGAGGACCATCCACCAATGACTTCCCACCTTTGGGAGGCCGGGTCTGCGCAGGAGGGCTTCTGCTCGGCATCGGCGGCTGGGCAGCAGAACTGGTGCAGCACGGTCTCATTCCTGAGGGCAGAGCAGAGGAAGAAGGTCAGAGCTCGGCCTGGACAGGCTGGGCCCAGCAGGGCTCTCTCACCCCAAGGCCTTTCTGCCCTGAAACCTTGCCCCTGTGTCACTGAGGTCGCCAGCACAGCTCCAGGGAAGGAAGTGTAGCACGGATGCTCTGCCATCGAGGCCCAATACAAATACCACCTCCTGCTTGCAGTGCCCCTGACTTCCTGCCAAGGGAACTCTTCCTACTTCTGCACCCCCATCCCCTCAGTAGGCTCCTCCAGTTGTATGAGCCATTTGTTTCCTCTGTCTTTTATCATTATCATAGTTCTTTATAACCCTGTTCCCCACTAAGGTCCGGCAAGGCAGAACTAGCCTACCCACCTGTGATGCACAGAATTGCATACAGTAAACATTTTAAAGCTGATCATATGCAAAGGAACAAAGCACTCACACAGAGATCTTAGTGTTGCCAGCTGAAAATCCAAGGTATGGTGCTTGATGGATTTGTTTGACGCGGATGGAAAAGCAATCGAGGAGCAGAGACCTGGGCTCCAGCGCCAGCTAGCCAGCTGTGTGACACCTAGTTCACCTCTTCTTGGTCTCAGTTTATTCACTGGTGAAATAAGGGAGTTGAACTAGAGAAGTGGTTCTCAACCCTGGCTGCTTATTAGAATCACCAGGGGATTTAAAATCAACCCCTGCCTGGGCCCTATCCCCAAGGACTGACTCACTTGGTCTGGCCTGGCTCGGGGGTGGGGTTGGGGGGAGGGGGGCCAGGACTTGTTATAGGTTCCCAGGTAATTCAGCCAGAATTGAGAGCAATTAGACTACCTAATTTCCAAGGTCCCTTCTGCCTCTAAAATGTTGTGATTCTAATATCCACTTTGAGCCAACTTGGGATTTAATATTGAAATTACTTTTTCATAAGTAATGCTGTGCATTGCCTTCTCTCTCTTAGCAAGCAGTCACTGTACTGGGCATTATGGAGTCAGAGAATGTCAGACCTGAAAGGGCCCCCAAAGATCACCTGAAAGGGATTTTGAAACTTCTTTAGCTTCAGGACACATTGTCCAAACCCATTCTGTACTGGAAGCTGCTAAATCTGGCTATCCTCAAGGAAGAAAATAATGTTGAAGCCCACCTTAGACAAAAATAAATTCCAGAGAGACTGCATGTTTAAATGAGAAAATAAAACAAGGGGAAATAAAGAAGGAACCTTAGGAATATAGCCTATGTGTTAAGGAGGCTTAAAACAAAACAGGAAACTGAAAAGCCAGTCAGAAAAAGATAAACATATCTGACTACACAAAATAAAAACATCTAGTATGAAGAAAGATACACTATTAAATCAAAAGAAAAATGACAGAATGGGAAAATATATTTGCAACACATGTGATAGAAAGCACGTTAATATCCTACTTTGAACTCCCACAAATTCATAGTGCAAAGACAAACCCAGTAAAAAAAAAAATGGGCAAAGGATATGAATTCCAGTTGACACAAGAGAAAATCCAAAGAGCTGGTGAATATATGGAAAGATGCTCCACCTTATAGAAAACAGGCCAATGCAAATTAAGGGAATACAGAGAAGCCATTTCCCATCCTCCAGACTGGCAAACATAAAAAATCCTCTGACCCAGCAATCCCACCTCTGGAATTTTATACCCTAGATAAGCAAGTATCAATTTATGAAGGTCTTTGTACAAAATGTTGTGACAGCCTTAATTTTACAGGACTGGGGGTGGGGGTTGAGGGGGAGAGAAATAAAACCACTAGAAATAACCCGAATCCCAATCAATCAGGGAATGGTGGCTGAGTAAACTGCGATAGCTTCATCCATACTATGGAATTATGTGCTGTATCTCTTGGCCTGGTGTGATTTCCAGAATATATGGCTAAATGAGAAATGAAAGTTGCAGAGAAATTATATAGTTTTGTAAAATAAATATTAACCTGTCTCCCCCAAATGTAAATTCTATACATTGTACTATATTCATATATGTGTGCATACATAACTAAGCTATTAACATTGGTTACCTCAGCAAGATTAGAATGGGGAAAAAAGAGTGTAGGTATAAAAAGGAAAAGGAAAAAAACAGTGTAATGTTAATTGAAAATGTTAAATATACTTATGCTATTCCTATATGTGCCGTGCCAGCACAGCCAAGGGTTCGGGGAGCCTGAGGAGGGGCGGTGAAGGATTAAAGAAAAGACAGACAAGAGAATATAGCTGGGGCTTGGCTGATATCCCATGCCTGGATGAGAACAGAGAAAAAACCCAGCCAGCAAGCTGAGGCTTTATTTTATAGTCAGAGAAAAACAAGGTAGTGGTTAATATAGTTACAATGTTCTTGTGCGTTTCACTTGTTTTGGCAGCACTTGCTGCATCTCCCACAGCCCATTAGCTACCTACAAGGAACTAGGGAGGGCTGTGAGGTTAAGCTTAATTACACTAAGAGGGCTCTGCCCTCCAAGCTGGGACTTGTTTGTGGCCCTGCCACAGGTCAGTCCAAGGCTTAACCCTATAGCCGCTCCCTACACTATAAATACATTAAAATTGAATATGTACCTGAACAAGGACTAGCAAGTGTTAGAAACCAACACAAATATTAATGTCACTTCAGAATGAAGCAGGGGCAATTTTATGTTGGATTTTTATTAATTTAATAGATTAGTGATTATAGATTATGAATAATCTATAAATTACAGATTGATATTTATTATAACTAATATAGCTTTTTTAAAAGGGCAATGAAGCAATAATTGAATTTGACCCCTCATTTTACAATTGAGAAGGCTTAGGCCTAGAGTTGGGGAAGTGATTGTCGAGAGGTATTCCCTGACCAAAGTTCAATCTTCCAGTCAACCCTACCATTCCCGCCCAGCCCAGACATTCAGGGGCAAATCAGAGCCTTTAGAGAATTGTCTTGTGATACCCCCTGAGGGCCACCTGGCATGAGAAAAGGGGGAAGGAGGAAGGAGGAGACAGGGCAGATGGGCTCAGAGGCCAAACAATGGAGGGGTAGACCCAGGTGTGTAGTTAATGCAGAGAACCTACCTCTTCACCCCAGTTCCTACCACTAAGTGCACCTCTGCCCCAGAACAGGTTCAGAAATCTGGCAAAAGCCTGTGAGACCTAGGCAGAGAGGCACAGTTTGTTCAGCACCCGCCACACTCCCATTTCAGGAAAGAGAGCGCATGCAGACACCGTCACAAGCTGTTTGATCCTGCCCATTTCTGAGAAGCATCCTCCCAGGCTGGGAGCTGCTCCTCAGACCAGGCACTGAGGCAGGCTCCAGATGGTTTTTCCAGGTCCCCAGACTCAGCTGTGTTGCCCATGCAATGGGTGACATAAGCCTGGATGTCCCCAAGTCCGTCCACACCTCAGGCTTGGGATGGCGGTGCTATTGGGGTTATACTCTCTTTTGCAGTTCATGCTAATGGGACCCCTCAGGACAGTACAGCTGAGAGGAGAAGCTTGCCTTTAGCCCTTCTCCAGTTTCTTCTCTATCCACCTCCTGTCCCATGAGCCTCCTAAGCCTGGGCGTGGAACCTCCCTTTTTGCCTTCACTTGGGGTTTCGTTCATGATGAATTATAAGTCCTATTCTGCCCACCTCTGACCAGTCTGGCCATCTCTCCTGCCCAAGGTCATGGTCAAGTGCCCTGACCTAGGCAAGTCTTAGCTTAAGTTGGCTGAATACTGCTTTTAGCCTCCCAGACTCTCCTTCCCTCCATCCTAAAGAAGAAACCTAACAAAGGGACCCAAAGAATTAATTGCCATTAAAAACAAAATTGGAGCCCTGACCAGTGTGGCTCAGTTGGTTGGAATATCATCCTGTGTACCCGAAGGTTGAGGGTTAGATTACCAGTCAGGGCACATACCTAGCTTGGAGGTCCCATCCCCAGTCAGGGTGAGTACAGGAGGCAACATTGATGTTTCTAACTGAGAAAAACATCAGACCAAACCAAATTAAGGACACTGTACAAAATATCTGACCAATACTCCTCAAAACTCAAGTTAATGAAAACCAAAAAGAGCTACAAACTGTCACAGACCAGAGAAAAGTAAGGAGACATGACAACTGTCATGTGGCACCCTGGATGCATCCTGGAACAAGAAAAGGATATTAGTGACAAAATTAATAAGAACAAATTCTAGAGTTTTGTAGATAGATAAATAGATTATAAAGGTGGGGCAGCAAAATGCTAATAATTGTATATTTTTTCTGTATTTTTATGAATTTCAAAGAGGAAGGGAGAGGGAGAGAGAGACAGAAACATCAATGATGAGAGAATATCATTGTTTGTCTGGGCACGCCGTCCCAATTGCAAATCGAGCCCACAACCCGGGCATGTGCCCTGACCTGGAATCAAACCGAGATCTTCTGGTTCATAGGTCAACGCTCAACCACTGAGCCACACTGGCAGGACTAATAATTGTATTTTACCACTTTATAATGTTTACTATATGGCACATATAATTCTAAACACTTTCCATGTATTGAGTTAATTCTCACAAAACATCCAACAAAACATTCTCATCACTATGCAGATGAGGAAAGTGAGGCATAGTGAGTTTGTGAACTGCTGATGAAATATTATACATTCAACATATGCTTCATTTCTTATGGCAACTCTTAGGGTATGTTTTATAGTCCCCCCCCTTTTTTTTTTACAATTGAGAAAACCAAGACTCAGAGGAGGTAAGTGACTTGCCCAAGGTCACACAACTGGTTAGTAGGAGAGCCTAAACCAGGGGTGGGCAAACTTTTTGACTCGAGGGTCACAATGGGTTCTTAAACTGGACCGGAGGGCCGGAACAAAAGCATGGATGGAGTGTTTGTGTGAACTAATATAAATTCAAAGTAAACATCATTACATAAAAGGGTACAGTCTTTTTTTTTTTTTTTTTTTTTAAGTTTTATTCATTTCAAACGGGCCGGATCTGGCCCGCAGGCCGTAGTTTGCCCACGGCTGGCCTAAACCCCAGTCAGGCTTTGGAATCATATAACCCTCAGTTCACCCCTGAGTATGAGACTGGGAAGGGCTTTCTCAGAGCCCCCACGTCCCACTGTTCTAGAGGCATCAACCACATTGTAGTCTGTGGAGTTCACAGCCTAAGGCTGTGGTCCTTGGGAATTCTGGAGCTGGAGGGGACCCAAGGATTTAGGCAATGGAAGAGCCCCTCTGAAGAAGGAACACGACCCATTCTGAGTTCTTGGCTCTTGAAATTCCGAAGGAGGGAAGTTTGTGGTATCCAGGCCAAAAGCTTGTTTCTTGGATTCTTAATTCCAGGGCCCACGCCTTTAGGCAGAATCCAGTCCTTCCTGGTTTTATTGATCTCAAGTGCCCCAAACTGATGAGTATTGAGGGATAGCTGGACTGTGGGCGGATGTGGTGAAACCTAAATGTGGGGCAGCCCAGACCCACAAAGAGGAAAGTGATGTGTGTTCTACCCCTGGCTATGCTGGGGGTGGGGCTGGGGAGGAGAGGAGTAAAGCGAGAAGCAGCTGGCTAAGGGAACTTCAGGCATCACCCAAGTAAGATGGGGTTAAGGGTCCTCAGAAGGCATTGTGGACCTGAAGGCAGAGGGGAACCTCGGGCTCAGCTAGAAAAGGACCCTTTTTCTTAATTAGGAAGCTGGAAAGAGAGTGGTGGTGCTGCGGAGACCTGCAGGGCCAGGTAGTGGTGGAAGGGGAAGAAAACAGTGCTGCAAGGAGCTGATTACAGCTTGCCAGGGACAGTCGGAAACTATGGGGGCTGCACACCTATAACTCCTACATCTATATTTAGTCTGAGGCTCAGGATTCCACTGCAAGGCCATGAGAACAGTTGAGTCGTTTAGAGGAACTGATGATGTGTGCAGTCCTGCCTGGGTGAAGCTGGCAGAGGGATGGAGAAGGGAATTCCCTGGAGGAGAATCAAGGAGGAAAAGCCAGGGACCTAGTGAGGCAACTTTGAATGAAAAACAACAACAAACCCTCCCCTTCACCAAGTAGAAGAAGGCAGATCAACCCCCAGTCTTTGAAAGGAAGCAGTCAGGGAATGTCTCTACAGGCGCTGTCTTGAACTCCAGTAAAAGGGAGAAACCTAAAATCATTTCCAGTCACTTCCCCACCCCCATTCATCCTGGTACCACCATCACTAGTGCTGGGAGAGCCTGAAGACTGAGTTCCTTTTCCCCCCACTTTCTCTTAATTTTTTCACCTCCTCAAAGAAGCCTTCTCTAGCTAAACATGATGAATAGGAGGAAAAGATACCCTCATTTCCTCAGAAATCACTGCTATTACAGGGGGTGGGTGAAGGTGGGGGGAGAGGGTAAATCTACAAAACAACTTTGAAAAACAAGAACAACTTGTAGGACACACTGTGTGCTTTCAAGATTTACAATGAAGCTACCAAAATTAAGACATTTTGGTGTTGGCATAAGGACAGACATGCAGAGTGATTGAATCAAATAGAGGGGCTGGAAATAGAAAATAAAAAAAAAACTTCTATTGGTTCTTGGTAAAAGTACCAAGATAATTGAAAGGAAAATGATAACCTTTTTAACAGATAGTGCTGAAACAATTGGGTCTCCATGGGGGAAAAAAAAGTACTTTAACCCATGCCTTGCCCCATGTATAAAAATTAATACAAAATAGATTATAGATTTAAAAAAATAACAGATAACCCAGCTGGTGTGGCTCAGTGGTTGAGCATCAACCTATGAAACAGGAGGTCATGGTTGGATTCCCCAATTCCCTGGCAGATCGGGTTCAAACCCCAGTAGGAGGTGTGCAGGAGAGGCAGCCCATCAATGATTCTCTCTCCTCATTGATGTTTGTATCTCTTTCCTTCTCCCTTCCTCTCTCTAAAATCAACAAAAAACCAACCATACAGATAAAATTATAAAACTGCTAAAAAAAAATCCCCATGTAATAAAATCTGGGACTTTTTAATATGCAGAGATTTCCTAGGTAGGAAATGAAAAACACAAACCATAAAAGAAAAAATCCATAAATTAGACTTCATCAAAAATTTAAAAAATTTTCTTCTTGAAAGACACTATTAAGAAAAATAAATAATTCTTTTTAAATTTCATTTTTCAATTATTGTTGACATTTACTATTATTTTACACTAGAGGTTCAGGGTCTCTTAGCCTGGCCTGCACCCTCTCACAATCCAGGGCCCCTCGGGGGATGTTGGACTGCCAGTTTCAGCCTGATCCCTGAAGGCCAGGTTGAGGGACCCCACTGGTGCACGAATCCATGCACTGGGCCTCTAGGATGCATATAAGATCTTTGGTTAATCTCTTCCTGCCCTCCTCCCTCCCCCCTTGCCCCTGAGATTCATCAGTCTGTTCCATGTTTCCATGCCTGTGCATTGAGCATCTGACCCCTGGTGGTCAGTGCACATCATAGCTACCAGCCAAATGGTCGAATGGTCACTTAGGCTTTTATATCTATAGATGACCTAAAGACTCAAGTAAACATTTCTCCAAAGAAGACATACACATGATCAACGGGTATATGAAAATATGCTCAAAGTCACTGCTCATCAGGGCAATGCAAATCAAAACCACAATGAGATATTACCTCATATCTATTAGGATGACTATTATGAAAATAAACAAATAAAAGACAACAAGTGTTGGCAAGGATGTGGAGAAATTGGAACCCTTGTACACTGTTGCTGGGAATGCAAAGTGGTGCTATGGAAAACAGTATGATGGTTCCTCAAAAATTAAAAATAGAACTACCATATGATCCAGAAATCCCATATCTGAGTATTTATTTAAAAGAACTGAAATCAGGGTCTCGAAAAGATATTAGCATCCCAGGATCATTGCACCACTGTTCACAATAGCCAAGATTCACAAACAACCTAAATGTCCATTGATGGATGAATTAATTTTAAAAAAGTATATGCATTCAATAGAATATTATTCAGCCTTAAAAACGGAAATTCTCCAATATGTCATCATATGGATAAAATTTGAAGACATACTAAGCAAAATAAACCAGTCACAGAAGGACAAATACTACATTATCCTACTGATATGAAGTATCTAAAATAGTCATACTCATAGAATCAAAGACTAGTATGCCGGTTACCAGGGGCTAGGGGAGAGGGGAAAATGGGAAACTGCTAATCAATGGGCATAAACTTTCAGCTATGGAAGACGAAGTTCTCGAGATCTTCTGTACAACATTGTATCTGTAGTTAACAATACTGTATTGTACACTTAAAGTTTGTTAAGAGGGAAGATCTTGTGTTAAGTGTTCCTACCACAATAAAATAAAATAAAATTAAGAAGTTAAACATCAGTGCTTTGGTTTGAATATTTGTTTCTTGAGTTGTATGACTGAAATGAGTGGTTCCCACCTTGTGAGCACCTGAGCCCTGCCAGGAGAGTAGGAGTGAGAGGTAGCTGGTTCTGAGTTAATACAAGGAGTGCACAAACATTTATGCACACCAAGCATTGTCTATAAATTAGTGATATATCCATAAGGATTTTGTATTCTAAATGGATGAAGAAGAATTAGTATCAACAAAATAAAGATTGATGTTATAAAACAACATTAATTGGTAAATGGATAAAATTGTAGTACATCTATACAATAGAATACTAGTGAGCAATAAAAAGGGATGAGCTACACATGCATGAATCAACATGGATGAATTTCAAAAGCGTTATACTAAGTGAAGGAAGCTAGACACAAAAGTCTACACACTGTATGATTCCATTTAGAGAACATTCTAAAATAGAAAAAAACTATAGTGATAGAAAGCAGATCAGTTTTATTGGTATAAGGGAGGGTCAAACTACAAAAGGGAAGAAGGGTCATTTGGGGTGATGGAAAGTTTCTATCACTTGATTGAGATCATGGTTACACAACTGTAGACATTAGTCAAAACTTATCAAATTATACACTTAAAATGGGTAAATTTTATTATATATAACTAGAGGCCCGGTGCATGAAAATTCATGCACTGGAGGGGGTGGTCCCTCAGCCCAGCCTGCCCCCTCTCATAGTCTGGGAGCCCTCAGGGGCGTGAGGTGACCCAGTGATCAGGGGAAGGCAAAGCCCCCGTCACACCTCTGCTGCTGCCATTGCCAGCAGTGCAAGCCTCAGCCAGCCCTGGTTACTTGAGCCTCAGGCAGCCCTGGGCACCTGGGCAGCCGCCACCTGAGGCCTCAGGTGGCCCTGTGTGGATGGGGGTCTGAGGGTGGGTCAGGGTGCACTGTGTGCCTGCCACCCCTTCTCCCCCCCCTCCATGGCAGGGCTGAAAGGACTGGGGACTCTGGTGGGGTTGAGGGGACTGGGCGCTGCCATTTTGTGATGGTGTGACAGTCAATTTGAATATTCCCTCTTTATTAGATAGGATTGTATCTTAATATAACTGACATTTTTAAAAGACAAAAATCTTTTTCTTCCCCTTCTCAATTCTTGATACTCCAGGAGGCTTTAGAATAATCTCTTTCCTAACTTCCCTCCTCCCATTTCTCCCCAGATCACCTAATTATTAACCCCCCTCCAAGCAGCCGGGGAAAACACTGTATTTTCCCTTCCTTCCAACTGCTAGATCGGATTTTCAGAGACCAGATGGCTTATAACTGAGCCAAAGGAGTCCAGGAGGCCAGAAACTAGGACAATGAGAAAATCAGGGGTTGGGATGGTTGAATGGGAAAAATGTGGACCAGGCCCTGGAAGTGCAGTAGTAACAGTGCTGAGGAGATGGGGACCCCGCCCCACTCCACCACTGCTGGCCCTCAGGAGTGTTGGGTCAGTCTTGGTAAATGGGGCTCTTATTCCTGCCTGGTTTCTTTCACTGAGCTGTGGGGACTCAGTAAGACTTTGAATGTGAAACTGCTTTGGGAGAAACATAATCAACCTTGCATAGATGCAAAATCTTATCATGACTATAACTGATATTATTAGTCTTTGCCACCATGGAACTCAGCAGAGACCTCCCAGGATGTCATCTTGAAGTCCTTCTCTCTAGTCCCCACCCCCTCCTCCAGGCAGGCCTGGGATCTGTGAGGGTAGATTTCCTTTGCTCATTGGTAGAATCTGCCACTGCACGGTCTTCCACGGAAAGTTTTGGAAAGACCTTAACAAGGCTGGTGATTACAGCTGTTCCAGCAACCTGGAGCAAAAGGTAACAGAAAATATCATCCTGGTGGTATCCAGGTCTGGGAGGACAACCCGGCTCAGTGTTCATTGTTCAGTCCTGACAAAGTCTGAAATCTCCGTGGGGACCTCGCACGCACCTGGATTTGCTTCTTTCATTCTCTGCTCACTTTCTTTTGGGAGAGTTTTATAGGTCACCTAGTCCATGCCCCCAAGGAATAGAAGGTTACAGACTCCTAGAGAGAGTTCCTGCCTCTCCTTTCCAGAGAGCCTTTCCCTGAAAACACGCTGCAGGCTCTTCAGATGTTCATATGAAGAGAAGGCCTTTGGTCTTGTGGTACCCAGTGTTTCTCTCCTGTGTTCTCAGGAGCCCCACCACCCCAGGGGCGGCCCCAGGGGACACTCTGAGATTAGAGGAAAGTGGAGAGGGAGGGCAGGGCATAGAACCTTATACCACAACCCACGCAGCTCTGATTTGGTCTGTTTTACCTACTAGGGATGCCCCTTAGGTTTAACTTGGGGATAAAAGTTTCCTTGTTGTTTTTTGTTTTTTTGTTTAAAAACAACAACAACAACAACAAAACAGCTGGGAAAGGATTCTTCTAACCCAAAGCCCTGCTACTGCAGCTACTGCAGCTACTGCAGCTCCCTAGATCTCAGCCAATCACAGCTTCTCTAGGGGAGGAGCTGCTGGCCACCCTTTGGGTAGTGGTGCCTTGCCCTCTCTTTCTCATTGCCTGGAGGAAGACCCCTTAGGTACTCCTACCTAACTCCTCTGTACAAATTCTGCCTTGGTTTCCTTGTCTGTAAAATGGGGTTAGTAACAGAACTTTACAGTATTGTTTTGAGGATGAAATGAGTTAAAACATGTAAAGCACTTAATAGAACTTGGCACATAGTAAATGCTTAATAAATGTCAGCTGTTATTCATATCTTATTTCTGCCAGTCTTGCCTCTGTCCCTTTGATCTCAGGGAAGAGGTGTTCCCTCTTCTCCAAGCCCCATCCAGTCTCTCCTGCTCTTCGTCCTTTGTCCCCTACTGTCTTCAGTGCTGTCATTCTCCTAGGCCTTTTCTCTTTAGCATATAAATATGCTCAGATCTCTCATCCTAAACTACTGTTTTTCCCTACAGCTCTTCCCTTCGTTCTTCAACCAGCCTTTCAGGAAGAGCTGTCTGTGTCCAGGGATTTCTTTCATCTCAATCTCCTGCCAACTTGCTGGCATACAGTTCTTCCCCCAGAACTCTCACTGGGGAGGTCCCCAAGGATCTAGTTGCCCAACCCAGTGGGATTTGTCAGTTCCTATTTGACTTTTCTTAGTTATTGATTGGCCAAATCTTCCTTCTTGTAACCCTCCTCCCTTGACTTCCAGAGAAGTGCTCTGCCTGCTCCTCCTGTTTTCATGGTGAGGAGGAAATCAGCCACCGCGCTGAGAGGAGCCCAAACAAGTCCACAGAGAGGTCCATGTGGAAGGAACAGACAACCACCACCAGCTCACCAGCCATTTGCTGACGATCCTGAAGACGAATCTTCCAGCCTTAGTCAAGCCTCTCCAACTGATGCCACGTGGGCAGAAAAGAACTGTCCCTAACAAGCAGATTTCTAAGCAAAACAGATACTTACTGATGTATAAGTTCCGGGATGGTTGGAAGACACTAAGTTGGGGTGCTTTATTATGCATCTCATAGTGGATGATAGTTGTGGGCCTGTCTCCCCATCTAGACTATAAGCTGCTTCAGGGAGAGACATCTCTGCATCAGATATTGATTGACACCTATTAGCCCTGTGAGGTAGGTATCAATGTTGCCATTATTCCCTTTTTACAGATAAGAAAATTGAGGCTGAGGGAAAGGAAGTGGCTCTATTCAAACTGCAAACAGTGGGCCCCATCCCTTTTTCACAATTCCTTAAGAAGGCGCCAAGGCACCCTTTCCCCACAGAAAGGATCATCTCTCCTCCTTAGTGTCTCCACACAGAGCTCAGAAGACAATGAACACTCCATAATTGCTTGCTTGTCCAATGGTTTACTGAGCACACTTACTGTCTACCAGGAACTTGACATACAGCAACTATAACACAAGAGTTACATTTTACAGATGAGTAGTGAAATTTAGTAACACGGTCAAAGGCACACTGCTAAGTAGAGGCTGAGGTAGGAATTGAACCCAGGCCTGGTC
Source organism: Myotis daubentonii (assembly GCF_963259705.1). Lineage (NCBI taxonomy): Eukaryota > Metazoa > Chordata > Mammalia > Chiroptera > Vespertilionidae > Myotis > Myotis daubentonii. The sequence goes on along the minus strand of NC_081841.1, from coordinate 96,935,569 downwards.
CCAGCTCCCACATTATTCTACCCCCACAGAAGAGGCTCTGGTGTGCAGTGGGCAAAATAGGAGGCCTGGGTTCAAATTTCTAGAGAGATCTAGCTGTGCGGTTTGGGGCTGGTCACTTGAGCTCTCTGAGCCTATTCCCTTCCCTATGAAGTCCACTACCTCACGGCGCTGCTTTGAGTGTCGTAAGAGGTAACTGGCATGAAACTCTGGGTGATGCAGAGTGCAGGCAGCATGGGGTTGCTGGTTGTTACTGCAATGGCCCATCCCATGGACCACCACCATGTCCATTTTTAAATCAGATTGTTTATTCTTGCTAGTGAGTTGTCTGAGTTCTTTATATATTTTGGATATTAACCCCTTATCACATATATGATTTGCAAATATTTTCTTCCATTCCATCAGTTGCCCTTTCATTTTGTTGATGGTTTCCTTTGCTGTGCAGGAGCTTTTTAGTTTGATGTAGTCCCACTTGTTGATTTTTGCTTTTGTGGCCTATTGCATTCCTTATCACATTCACCACAGTGGTGGGCACACAGTGCTGTCTCTTCCTTCCGTTACAGCACCTCACCATTTATACAGCATTTTCTCACACAGCTTCTTTTCATCTTTGTACCACTTGTGAGTTACACCTAGGTACTCCCCTTTGCAGAGATGTGGCCTCGTTTTCCAGTGGCCACACAGGGGGAACAGTATTGCATTGAGGTCCTCTGGTCCTAGGAGTGCTCCATCATGGAGCAGTGAGGGAGGAACAAATACTGGAAGGAGGACATTCATCAGGCTCTTTCTCAAACCATAGGAGGTAGCTCAGCTCCACAGGAAGCTGGCAGGTTATAGGTTTGGCCACTGGGATGGCTCTGAAATCTTAGACAGATTATCTGACCTTCTTCAGCCTCAGTTTCCCCAGCTGTAAAGGGGAGGTCATAAAAGAAACAGTCTCATAGGGTTGCTGTGAAGGTCCAACAAGATAATCCATACTTGCTTAGTGTACAATGCTTAGTACATAGCAGGGCAACATAGAACATCTGGAACATGCACTGGTGTTTAAAGGAAGTCCAGTGTTTAAAGCCCAGTTTTAGTTAACAGCTTGGTCTGCCTGAGCCTCAGTTTTCTTACCTGTAAAACAGGGTACTGTTAGCATTTACTTCCAAGTGTGATTGAGGATTAAATGAGCAGATTTATCTAAAGTGCTTAGAACTGTGCCAGGCCCAGTTAGTCCGCCCCTGCTGCTCCTAGACCCGGAGTCCCTCGCCCTCAGCCCTGGAGGTGAGTACTCAAAAGCCTCACAACAATGCTGTGCGATGGCACAGCTTCCATCTATATTTGAATTTTATGATTAGGAAACAGGCTAAAGTGGATGGAAGCCTCAGTCAGAGATCCCTGGCTGCCTCAATCTCCAAATCTCCCAATTTTGCCCACTCTTCAGGGCCTGGCCGAAGACATTTCCCCTGCAAAGTCTTCCCTCGCTCATAACATGTCCACCCCTCCTGCCCCTGCCCCTGCCCTTGCCCAGGCTGGAAGCACACACCTCCGGATTCCCACAGCACACAGCAGCCTCCCTGCAACACGCACAGGCTAAAACATCATATTGCCAATGTCTATATGCATTTGCACCTCCCTATTCTAGAGTGAGCTTTCCAGCTCAGAGCCAGCACTGTGACCAATGCATGTCGAAGTACATCCAGTACAGATGTAGCCTGGCTCGTGGTAGTAGATGCCATTTATCAACTCAATGCATGAGTCTTTATTTCTGAGGATTCTGGAGAGAAATGGTGATTAAACATGCACATGCATGAAACAGGCACATGCATGGAAAAAGCCCAAGTATGTTACCACAGAGACACCATCATCATACGTGCAAAGCAGTGTGCAAGCCCTTTCCATACATTCCCTCATTTTAATCCTCATTTTACAGATGAAGAAACTCAGAGAAACCAAGAGACTTGCTTAATATCACACAGCTTTGGTTGGCATCAACCTGGCCATCTTGGGGAAGCTTAACTCAGACCAGGAAACTGAGCCTGTAACTTGAGTGGGTCAGGAGGCCCAGAGCTCCTCCTCTCTACACTCACCACCCCAGCCCAGCCCTAGAGCTGCCAGGCTTCCTCAGTCCTCACACTGCATGCTGCCCTCTCCCCTTCTTGCCCAGGGGGTGGCACTGTCAGCAACCTCAGAGCCTTTTAGCTGCCTAGCTCAAGCCTATTTGTGCAAAGTCCAACACCTTTGTAGGCAGCCAGGAGGGTGCCGGCACCAGGCAGGGGTGGCTCAGCGTGAATGACAGGACTGGAGCTTGGCTGCACTTTGCCAGCTTCCTTCACAAGAGATCTCTTTATTACCTGGCAGGCGGGTACCTGGCTGCTGGGCAAAGCCAGCTTGAGAGGACAGATCAAGGCCATCTGGCCCATGCAGCCTCAGAGGCTGCTTCACACTGTGGCCTACCTCAGGATGCCAGAGGAGGCGCCCACATGGCATCACTCCCACACCCTTAATCAATCGTGAGCATGCATTGCATTTCCAGGAATAGTGAAGATAAGTTGCGATCAATAATAATGACTGCATTTGTGCAGTAGTTCTGATTTATGGAAAATGGTAGTAATATTATTATATATTATAGTAATTAATGTTAATATTAATTCCACTTGACTTGAGCAAGGTTTGATGACCTCCTGAGAACCCATAGCTGAGACTTTAGCCCATGCCCTTCCTTGCTGTGCGCTGCCCCCAGCACCTACTCTCACTACGCCACTCAAGCCCACAGCAGGCATCTGCATGTGAGGTGGCCACTGGGCTGTGAATGGAAGAGGCTTGATCTTGCCTTCCATAGCACAGGCAGACTCTTGGAGTTAAACAAAAACATAAAACCTCATCCAGCCAATCCCCAATATCACAGCTTCAACCAACCTCCTAGCCACCTGCTCATGTGTACCCACCCAACTCACATACCTGCAGAAATATCTCTTACTTCTGGTAAACCAGCTACATGCTAACATGCAACATGCTTTTTATACCTGCTTGATGTGCAAATATTAATACACATAAACATATACACATGCTTCTTGGTGTACACACACATACACACTCCTTAATATGCACACCTCACTTCATGAACACATCCAGAGCTCTCATAAAAATGCACATAAGTCCTGAATATATACTTGTCCCTTGGTATCTGGAGGAGATTGGTTCCAGAACCCCCCACAGATACCAAAATCTGCAGATGCTCAAGTCTCATATATATGTAGTATCCTATATAACAAAGAGGTAATATGCAAATTAACCCTCACGCCCTTGACCAGGCTAGCAGGGGGGTTAGTGAGGGGCAACCAAACGACTGAACAAGCAGGCTGCGTGGGGCAACCAGGCTGGCAGGGGGGCAGTTGGGGGTGACCAGGCTGGCGGGGGTGGCAGTTATGGGCAACCAGGCCAGCGGGGGGTGGGGGAGTGTAGTTGGAGGCAAGCAGGCTGGCAGGGGGAGCAGTTGGGGGCAATTAGGCTGGCGGGGGGGGGCAGTGAGGGGCACCTAGGCCAGCAGGCGGGACAGTTGGGGGCGACCAGGCCGGCATGAGGGGCAGTAAGGGGTGACCAGGCTGGCAGGGGTGGGGGCAGTTAGGAGTGACCAGGCAGGCAGGCAGGCAGGTGAGTGATTAGGAACCAGCGGTCCAGGATTGTGAGAGGGATGTCCGACTGCCGGTTTAGGCCCAATCCCCACCTAAACTGGCAGTCAGACATCCCCTGAGAGGTCCCAGATTGGAGAGGGTACAGGCTTGGTTGAGGGGACTCCCTCCCGTGCAAAAATTTTGTGCACTGAGACTCTAGTTTGCATATAACTGGCATACACCTTCCCATATACTTTAAATTATCTCTAGGTTACTTATAATTCTTAATACAATGTGTTATGTAAATAGTTGTTATACTGTATTGTTTAGGAAATAATGGCAAGAATAAAAAGTCTGTACACGTTCAGTACAGACACAAACATGTAGGCCTAACTACATAATACACATCAGCAACAACATAACTTGTTTTCCCTGCAAATTTTTGATCCCTGGTTGGTTGAATCTACAGATGCAGAACCCTTAGATATGGAGGGCTGACTGTAATCCAAGTCTCACACTCAATATAAACTTCCCAAACCTATGCACACACAATCTTGCACACACATTCACATGAGTGTGCACACACTCTTGGATATGTAGATACACATGTACATATTTTCGCATACAACCCTGTATGTGAAGGTGTGTGTACACACACACATTCACACACACACAGGCTGAGACCAAGAATGCTCTATCCCCAATGTGAGCCCCCAGAGTGTGTGGGCCATAGAAGGATGTCATGTCCCTTAAGGACCTGTAAATCATCCATCTTCTGGCTACATGTGGATGGCATTCTGGCAGTCCTCCAGTCCAGTCTTGCATGGCATGCAGAGATGAGTGGGCCAAGGGCCAAGTTCTGAGCTGCAGCAACATGAACAACAGTTACATGGGCATGGTGCCTCCAGCCATTTTGGTCTCTGAACAGTGAGTGAGCCATGTTCTGGATCAGGCCTTGCCTAGGGCAAACATTTCCGACACCACAGGGGACCCCCTATAGAGTGGGGATAGCTATGTCAGGGTATAAGAGGCTAAAGCTTGAAGATGCATTTTAGCTGTGTGACTTTGGGTGGGTCATCTTAACCTCTCTGAGCCTCAGTTACCACACCTGTGAAATAGGGGTGTAGATAAAATGAGATAATAAAGGTACATGAATGCCTAGCACATAGCAGAAATTAACAAACTTTTCAGGGTCACCCATTACCTCAGTGTTGCTAAAGCCAGTGGATAGTATTCATTCTTCACCTTGCTCCAGTGTTTGACTCTATGTTCCTGCACTCCTCGTTGAAATACCTCTTGGTCCTCCCCAGCTTTCTCCCTCCTCTTGGCTTCTATGCCCACCTCTTGACATTGGAGTGCTCCAAAGTTCCATCCTTGCTCCTCTTCAGTCTCCTTAACTCACTCCTAGGTGGTTTCATCCAGTCTCAAAGCTTTAAAAGCCACCCCAAATTTGTATCTCTGGTCCCTTTGTGGTCTCCACCTGAATATTGAACAGGCATCTCCAACTTACCATGTCTAAAACTCCAACCCTCATTTTCTCTCCCACAGACTCCCCCAACTCATCTTTCTAATAACTTTGACCCAAACTCTTGGAATCACTCTCAACTCCTCCTCTTTCTCTCCACCCCACATTAATCCCCCAGGAAGTACTGTTTCTTCAACTGCTACTTCCATCTCTTACCTGGACTTTGCAACAACCCCTTACCCAATCTCTCTGCTTCTGGCTTTCTTACACCTTCCGTCTATTCTCAACCCAAACTCAACCAAGCATCTGAAGTTCTCTTTAAGCATTCTCTGCTCAAACTATCCAATTGTCACTTGTTTGTCTTAACTATAAGCCAAACTCTTCACAACAGACTCCCAGGCCCTACCAGTGTTTCTCAACAAGGAACACTTATTTGGTGCAGGAAAATTCTTCCATGTGGGTACTATCCTGTCTATAGGACAGTATAGGTCTAACATAGCCCTTGTCCCCTCAATGCCCGTAGAGCACCACTTTCCCTACATGTGCCCGGTATTATTTTGCTGTAGCATCTATGCCACAAACATATTTACCACAAACATTTTCACCCCATAACTAATTGGCTGTGAGGCAATTTTGCTGTAAAAAAAAAAGATAAATTCACAACAAATAGAGGGACATTAAAAATGAGTAACAAAATGAAAAAGACTTTATTGTGAAATACAGAATATTTGAATACATTTAAAATGTGTATAGATTCATGATAATACTGTGCAAATAATTGATTTTATATTGTGGATTGTATCTAAGCGTTTGTTTTCATTCTACAGGAAAGGTGGATTCAACTCTGTACCCTAAAAGAGGCCCCTCAGTGCCTCTCTTTCTCCTCCCAGTATAGTGTGTTTCAAAATAAGAAACCAATGAACTCTTGGGGCAAAAATCTTCATGTGGAAGAAATGCTAACTATTTTATTATTATTATTTTAGAGAGAATGGAAGAGAGGAGAAGAGACAGAGAGAGAGAAACATCGATGAGAGAGAGAGAGAGAGAGAGAGAGAGAGAGAGAGAGAGAGAGAGAGAGAGACATTGACTGGTTGCCTCCCACATGTGCCTCAACCAGGGCCAGGGATCAAGCCTGCCACTGAGGTACATGCCCTTGACCAGAATTAAACCCACGACCCTTCAGTCTACAGGCCAACACTCTAACTGCTGAGCCAACCCAGCTAGGGCCATGGTCAGCAAACTGCAGCTCGCGAGCCACATGCGGTTTTTTGGCCCCTTGAATGTGGCTCTTCCACAAAATACCACGTGCGGGCACATGTACAGTGTGATTGAAACTTCGTGGCCCATGTGCAGAAGTCGGTTTTCAGCCTGGGCGAGTCTATTTTGAAGAAGTACTGTTGATATTTGGCTCTGTTGACTAATGAGTTTGCCGACCACTGAGCTAGGGCAATGCTGCCTATTTATTTAAATGTTTTTATTGATTATTTAGAGAGAGAGTGAGGGAGATAGAGAGATAGAAACATCGATGAGAGAGAACATCATTGATCGGCTGCCTTCTGCACACCCCCTACTTGGGATTGAGCCCACAACCTGGGCATGTGCCCTGACCAGGAATCAAACCAGTGACCTCTTGGTTCATGGGTCGACGCTCAACCACTGAGCCATTCCAGCTGGGCAATGTTAACTATTTTAAAACACCACTATATGTAACTACTTTCTCCACCATTTCCTCAATGGAAAAATGAAACCAACCTGACCAATCTCAAACCTCATCCCAACAAAAAAACAAAAAAAAAATGTCCAACAGTTATTTTATATTTTTTTACAGCAAAATTGCCTTTCAGTCAATTAGTTATGTGGCAAAAATGTTTGCAGCAAAAATGCTAGCAAAGATGACTATGGCAAAGATACTATCATGAAAGTACCTAGGCCCTCCCCCTTAACCCTGCCAGCCACTGTGATAACTAAAATATCCCCACACATTTCCAAACACTGCCTGGTAAATTTGGAAATCCCAGCTGAGAATCTCTATAAGCTTTGCTGCATCCCTGTCCTCACCAACCCTCCCCTACATCCCATTGATGGTTCTGATTTGGCCTCAGACTACTCTCCCTGCACGTCCTCTGCTATTTTACTGGACCAACCAGACAGGTTCCTGTGCTAGGCCTACGTGCTGGCTGTGGTCTCTACCCGGAAAGTACCTCCCATTGCAGATAACTCCCTTCTCCAGGTCTTTGCTCCGGCACTATCTTCTCAGTGAGGCCTTCCCAGAGTACCCTGTTTGAAATTGCAAATCCCTTGATTCCCACGCCCCACTCTATTTTTCTCTTGAGCATCAGATGTACTATATGTGTTTATTATTAATCTCGCCTATTTTTTGTCTGTAAGCTTCACGCAGGGATTTGGGGATTTGGGGTTCACTGCTGTACCCAGTGCCTGAAATAGTAACTGGTACACAGAAGACAATCAATCAATATTTGTTAAGTGAAAGAAAAGATATAGATGCTATGAACATAAACTTACCTAGAGAAGAAAACAAGCACTTTTAAGTCACAGGAATAAAAAATTAATTTCATTCTTAGAAAGGACTGGAGTATGCTCAGCTTGGGGTGGTAAGTAGTGGAAGAGGCTACGAGAACCTCCGTTTATTTCTCAAATCAGTTCAGGAAAACTTCCTGAAGAGATGGGTTTTGGGGACTCCCCTTCAGCTTGTTTTGAACCAGATTTTAACACCCTGGCAGCTCCCCCAACCCCAGGGAACAAAAGTGAGCCAAGCTAAAAAAGTGTTGAAAAGTTTTCAGGCTGGGAAGCACACTCCATGAATTTTATTTCTACCATAGTTTACCTGTAGGACACTAAAGTAGCAAGTCTGCAGTTGCAGGGCCAAGTTCAGATGGAGCCCCTTGATAATATCTGCCCACTCCCACCCCTGGACCCTCAGAAAACCCACCCCAAATGATCACACAGAGGCAAGCTTTCCAAACTCTCAGCAGACAAGAAGAACAAACCTAGATTCACAGCTATACAATTAAATACTTTGCAGCTATTAAAAAGAATGAAGCAGTTATTTTTATACTGAAGATGGTGGCTCAACCACAAGATTGTGCACAAAGCCCACACAGGGACACACCTAGAGTGACCAACTCAGGTGACTGGGGAGGCTGAGCCACTGGGCCCTACCGGACACCTACTACACACAAGGCTACTCTACCAATTCCAGGAGACATAGCAGCTCTACCTAAATACATAGAAACAAACACAGGTAAGCAGCCAAAATGCAGAGACAAAGAAACATGTTACCAATAAAAGAAATGGAAGCAAGCAAACTACTGGATACAGAGTTCAAAACCATGGTTATAAGGTTATTCAAGGATCTTTATGAGACTTTCAAGGTTCTTAGTGAGAATGTCAAAGACATGAAAAAGGATCAGTCAGAAATTAATCAAACAGAAACTGAAATAAAGAATAATTTACAAGGATTCAACAGTAGAGTAGAGGATTCAGAGAATCAAATCAATGATTTGAAATATGAGGAAGCAAAAAATACCCAATCAGAAGAGCAAAAAGAAAAAATAATTAAAAAATGTGAAGACAGTGTAAGAAGCCTCTGGGACAACTTCAAGCATACCAATATTTGCATCATGGGATTGCCAGAAGGAAAGAAGAGAAAGCAAGATACTGAAAACCTATTTGAAAAAATGACAGAAAACTTCCCCTACCTGGTGAAAGAAATAGACTTACAAGTCCATGAAGCACAGAGAGTCCCAAACAAGAGGAACCCAAAGAGGCCCACACCAAGACACATCATAATTAAAATGCAAGGGTTAAAGACAAAAACAGAATCTTAAAAGCAGCAAGAGAAAAATAGTTACCTTCAAGGCAGCACCCACATCACTGTCAGCTGATTTCTCTACAGAAACTTGGCAGGCCAGACGTGAGTGGCAAGAAATATTCAAAGTGATGAATAGTAAGGACCTACAACCAAGATTACTCTATCCAACAAAGCTCTCATTTAGAATTGAGGGTCAGATAAAGGACAAAGAGCTTCACAAATAAGAAAAAAACAAAGTAGTTCATCACCACCAAACCAGTATTACATAAAATGTTGAAGGGTATTCTTTAAGAAGAGGAAGAGGAAGAAGACGAGATTAAAAAATATGAATAAAATGGCAACAAATATATATCTATCAACAATTGAATCTAAACATCAAAATTAATGAACAAGAAATCTAATGAACAAAATAAACTGATGAATAAAATATCATCAGAGGCATGGAAGCATAGAACAGACTGATGAATCTCAGAGGGAAGGTGGAGTGGGAGCGGGAAGAGATTAACCAAAAATCTTACCTATGGACACAGACAGCAGGGTGGTGAAGTGGTGGGGTGGGAACTGGGTGGAAGGGGGCAATGGAAGGGAAAAGGGGAACATCTGTAATACTCTCAACAATAAAGACAGATTATTGGGGGGGAAGCAAGGTGAGGTACAGTGTAAAATATACTACCATTTGTGTAAAAGAACATACATGCATGTGTACATGCACATACACACTTAAATGTATATACAATTCCCTGAAAAGATACATGAGAAATTGCTAACATTGGTTGCTGGTGGGGTGACAGTGGGGGTGAGTGGGTTGGAAATGGGTGGGAAGACACTTTTCATTGTAAACTCTGGAATTTTGTAAATTTTGTAGTATGTCAATATATTACCTACTTGAAAAGAGTGAAATAAATTTTAAAAAGAACACAACCAGATTGACAAAATAAAAACCAATAGGTCCTTGTAAACAGTTCCACCTTTTTTTGATGTTAAAATGCAAGCCACCTGCAAAACTATAGGGGCCTGGAGTCAGAGAACAGAGTCCTTCAAGCAGAAGGAGCCCAAGGGCTTTAGCTGACCGGTCCCTTCTTGGCGTGAGGCTGAGAAAGCCAGTGAGTTCCTAGGCACCAATCACCATTCAAAGCCAGGCTGGGTCAGAACTTGCCTGGTTGAGGCAGGAGGTTAAGGGGTGGTCTGGCCATACCCCCTGGACGGAACGGCTCCCTTCTGGCTCCTGTGTAGGAGAGCAGTGATAAGAAGGCACAGCAACCCACAAACCACTGCAGCAGGACGCGGTAGGCGTAGGTGTGTTCCCCTTAAAGAAAAAAAGGCTGGGGTTGGGGAGACAGTGGACAGAAAGGCCAGGGAAGGAGGTATGACTCTCTTCAAATACGTGAGGGGCTGCCAAAGAGGAAAAGAGGAGTTTGTTCTGAGTCCCCTGGAAGACACAGAACGGAAAGAAGTGTGCTCTACCTTCAAAAGCACTTTCTGGCCAGTTCTTGCCAGAAGGATCCCAAAATAATAGCAACTACTCTACTTGGAGTCCTTACTGTGTGCTTGGCTTACTTGGTGATTTGCTGGCATTACCTCTCAATTTTCACAGCAATCCTACCAGGTTAGTGCTAATTGTGTCCCCATTTTACAGATAAGAAAACCAAGGCTGCCGCTGATCAAGATCACACAGTAAATACATGACGGAGTCAGGATTCAAACTCAGTGTCACACTCTGAGCTATTATGCTTCATCACAGGTTGGCTTAGAATTCTAAGATTATGTGATCCATTAAATTAAAATATAAATATGGGGGTACTAAGAGCTGGGCTTTTCTTGCGAAGGTGTCTTGGGAACAAGGACGGTTATGGAAGGTGGATACTGAGAAGTTGGACCTCGGTGACACCATCCTGGTCCCTGACCTTCTTAGCCGACTGGTCTCCCACCTTCTTCAAAAGGAATCCACTCACAGCAGCCTGGGCTGGGCCTATGGAGGCGGGGAGAGGAGCGCACGTCAGCCCGGAGGGCCCGCACCCCTGGGGAGCAGCCTGAGTGGAGGGTGAGTGGGTCGTGATCTGAAGCCGGAGGCCGCCGGGATCCCAGGCGCAGCGGCGGCAGGAGCAGCAGGGCTGGGCGGTGACGCAGACGGGGGCGGCGGCGGCGGCGGCGCAGGGGGTGCTCCCAGACGCCGTGGGCGGGAGGCGTGCGCGCCGGCTGAGCCGGCGAGGGCGCTGGGGCGGAGAGAGACCCAGGGAAACAGCCACAGTCGGGAGACCGCCCTGCGCTGGGGCCGGGGTAGCGTGGGTGGGAGGGGAACCCAGGGGAGCACCGAGGACTCGGGAAGCCGGCGGGGGCGCCGCGCCCCTCCCTCTCCTCGGCCCCCGCGCACGCCGCGGGCCGCCAGAGCCTGCGCTCCCAGGTGTGGCGCGGGGCGGCGCGGGGCGGGGACGGCGCCAGGGCTGCGCTTCCCTGTGTGTGACTCAGCACCGCCTCACCCGGTGGGGGCGTGGGCCCGCCGCGCGGGGCTGGCGGAGTGCGTGGGCTGGGAGATTCCATTCTGCGTGTCAGCAGCTCCGGCCGCCCACGCAGCAGCAAGCCTGACTCCGCGTTCCCTCCCACCGAGAAGCCCCCCGGGAAACGGAGGAGGAAGGGCTTCCCCAGGCTTTCGGAGCGAGATTGCGGGCGGAGGCGGGAGAGGGGACCCCAGGTGGGGAGGGGGTTGGACCTAATCTCTACCTTCCAGCTGCTCCCGGATTTTCAGCAGTAATGACCTGAAGGAGCCCAGTGGAAATTCCTGGGGTATGTAGAGCTGGAAGGCCCTGCAGAATTCACGTCATCCTTGCAGACCTGCAAGGCCGCCATACTTAGAGCCCGCAGGTGTCTGTTTCCTCTCTCTCTCTCTCTCTCTCTCTCTCTCTCTCTCTCTCTCTCTCTCTCTCTCTCTCTCTCTCTCTCTCTCTCCTGAAAGGACGAGTGAATTCATTCTCTCTTGGTCCCCCATCCTGAGCTCCCTTCCTAAGGCTCTTCTCATTTGGAAATCACTTTTCACATCTAGGCTGGGCCCTTCGTGCTGCAGCAACCTCTAAAGAGCTCTGCTTTGCCACAGACTTGGTCAGCTGAGTGGAGAGAGGGGCAAAAAGTGATTGTTCCTATTGGCCTAGGCTTGGCCCTAGACTCTAGAAAGGGAGGGGGTTGCTCCAAACTTACACTTGGCTTCTGTGAAGGTGGGCACGGAACTCAGGAGTCCTGGCTTCTCGGTGGAGACCAGCGGCTTGGAAGGAAAGTGTCCCCCTTATCTGTCCGTGGAATTCCCTATGGCCTTCCCTGGTGGGATCTTATGAGTTAAGTAGCTCTAAGAATGTCAAAGATGGCAAATAGCCACTTTGGAAGCATTCTGGGCATCTGTTTGTAAAGCCCAGACTGTGCACAGAAATCACTGAAACTGGATGCAAGCAAGGGGTTCCCAACTACTTTGTAGAGTTTCTGTTGCTGTTGCTGTTTTTAAATAATCATTGTGTTGAGTTGATGGGTTGAATAAATAGCGTGGTCGATTCAAATCATTTATCAAGAAGTTATAGACTTACCTTGCCTCTCTGCCTGGTATGTGGGGTGCATTCCTCATTGTAGGCAGGGAGACAGCGGTTTGACCTGACTTATCCAGATCCCTGAGAGGTCATGTGGTGCAAGGCCAAGGCCACAGCTAGGCCAAATCAGGTGCAGGGAAACCCCACACTGCAGCCTTCCCTGCATCTCCGGCATCTCCCTGCTGCCGGCTTAATGAGCTTCCAAATATAATAGCTCAATAGAGAGCCCCAGACGCCCCCCCTGCACCCCTCCACCCTCCAGATAGCCTTTTTCCCAGGAGCTTACAGCCTCCAGAGACTGCAAACCCCCTGATCCCCAGGCTCCCTTGAGACAGAGAAAGCCTAGAGCCAGGCACTGTAGACTCACCCCATTTTGTAGAGGAAAAGACCCAGAAGGAACTGGCCGGCCAAGAGAGATGAAACAAGCCATGCAGAGAAAGAAGAAGGAACTGCGAGTCCTGACAGGGAGACAGACCAGGGTGGCATGGGGAGGCAGGAAGAAGACCTCTGTTGAGCTTTGCTGTGAGGCCCACACATCTTCTGCATGGTGTGGGTGACATCAGTCTCCCCCAGCCCAAGTCAGTAATACACTCACCCATGCGCAGCTGTATCCACTCAGTCCCACACACACATCCATACCATACACACCCCCGCTTACCCCTCAGCACCCCATCAGTGCCCTAACATTTCCCTGAACAGACCTGATGCTGCCTGATGCAGAAATAGGAAGGAAAGTCCTCGATAGAGCCTGGGTGTTGGTTTTTGCTGCGTTCCCAGGCCAAAGGGTGATCCCAGTATCCAGCTCACTCTCTGCCTCTTTCTACCTAGAGGCATGGCCACAATTTAAGCTTCCTTTCCCTCCCATTATCATAGACCCATTACACACTTCTAGTTCAACCTGCTGAGGAGGCCGTGTGTGTGTGTGTGTGTCTGAGATGAAACGCTCAAGTGCTTTGTCATGCTTAATAATGCAGCTTCCCAGGCTGAGGACTGGACTTGTCAGCAGCAGACACAGAAAGAGAGGAGGGCTCACATGGATGGAGTTGTTAGCTGGGAGGAGCACACATGTCCCCATCACTCCCCAAACATCCTTAAGAGCTGAGCCTCAGGTCCAGGTTTTCACACAGGCTCAGCTGCAGAAACTGCTATTTGGGCCTAAGCACAACTTATTTGCCCAGTGGGGCCTCCCTCCAGCTGACCTCTCTCCCTCCACTCAACCACCTATGAGCTTGCCTGAGCCCTACACACTAAGAGTTTATTCATTCAAGCAGTGTTTATCAAATACCTCCTAGATGTTGACTTAGCCTTTCATCCCCCATTCTCTTCAGGCCTATGCAATACCAGCCTCTACTATCTGCTAGCCCTTCCTGCCCACATCTTCCTGCTCCATAGCTAACCCCAATAGAGTTGTGTGAAATTTTTCCTTCCAAAATATTATTTTAAGATGCTAGAGAGAATCAAAAGAGGTTACCAAGCACCAGGTGCTCCTTAAATTCCTGCCTTATGACTTTACACATGAAGCTCATTGGAACAGTATCCTTTCTATGGCTCAGATAATTACTTTTCCAAGACAAGCCAATGAGGGAGTGCCCAGTTCCCTCCCCTATGCTTGCCAGGTCCAGGCAAGGCAGTTCCAACTCCATGCAAAATATAGCAGTGATAAAGATCATGTAAGTTCTGGACAGCCCCCTTCATGGGCCCTTCAACTCCTTATGAGCCTCTTGACCTGGCCCTTAGTCAACCATGGCAACCTCCGCCCTTATCAAACCTGTTCTCAGACATGGCTCAAATACACTCTTTCATGCTGAAGTGTAAAAGGCTGATATAGCTAAATGTGTTGTTTTTCTCCTGTCCTCGGATAGTTTACATTTTAACAAGGGGATAACCTTGAAGTACCAAGGAATCCCTAATTGTGGAATATCTGATGAAGAGTTCTGCCACTAACTAGTTTGGAAGCACCAGTCACTTGTATCTTGGGCCGAGAAGTTTGGATCAAATGACCTTTAATAGGACCTTTCTAGCTCTGACATTCACCTGACTCCTCAGAGGGGCTGAGGAACCCTATTCCATTTCCTAAAGCCCTCCATCCCCTGTAGCTATGGCTTAGAGGGAATGGCCTGATGCCAGTACAGAAAGTGGGCAGGGAGTTGGACAGGCCTGCGTGCTCTCTGTCCACAGTAGCCTGCCCACTTGCTGAAGACAAGAGGCACCATTCAGTGCATACACCAGTCTTGCAGTGTTACATAACCCTCCCAGATGGGATATTCCAAACAAAGAGCAACAGCAAAACAGCACACACACACACACACACACACACACACACACACACACACACACACACCAGCAGCAGCAGCCTTTGCCTATGGTGGCCTCACAGCCACAACCACCCTGGGAGAGAATTTTAGAAGCCCACCATCTCTACTTTTCCAGTTGTTTTGTTTTTCCTAGGAGGTATTTCATCTAAGAAAGTCTTTCTCGAGAAGAAACTCTTTTACGTTCTATGCTTGACCAGATAAAGCAGAATCCTCCCCTAACCTCTACTTCCCCCATCCACCGCCAAAAAAACCCACAACAACACACCAGTCCTCTCCTTTCCTCAGTTCATCCTGCTATTCTTTTCAGCTTTCTGACCTCAGAGTCCTGAAAAGATCAGGTCTACCCTTCCATCTCCGGGCTGGAAGAATTTGAAGGAGTGGATTTAGTTTTCATTCATTTCAGGTGGGAGGCAGTCTCCTGGTTCAGGCCCCATTGTTCCCACCCTCCCTTCTGTCCTTCTTAAGTCTGTATATTGATGAGACTGTAGTTTCTACATTTAGAAAATGGGTGATCATCCTTTTTACCATAGGGCATTGGGTGATAACTCAGATCCTTTCAATGACCTTAAGTACAAATCCCCAAATACAACAGATGAGATTTAAGTTGGGCTTAAGGAAACATTTCTCAGCTATCAAATTGTGAGCCTTCAACAAAGATCACTAATGGATGGTGGATTTGGCCTGCCTGGCTGCATTTGAGTGTAAGCTGTACATTCATATATCTAGAATCGCTTGGGTGCACATTGTCCAGAGGTAGAAGGGCAGATGGGGAAAGGGCAGATGGGATAGCTGGCCTGTAAGAAGGGAGGGAATCCTGCCTGGATCCCAGTCTGTAACTATGGTCTGACTGTGGATGAGTCCTGGGCTCTGGGTTCTCTATCTCTAGAAATACTGCAATGTATTGAGCACTTACTATGTGCCCAGAACAATACTAAGCAACTGATACTATTTAACTTTTAAACTTTACAACAACCCTTCAAAGCACATACTACTTCTCATTTTATAAATGAGGAAACAGAGGCTCAAAGAAGGTAAGTAATGAATGTAGGGTCTCGCGCTGGTAGTAGAAGAGAAGGATTCATACTTAGCTTTGCCTGATTCCAAAACTCATGTTCTTCATCCCCTAGATCTGTGATCGGAAACTCATTAGTCAATAGAGCCAAATATCAACAGTACAACGATTGAAATTTCTTTTGAGAGCCAAATTTTTTAAACTTAAACTATATAGGTAGGTACCTTGTTATTAACTTAATTAGGGTGCTCCTAAGGCTTAGGAAGAGCCACACTCAAGGGGCCAAAGAGCCGCATGTGGCTCGTGAGCCGCAGTTTGCCGACCACTGCCCTAGATCTTGACAATTCTGTGATTCTCTGGTTTTCCTTTCAGCCTGAAAAATCTAATTTCTTCCTCACTCCTGATCCTTTTTCGTTTGGTTGTGATTTCCTCATTGCATGAAATGGAGATGACTACCTCTCCCTCTGTTGAAACCAGAAGCCCTTTGCAGCCCCTGTGGGAACCTGCAGAGGAGGAAGGAGCTGCAGTGCCCAAAGCCTTGGAAAGCTGCCAGATGGCCTTGTGTCTGGGGACCTGTGAGGTGCCATCAGAGTCCCCAGAAACTCTTACTAAGAAACCCCATACTAAGCTGCTGCTGCCCTGTGTCCAGGTCACTGAGGGTATGTTTGGGCCCCCATGAAAAATATTTAAGTTTCCCAACAAAGCCAGTCTGTCTGAAAATCTTTACATAGGATTTAAATTCAGGATCCGAATCTCTTTCCAGATCATGAGCGGAGCTATTTGTCCCAGCTCCCCTCTTCCTTTTCATATCACCCTCCCTTTCATTGGTTCTCCACCCAGACCTGACCCCTTCTACCTTTTTTCATGAGTGACCTTTGAAACTCAGGCTGCACAGATATTTGCTGAATCAGCAGCACCAACTGCTGCTCCTCTTGCTTGCTTTTGGGCCAACGGGAAAATGCTCCAGGCTGCCACTGTGAAGCCCCACGGTGTTGACTATGTGGGTCTGGGAAGGGCTCAGGAGTAAGGAAGGAAAGAGTAGGGGTAGAGCAAAGCAAAGGGGGCTGGTGAGGAGGAAAAAGGCCATCAGCATTTCCCAGAAGGCAGGATGACTTGTTTCTCTTGAATTGTGTTCTTTTTGGCTGAATGGGAAGGAAGCGTAGCAGTCTGGGCCATTGGAAAGGAGGGGGACAGAAAATCTTTACAAATGCCCACTCCATGTCAGCTTCCAGGTGAGCAAAAAGCCACACACTCCCTCCTCTCAGTGAGCCTTCGTTCTGGCCCCATTTTCCAGCTAACCAGCTACAAGTCCTCTCCTTGCAGCAGACAGAGGAAGAGAAGGGGCATAGGCAGGTTGGTGAGCATTGGCCTCAGCAACCAGGCCTTCTGTCATGTGATAGACAAGGACCCAAAGTCCCAGGGCTTTCCTTACCCTATGGATAGGGTTTTGCCTGGAGGGAGGGGATAAGGGGATTAGGGAACTATATCATCAGAAGACAGGATATATGCAGATGCAGTAGTGATTCCATGCACTGACTCTTCTGGGCCCTGTCCTCCATCCAGCTAGCCTTGACTCTTACTGTTCCTGACACAAACCCTTGAGTCCAACCCTTCTTTCTGGACTCTGAATGTGATTTGTATGCTCACCCCTTTCACCATTCTGTTCTGATAGAGGGTAGCTCTAGGCAGCTGCAATCTGCTTACACTTGTTTGGATGTTTCCAGATATGTGTCTCCTGCATGTTGAACCACAACTGTTTGCTTATTTCCTCTTTCCACAGCACAGAATGCAGGGTTTTGAATTAACTGGACAATTGATACAATAGAGTTGACTGACTGACAGACCTGCATACTCTTTTAATAGCTCTCAGGATGGGTCGGTCATGAGTTGCACCTCCAAACAGAGACACCTACTCCAACCAGCACCTTTGATAACAGGGTAAAAAGCACTTCCAATGATCTAACCAGCCTCCAGCCTCCAGCCTCCAGTCAGTATAATAACTCAAAAGATGACCCAATATTTATTTTATGCTGAGAGGATGGGAGTGGAGAGGGGGAGACTTCCCTATGCAGCTTAAATAGAAGCAAAATATAGAAAGAAGAAAATATGGGAGAGAGAAAGTGTGTGAGGGGCAGCAAGAAAGGGACAAGAAAGAAGAAAAGAAGAGAAAGGGTGGATAGTGAGGAAGAAGTGTATAGAAAAAAGACTAAGGAGGAAGGAAAAGGAAAAGGACAGGCGCTACTGAGCCATTCAGACTTCATGGCCACTTGGTGGTGGGGAGTTTGGGGTAGGAGCTAAATTTGAATTATAATGCAAGGTTCTTACCTAGCCTCCAAAAATCCTCTGCCCATGGGCTTGGGTATGTTGGCAAGCCCTGGGGTCCAGGTGCTCTAAATGCATAGCTGGATGGCTGGGCAAACCTGTGCTCAAACAGAGAGCAAACTGTGGTCATACTGAAGCCAGTAGCTTCAAGTAGGGCCATATGCTTCCATGGCAAGGAGGAGACTTTGCCAGGTCAGGCTGAGGTTCTGGCTTCAGCCAGGAAGAGCATAATCAATTCTGTAGATGTAGTGAGCCTTGATTGAAAAAATAAAGAGGAGGAAGCTAAGATTGCTGCTTTCATTAAGAGGCAAAAGCAGTGGGGGCTGAAGCGTAGCAAGAGCCAGGAAACATGCAAAGAAAGAATTTTAACCCCTGAAGTCTCTTCTTCCATGATGTCTCTGCAATCACTTATCTCCATAATGTCACTTCCTTGGCCTAATTTCCAAGGCCACCATTATTTTATCTCCCTCAGCTGAAAGAAGGAGCGAGGCCAAGCTGCATATTAATGCAGATCTGATGACAATTAAACAATCCATTATTTCCCAGTCCCAGCTTCCCTAGGGCTCCTGCTTCTCCTGGATTTGGGCAGGAAGAGGAGTTCCGTGGATAAGCGACAACTGTATGATGAGATAACACATCTAACACAGTGCTTGGCCCCTCATAACCCTCACCTACCCTTCAGCAACCTCACCAGGGCCTCATTTTCACTATAATGAGGCCAGGGAAGGGAAAGTATGAAACTAGAAAAGAGTTCAGCAAAATTACAATCCAAAGACACCCCCCCTCTGTCATCTCTTCCTCTACTTCAGCACCCCCAGTAGAGAACTGATTCAGCAGGGAGTTCCCTAGGAGAAATACGGGGAGAGAGCTGCTGGCTCTGCTCTTCTCCTCCCCTAACTCTATCCATGGAGATATCTCCCTGCCTGCTGGCTGCATCTAGCTCTGCACCATTGAGACGCATGGAGAGGAGGACGGACATACAAGGAGGATGTCATGGGTAGAGAGCAGGCTGAGGCCAAAGATCTAGTCAACAAAGATAATCCCTTCCTGAAGTCCTGTGGGGAAAATTTGGGTTGAAGCAAAACAGTGGGGAGAAATGAGTGGTCCAAAGGCATCCGGCAAGCCAACATTTCACATCTATGGAAGAGAGAGTGCCTTGGGAAGGAGGTGAGCCATGCATGTCCATACCCAAGCTCTCTAAGTCTCTTGGTGTTCAGACTTGGGGAGCAGGAGAAAAAGCTGGAGGATCTGGATAAATGAAGGAGCTACCAGTGATATCAACCTTTTAGTGCCTGGCACAACTTCCTACATGAGATATTTCCAACAATCTCTACTCTCTTCCACCACTCTAATTATTTCTTATTTTTGTTCTGCTTTCCTGGGAAGCAGAAGCAGGACAAGGGAGAAGGGAAAACGATGTTTCCTCTCCAGTTTTGCCATATGAGGCTGGATGGAATCCAGATGATTCCTAAACCCCTGAATTCCCAGCAAGAGCACCTGGGCAGGAGAGTTAGGGCCCTCTAAGCCACTGTGGGGGCCACAGCTAAGTTATTATTCAAGAAAAAGTATCTTTTCTCAACCTCTCTGGCCCACATAGTATCCTGAAGGGATGCAAACAATGTGGGGTGCAGTGGAAGAGAAGGAGACAATAAAGAACAAGAGGAAAGGAATCATGGCTGCCCTCAGGAAAGGGGACTGAAATAGTTTTTATCTCCCTATTTGGGGGGAAAGCCACATAGTATCATGGGCCTTTTAACTAGCTATGAGCATGAGGGAAAACTGACTTTCTGCTTTTTATGCTAGATAAGGAAAGAAAACAATGAAACCGAAGGGTGGGCAATCGGACCACTGAGGGAGCTAAGAAAACCATCTTCTTGGGGGTTCAAATCAAATGCTTTAGGTCAGCCAACTCAGATGGTCCTAGACCAGGGATGGCAAACCTATGACATGCGTGTCAGAGGTGACACGCGAACTCATTTTTTTGGTTGATTTTTTTTGTTAAATGGCATTTAAATATATAAAATAAATATCAAAAATATAAGTCTTTGTTTTACTATGGTTGCAAATATCAAAAAATTTCTATATGTGACACGGCACCAGAATTAAGTTAGGGTTTTTCAAAATGCTGACACGCCGAGCTCAAAAGGTTCGCCATCACTGGCCTAGACCTTTCCCCCTTAAGTCTCATGGTTTTGGTCAAATCTACCCTGTGAGCTAACATGTCCTGACCCAACTTCTCTAACCTACAGTAGATGTGAGGAGAACATGGGTTTTTAAGAAATATATAAAAATCTTCACAAGTATCCCCAGATCTAAAGCACAGCAAGACTGGATGAAGATGAGATTCTTGGCTCTTTTCCCTCTTTCCCCTAATCAATTCTGTTAGCGTCATCATTGTCAGGATCAGGTGCTGACCAGGTGCTGATTTCCCCAGAGCTGTTCCTCCATGCAGTTATCCCATCACCTCTAATCAGAGAAAGGAAACTGACATGATCACAGCTTTCCCAATACTCAGGGGAGAATATTCCAGTCCCCTTTCATCTCTTCTTTCCATATTCCTAGTTTATGGATATTGTGTGTGAAGAAAGAGCTCAAGGTCCTAGAGTCCCTCGTGGGGGGTTACTATTTCTCTCACAACTCAACATGAGATTTCAGTTATCACCAAAAATCCAAAGGGAAAGAAGATTGGCAGTCACTAGACCTAACAGAGAGATTTAAACAGGAATTACACTGAAATACCAACTCCTTTTGGCAACTGTCTCTCTCATCATTGTTCCCTTTGTACGACTGCCAACCACCCTGCACAGAAATCCTCTTTGAGTCAGAGGGAAAGCTATAACCAGACTGAGTCCTCATACTATAACTCAGTCTTCCATTAGCTTGGTGGGTTGTTACCTTGCACCCCTTTAGTTCTGTGGGGATTCATAAGAAAGGCAGTCACTCAGGTCAGAGCAGCGTAAGATTCCCCAAATGAGCCACTCCTGGCTTTGATTCCCACTGCATCAATTAAAGAGCCAGCTCATCTTCTATCTACAGCACCCCCCCCCCCGCCCCGGACTTTTTACATCATTCCTGCTTTATCCTCTGCCTCCTGAATTCCCTCAGACCCAAGTCTACTCTTCCTGGACCCTAGCCTTTTTAAAGCCCTTAACATGCCTGTTTGCCAAGCCTCCATCTTTTTCATATCTTACTACTCATTGAAATAATTTTACCACTCAAACTCTCTTCTAAGATTTTTCCAACTTAAATACATTCTCCAACTGTTCTCTTTTCTTCAGTTTAATCTTCACCCCAACTTTCTCTCAATCTTGTCCCCGTTAAGAACTGCTAGTTTTCAACATCCCCAATAACTTAAACCAAATTTCTTTCTTCTTTGCCCCCAATGATGGTTTGGATATTCCCCTTTTCTCCAACAACCCCCAAACCCTCTCAAACACTGATATCATTTCCTCCTTTTCCCCAAATCTCCTTGACACACTTCTACCCTCAGGCATCTTCTCGCCCCTTCACTTCACGTTACCTTAGTCCTTCAGATTCTTAAGTGCACCCATTTCCCCCTTGGCTCTTCCTCATACCCATTTGCTTCCCTTTCTCCCACCTCAACTGTCCGCAAACCCTCTTCCCCACTCACTCAGGTCTCCTGCTCAGGACGCCCTTGCCGAGAGCAGCGGGGGATTTGTGCTGAAGGAGGGTTCCAGCGGCAGCGCAACAACTCGGGGGACGCTCCTTCTCCTTGTTGGCGACGGCCCCTGGCGCCCCTGTCTGCTGGTGGGGCGACTGGGGTGCTTGCGCCCTGCTGCTGTGGCCCGGTGAGGGATGCACCAGGAACTGTCCGTGGTGCTGAACCGGTGGCTGCTCCGGTACAGTCTGTGGCGAGGTGGGCGGGAGCTGTCCGTGGTTCTGGAGCTGTTCCTGGGCGACAGCAGTGGCGGTGGCGGCGGTGACTGGGATAGCGGGCAGCGGGGCTGGGGACGGAGGAACGAGCCCGGGCGGAGGCTGAGCTTGCAGCAGCTGCTGGTGTTCCCACAGGCTGCGGTTCTCGGCGCTTAGCTCATCCAGACGCCGCTCCAGCTCATCAATACGCTGGCGCTGGGTGTGGATGAGGCTCTGCTGGTTCTGCACGATGGCCGTGAGCTCCTTAAGATAGAGCACGGCACGCACCGGATTCTCCAGCAGGCTCTCCATGCCGCCCGCCGCCGCCTGCGCCCTGCCTTCGCCTCGGCAGGCGGCAGGGAGCGGGAGGGCGCGCAGCGATCCGCTCGCTTCCCTCTCCGCCGTCCCAGCCGCCCTCCCCGCCTCCTGGCCGCGTCACTACCACACATTCACACACGCACCGAGGGGCGGGACCGCTGCACCGGGGCCCACCCACTCACCCTCCCACCTCCAGGCGTCGTGAGGAGTCTTGGCTTCCTGCAGGGCTGACAGCAGAGGAGGGAGGCAAGGGAGAGAGTGGGTAGAGACGCAGGATAAATGAAGGAGAACTGAGATGGATAAAGTAAATCTGGAGAGAAAGGGAAAGCGGGAGAGGCAGAAGTAGAGGTGCCGGGAAAGTGCAGTGGAATGGGTAGGAGAAGAGAGGCAGATAAGGAAAAAGGGGAAAAAGAGAGAGAGAGGCTGGGAGAATGAGGAAAAGGGAAGGTGGCAAAAGGAGAGAGAGAGAGATATTTAAAAAGAGGAATCATGGGTACTCTGAAGAGTCACGAATTCTTTTCCCTATGTCCAGCCATCCCAGAGGCAGTGGGTCATCTTATAGACCTTCGGAAGAGAGGCCACGCTTGCCTCTTTTGTATTCAACAACCTGTTCTGCTGGGGAATTCCTGGAACACAAGGATCAAGGGATTATAAGAGGCCCTAGAGAACACCTAGTCCTACTCCTTCATTCAGCCAAAAGGAAACTTAGAATGACAAGGTTGTTTATGCTGGGTTTTCTCTGGAAATTGGAGCTCAGGACAGTTTTGCCCACTCTAATAGGAACACAAAGTAAACAAACCAGAGCCTCTGTGTCATGGGCTAATGCTTCCAGAATCTTCTGGAGGGATTATATAAATGTTTGAAAAACATTTATAAAGTGCATGCTACTACCCAACACTGGGCTAAAATAAGGATGACTAGGATGAATTTTTTTACTTCTTGAAGCTTATGGTAAAGTAGGTCAAACTGGTAATCAATATTTAATTTTAATATACAACGGTGGTTATAAGTGATAAGATAGGAAGATGCTCAACGTGCTATAGGAGCCCAACAGCCTAGGGATCTAGGGACGCTTATTGGAGGAAATAACACTTGAAGTGGGAAGGATTTTTCAGAAAAGGGAAACAGTGTAAGCAAAAGCTCAGAGATATGAACCAGCATAAACTGAATAATTCATTAATTTCTACAATAAATGTACACAACACACCCACCAAGTTCTAAGTAATGTACTAGGAAGTAGGCAGGCTACACCTAACATAGATAATAAGTTATAGTTTCTATAATCAACAAGATTACAGTCTGGTAGAGTAGATATGGTATGCACATGATGACTAAAATACAAATCAAAATTTCTGTAAGAGTTCTGAGGCCAAGTTCCAGGGAAGGAGAGCTTGATCATGGGGGCCTGATAAGGAGAAGGTGTTATTCAAGCTGGGCCATGGAAATTGAGAAGGATAGACTGAATAGAGATATGTCAGATAGCAGGAACAGACTAAGGAATGGAAACTGAGCACCCAGGTTTAATTTGGCAGGGAAATGACCCTTTCCTCTGGGCTAAGAGTGCTCTTAGCATATCTACTGTAGTACTGTTCTGTTCTCCACACAGGTATCCATCAGGCTCCCTGGCTATCTGCTGTTCCCCAGGGTAGGTATATCCATAGGTAACATGTGTCTAGTGACCTGGCCAGCCAAGCCCATCTTGAATGACCTTATGGGAAGGGATCTGTGTTCTGAAAATATATTGGTTTCTCTTCACTTATTATGTGTTTGTTTTTTAGCTAGAGAATATACTTTTATTTTTGTGGTTTTATACTAGGAAATCAATGTTTAATTTCATAATTCATTGTTCACAATTGATTTATAAAAATTTTTAATCCTTAAATTGTACATCAGTATCCTATGACTCTAAATTTTATTTATCATTCTTCTTCAAGTTTGAAGAAAATGATTAATTTATTAAGTTCCACAGACAGCACAGTCCCACTGACATAACATTTAGTCTTACGTCCTATGCTCATGTGAGAATTAAGAATAGCCAGTATCAAACTGGTCTGAAACCTGATTGTGTTTCTGGCTCAGGATCCACATTAAGACATAAAAATAAACTAGAGCGTGTATGTCATACAAAAAACTTTTCACAGTAGAGTATAAATTAACATTAAAATGTTACCGAATTTCAACCATATTATGTTTTATCCAATTATCTTTCTTAGTGCCTGATTTAACTGTGAATCAAATGCAAATAGCTTCATATAGTTTTTTTTAAGTTTGCTCAGAATTTCAAAATAGTTACAGAATTAATATAACTTTTTAAAATTTAAAAACATCAAAGTATGCTATACAGATTACACTCTTCTGCTAGGCTGGGCTAGTATCTTCCATGGCAAGATACTAAAACTACTGAATAAAATACACTTTAAAATCAATAGGTACTTGATTAATTACCCTGAAATTATCAACATCATTGCCAAAATCTTCCAAGATTTTGTAGGATTTGATTTCTAAAATACATTTTAAAATTTAACTTAAGGAAGGAGAAGCACCCTCATATATTTCACTTCTTATGTCCTGTTTTTGGTCCTTCAATGACCAAAGAGAATTTTAAACAAGTTATGCTGCATGTTTCCTGGCTTAATAAAAGACTACAATTACTGTTTTTTTTGTTTTGTTTTATTTATTTATTTATTTTATTGCTTAAAGCATTACAAAGGGTGTTACATATGTATCCATTTTATCCCCCCGCCCTAGACAGTCCCCTAGCCTCCCCTATCCCCCAGTGTCTTATGTCCATTGGTTATGCTTATATGCATGCATACAAGTCCTTTAGTTGATCTCTTACCCCCCTACCTCCTGTCCCCCAACCCTCCCCGGCCTTCCCGCTGCAGTTTGACAATCTGTTTGAGGCAGCTCTCCCTCTGTATCTATTATTGTTCAAAAGTTTATAATGGAAAAGACTACAATTACTGTTATCCAGATTAAGAAAAAACTATACTAGGCAAAAGCTATTAATTTTGAAATGTCTGGCTGTAGGTCCCCTTAGAGCCTTTCCAAACTTTTATGATCAAGTGCCTTTAGTCACTTATATACTAGAATCAAATTAGATAAGGAAAAACTTATTTTGCAAAAATAAAGCCACTTCGCAATATGCTTGATAGAAACAAGCTATTCATATTTACTTGTGTTCCATTGAAGACATTACTGAAATCTGTCCAATGTTATATTTCCAACTGGTCCACTTCGCAATTCTTGGGAATATTTTAAGATTGGCTATAGCTAGAATTACGACTCCCATTTGGACTCTGCTCTCCTTCACTGTTCGGATGAGGTTTGGGTTTCGGCATCTTGCTAAGAATAGTTGCCATCTCTTTTCTCTCATCAAAATTCTTTCACAATTCATATAGTTTTAAAATAACCTTGATTATTTCTAAAATCTTCTCCATATCCACAGAAAACTACTATCTGGTATCTTCCTGCTGTACAACACAAGCTACATGTAGGCAAGTTAAAGCTATCATGAAAGGAGGATGCAGTAGGCAAAGATCCATTCTGTAGGTATCATTCACTATCCTCCATGCAAGGGGAAGAAACATGTCTTCTTGACCTATACCCTGAACATACTGGAGCAAAGGTCTATAAGGATGTTACACTGTCAAGCAAAAATCCATTAGTTCTAAAATATAGAATTCACATTCCAATATATGGTTCATCCTATAAGAAAATTCCTTTGGAAAGGCATATGAAAATCTAGTTTTTAATACAGAAGTAGCAGCAGAAATCAGTCTTATATTTGAGACAACTCCAAATTCCTCTACTTTGGATGCCAAAAAGATACATGTAGGAGCCATTAATATAGGATCTATACTTTTCAGAGAATACCTGTCATAGAATATCTTGAAATAGACTGTAGCAGTGGCAATAACTTGTTGTCTTAATTTAAAATGTTCACCTAATGCTTGTAAAACATTTGTAAAAATATTTGTAATTTCCAATATTCTTCTTCTGAGAGAAACATTAAGTCCTGGCATTCCATCCACAGATCTTTTTCATCAAAAATCCATTGCAAATGATGGGAGCTCTGCTGAAAGTTGCCTGCCATGGAACACAGCTTTCCCTGATTAAAAAAAAAAAAAAAGCACCAGCCAAATATTAATTGAGCATATTGTTTCGGGTCAATTTCTGGGTTCTCTATTCTATTCCATCGATCTATATGTCTGTTCTGTGCCACCAGTACCAGGCCGTTTTGAGAACAGTGGCTTTGTAATACAGCTTGATATCTGGTATTGAGATCCCACCTACTTTGTTCTTCTTTCTCAGGATCACTGCAGCTATTCGGGGTCTTTTTTTTTAATTTCAGATGAATTTTTGGAGAGTTCGTTCTAGGTCTGTAAAATATGCCATTGGTATTTTAATAGGGAGTGCCTTGAATTTAAAGATTGCTTTTGGTAGTATGGACATTTTAATGATGTTGATTCTACCAATCTATGAACATGGTATGTTCTTCCATCCATTTATGTCTTCCTCTATCTCTTTTTTCAATGTCCTGTAGTTTTCTGAGTAGAGGTCTTTTACCTCTTTAGTTAAGTTTATTCCAAGGTATCTTAAATTTTTTGGTGTGATTGTAAATGGATTGCTTTTTTAGTCTCTCTTTCTGTAAGTTCACTATTGGTGTATAGAAATGCCATAGATTTCTTGGTGTTAATTTTGTATCCTGCTACATTGCCGAGTTCATTTATTAAATCTATTAGTTTTTTTATGGAGTCTTTAGGGTTTTTTATGTACAATATCATGTCATCTGCGAATAAGAACAGTTTTACTTCTTCTTTTTCCAATTTGGATGCCTTTTATTTCTTCTTCTTGTCTAAGCGCAATGGCTAATGCTTCCAGTACAATGTCGAACAGGAGTGGTGAGAGTGCCCATCCTGTCTTGTTCCTTTTCTTAGGGGAAATGATTTTAGTTTTTGCCCATTGAGTATGATGTGGGTTTGTCATATATGGCTTTTATTATGTTGAGGTATGATCCTTCTACATACAATGGAGTCAAGACAGTCTCTTCAATAAATGGTGTTGGGAAAATTGGACAGATACATGCAAAAAATGAAACTATACCACCAACTTACACCATACACAAAAATAAACTCAAAATGGATAAAGGACTTAAATGTAAGATGGGAAACCATAAAAAAAAACTAGAGGAATCCAAAGGCAACAAAATCTCAGCCATTTGCCGAAGCAATTTCTTCACCAATACAGCTCCTAGGGCATTGGAAACTAAAGAGAAAATAAATGGGACTACATCAAAATAAAAAGCTTCTGCACAGCAAAAGAAACTATCAACAAAACAACAAGAAAGCCTACTGCATGGGAGAACATATTTGCCAATGTTATCACCAATAAGGGTTTAATCTCCAACATTTATAGGGAACTCACACAACTTAACAAAAGGGAGATAAACAATCCAATCAAAAAATGGGCAAAGGACCTAAATAGACACTTTTCAAAAGAGGATGTTCAGAAAGCCAAGAGACATATGAAAACATGCTCAAACTCACTAATCATCTGAGAAATGCAAATCAAAATGACAATGAGGTACCAGCTCACACCTGTCAGAATGGCTATCATCAACAAATCAACAAACGACAAATGCTGGAGAGGATGTGGAGAAAAAGGAACACTTGTGCACTGCTGGTGGGAATGCAGACTGGTGCAGCCACTATGAAAGACAGTATGGAGTTTCCTCAAAAAGTTAAAAATGGAACTCCCATTTGACCCAGTGATCCCACTGCTAGGAATATATCCCAAGAAACCAGAAACACCAATCTGAAAGGATATATGCATCCCTATGTTCATAGCAGCACAATTTACCATAGCTAAGATTTGTAAACAGCCTAAGTGCCCATCAGCAGATAAATGGATTAGAAAATTGTGGCACATTTACACAATGGAATGCTATGCTGCTGTATAAAAGAAGGAATTCTTACCATTTGTAACAGCATAGATGGAACTGGAGAGCATTATGCTAAGTGAAATAAGCCAGTCAGTGAAAAAAAAATGCCACATGATCTCACTCATTTATGGATAATAAAGACCATTACAAACTGATGAACAAAAATAGATACAGAGGCAGAGCAACATCGAACAGACTGTCAAACTACAGTGGGAAGGCCAGGGAGGGTTGTGGGGGTGGGTAAGAGATCAACCGAAGGACTTGTATGCATGCATATAAGCATAACCAATGGATACAAGACACTGGGGTGTATGGGAGGCTAAGGGAAGGTCAAGGGGAGGGAAAAAAGGAGACATATATAATACTCTTTGTAATACTTTAAGCACTAAAACAATTTAAATAAATAAATAAATAAATAAATAAATAAATAAATAAATAAATACACCAGCCAGTGGAGCTAACATAGACCCAGCCCCCCCCCCCAACACGCTCCTCCATCTTGTAATGTGTTTTTATTTTTATTTTCTCCCACTTAATTTCATAACAAACTTCCTTTTATAAAGAATGAGTGAAGAAAGCTTATTCACAGCTGAGCCAGCAGTTGGGAGAACAGAGCACCCAGTAGGATACTTTGGTAGTGATCAGTATTCCAGCTAGAGTAAAGGTTGGGGGATGGAAAGAGGGCACACAAAACTTGCTTTTCTTCTGAATTTTCTTTGCTTGCAAGGTTAATTTGTCCAAGAGTTGGGTACTTGGAAACCAATACAATTGCTATAAGTGAAAAATCTTGCAATATAATTATCCATGGGGCTTGTTTAAAATGCAGATTATGGGCCCCATATGAGTCCTGCTATGATGGGGCCCAAGTGTTTTTATTTTTAACTAGAGGCCTGATGCACAAAATTCATGCAATAGTAGGCCTTCCTTCCCCCAGCTGCCGGCACTGGCTTCCCTCTGGCACCCGGGACCCGAGCTTCCCTCCTCAGGCTGACCGCAGGCACCTGGGACCTGGGCTGGCTTTCCTCTGGCCCTGGCTCTGTCAGGAAGGACATCCAGAATGACGTCCAGAAGACTCCCAGTCTAATTAGCATATTACCCTTTTATTATTATAGATTTTTTTCTTTTATGAGAAACATCATCTTTGTTGAATTATAATTTACATGTAATAATATGCACCCACTTTAAGTGCACAGTTCAATGAATTTTGATAAATATATACACCCATGTAGTCAAAATTTCCATCACTGCAGAAAGTAGCCTCATGCCCCTTTGCAGTAAATTACTCTCTTTCTCAGCCCCAGTCAACTGCTGAGCTGCTTTCTGACAAGATAAATAAGTGTTGCCTGTGTTCTAGAATTTTATATAAATGGCAATCATAGAGAATATACCCTTTTGTGTTTTTCTTTTTTGCTCAACATAATGCTTTTGAGGTTCATCTTTTCTGCTATAGGTATCAATAGTTTGTTCCTTTTTATTTCTGAGTAATATTCTATGGTATGGGATATAAAACTGCTATGATCATTAATGGACAAGATTTTATATGAACATATGTTTTGTTTAATATGTTTTGTGTGAACATGTATTTTTATGTTTTATCTGGAGGAAAAACTAGAATTGGAATTGCTGAGTCATATACAAAGTATATATTTAACTTAATAAGAAACTGCCAAATTATTTTCTAAAGTGGTTATACTATTTTTTATTCTCACCAGCTATGTATGAGAGGTTCAGTTATTTCATATCAAACACTTGATATTTTAAAACTTTATTTTTATCTTTATTAACTTAAGTAAGTAGTAGTATATTAATATGGCTTTATTAATATACTACTGGTGACTAATGCTGTAGAGCATCTTCTCATATGCTTATTACTTATTTGTATATTTTCTTTGCCCACTGTTTCTATTGAATTGTTTTTCTTCTTATTGAGCTGTAAGTGTAGTTTATATATTCTGGAAAGTAGTCTTGGTCACATGTATACATTGCAAATGTTTTCTCCAGTCAGTAGCTTGCCTTTTTATTTTCTTGGCATTGTCTTTTGAAGAGCAAAGGTTTATATTTTGATGAAGAAAAACTTACCATTTTTTATTTTATAGTTTGTGCTTTTTGTGTCATATCTAAAAATTCTTTGCCTATCCCAAAGCCAAAAACATATTCTCCTATGTTTACTTCTAGAAGTTTTATCACTTTTGCTTTTATGGTTAGGTCTATGATCCATTTCAGTGTAATTTTTGTGGTTGCTATAAACAGTCAAAGTTCATTTTTCCCTAAATGCTTGACAATTAATCATTGAAGCCACATCAACCTGGAAGTTTCTTTCTTTTTTCTTTTTAAATTTATTTTTATTGTTGACAGTATTACAGATGTCTCTCCGTGTCACTTTATAACACTTGGATTCTTTAAGACAATTTGCCTTCCAGCTATTGTTTTCTTTTGTCCAGTGTCCAGCCTTCCTTGAATTTTTTACTTTCTCCTCTCTTCAGAGTAGCAACCTACCTTGTCTGCTGCTGTTCTCTTTTGTGCATGAATTTGCATGAAGAAAGGAGGCACGGAGAAGAGGGATGCTAGCTTGCATGGGAGACGTGTCCATTGACCAGGCACATGTATCTCAGATCGTATTCTCTTCAGAAGCCATCTCCAGTAAGGAGCTCTAGCTTCCCAGGCATGAGAATATTATTTCCCTTTTTTACTTTGGGTAACTAGAACATTCTTCTGAAAGCTTTATGTGGCTATTCATTAGCATGGTACCAACTCTGGCATTGTGTTGTGCTCTAAGGATGGAGAGCTGTGTAAAACTTGTTCTTTTCTCTTAAAAATAAAATGACCTAGTGATAGAAATAGGATTGTTTACCCTCTTTCTTTATCTTGGAAGAGCAGCGGAACTTTTCTGCAAGTGGTAACTCAGAGACATTCCTAAATATAAGATCTACTGACGGACTTATGATCTGGTGAGAACAGAGCTTCATGGACATCACAGGCTTTGGCAAACATGGATGCCCTGTCTTGGGGATATTTACTGATGGGTTATTCTTGAACAGGTTTCAGCGGTGATGACATACATCCTAGCTTGCTTCTTTAGTTTTCCAGATAAAATGTTGGGGTATGTATATTGGTGTTCTAGGAGCTACTCTTTGTTAGTGTCTGGGATTTGAACAAGACATTTCTTCTGTGGCTTGTAGGGAGCAGCCTTCTTTATTTTATGGTCATTCTGTCTATATCTATCTATCTATCCATCCATTCACCCACCCAACCACCCTTCCATTCATCCATCCATCCACTTATCTACCTATCTCTCCTCTTTTAGTACCAAATCCTACTGGATTTTAAACTCCTTGAGGGCTGGGATGATATGTCAAACACTTATGTCACATTTGCTTTTAAATCTTTATTGTTGAAAGTATTACAAATGTCCCCATTTTCCCCCCATTGAACTCTTCTAGCTTGTCCCACCCCCTGCTCCAGGCCTTCATCATCCTATTGTCTAAATCCATATGTTATGCATCTACACTAATAAAAGAGAAAGATGCAAATTAACTGCCACTCCGCTACACCCACCAGCCAATCAGGAGTGAGTATGCAAATTAACCCAACTAAGATGGCAGTGGCCATGGAGCTGGAGCAAGCAGGAGGCTTGGGTTGCCCCCGGCCATGGAGGAAGCCAAGCTTCCAGCCTGTCCTGGCCTCCTCTCAAGGCGGCGCTGAAAAAAAAAAAAAAAAGGATAAGCTGGGAGCTTGGGTTGCCAGGGGGCATGGCCAGCCTGAAAATGGCCATCAGCCCCTTACCCAGCCTGGCCAGGCACCCCAGTGGGATCCCCCCACGAAGGGGCTGTGGGCAGCCTGAAAACGGCCCAAAGCCCCTCACCCAGGCTGGCCACACCCCGATGGGGTAAGGGTCCCCGCTAGGGGGCTTGGCCAGCCTGCAAACAGCCATCAACCCCTCACCCAGGCTGGCCAGGTACCCCAGAAGGACCCCCCACCCTGAAGGGGGTGTGTCCAGCCTGAAAATGGCCCTCAGCCCTTCACCCAGGCTGGCCAGGGACCAAGTGAGGATCCCTACCATGAAGGGGCTGTGGTCAGGCTGTAAACAGCCATCAGCCCCTCACCCAGGCTGGCCAGGCACCCCAGCAGGACCCCCCTCCCTGAAGGGGGTGTGGCCAGTCTGAAAATGGCCCTCAGCCTCTCACCCAGGCACCCCAGCGGGATCCCCACCCTGATCCAGGACACCCTTCAGGGCAAACCAGCTGGCCCCCACCCATGCACCAGGCCTCTATCCTATATAATAAAAGGGTAATATGCAAATTGACCCTAACAGCAGAACGACTGGGAATGACTGGTCACTATGACACACACTGACCACCAGGGGGCAGACGCTCAATGCAGGAGCTGCCCCTGGTGGTCAGTGTGCTCCCACAGGGGGAGCTCTGCTCAGCCACAAGCCAGGCTGATGGCTGCCAGTATAGCGGTGGTGGTGGGAGCCTCTCCCACCTCCTCAGTAGCACTAAGGATGTCTGACTGCAGCTTAGACCTGCTCCCCGCTGGCAAGTGGACATCCCCCGAGGGCTCCCAAGCTGCCAGAGGAATGTCTGACTGCCAGCTTAGGCCCAATGCCCCAGGGAACGGGCCTAAGCCAGCAGGTGGTCATCCCCCAAGGGGTCCCAGACTGCGAGAGGGCACAGGCCAGGCTGAGGGACATGCCCTCCCCCCCCCCGAGTGCACAAATTTTTGTGCACTGGGCCTCTAGTATAATAATAAAAACATAATATACTAATTAGACCTGACGTCCTTCTGGATGACCTTCCGGATGAAGCCGGGGCTGCAAGGGAAGCCTAGGTCCCGGGTACCAGAGGGAAGCTGGTGCCGACAGCCAGGAGAAGGAAGGCCTACTCTTGCACAAATTTTGTGTATCGCACCTCTAGTATGTATATATGTATATATTTCTTCTCATTACAGCAGGCCCTTTAGCATTTCTTGCAATGCTGGTTTGGTGATGATAAACTTCTTTAGCCTTTTTTGTGTGGGAAGCTCTTTATTTCACCATCTATTTTGAATGATAGCGTTGCTGGAAATAGTAATCTTGGTTTCAGATCCTTGCTTTTCATTACCTTGACTACTTCATGCCATTCCCTTCTGGCCTGTAGAGTTTTTGATGAGAAATCAGCTGGTAGCTTTATGGAAGCTCCTTTGTAGGTAACAAATTGCCTTTCTCTTGTTGTCTTTAAGATTCTCTCTTTGTCTTTAATTTTTTGTATTTTAATTATACCGTGTCTGAGTGTGGGTTCTTCTTGCTTGGAACTCTCTGTGGGTCCTGGACTTGTGTGACTTTTTCCTTCACCAGGTTAGGGAAGTTTTCTGCCATTATTTCTTCAAACATATTCTCTATACCTTACTCACTTTCTTCCCCTTATGTGAATATTGTTACATTTCATGTTGTCCCATAGCTCCTTTAAGCTGTCCTTCTGTTTTTTAATTGTATTTTCTTTTGGTTCTCTGATTGAATGATTTTTTTCTACCCATTTTTCTAATTCACTGATTGGATCCTCAGCTTCCCCTACCTTCTGTGTATGGGCTACTGTGTATTCCTTCCAATGTGTTCTTTATTAGTGCTATGTCATTCTTTATTTCCAACTGGCCTTTTTTCATAGTTACTATATCTTTATGCATGCTGTTGAACATTTTTGCCATCATGATTCCTAACTCTATATCTGATAAATTTCTTATCTCCATTTTGTTTAGCTCTTCTTCTGGATAAATCTCTTGTTCTTTCATTTGAAGGTTGTGTTTTTGTCTCTCCATTTTGGCTGTTTGTTTGGGTTTGTGTCTATGTGTTAGGTAGAGCTGCTATGATTCCCAATCTCTAATGCAGGACAATGTCAGACACTATTTGTGACTGGCCCCGAGTACTCTGTTTGGAGCTATCAGCAACCCACAGCTGGGAAACAGAAGCCAAAGAATGCAGGTAGCCTACAAAAGTTGGAAAAGGAAGATAGACAGATCCTACTTGAGAGCCTCCAGAAGGAGGAATTTAATCCTGACAATACCTTGATTTTAGCCGGGTGAAACCCATTTTAGACTTCTGACTTCTGGAACTGTAAGATAATAACTTTGTGCTGTTTTAAGTCACTATGCTTATGGTAATTGAACAGCAGTAGTAGGAAATGTGTCCAAGTGTCTTCCTTGAATGTATCCATTTTGTCTGAGTTGTCAAAGTTGATGGCATGAAGTTGTTTTCTATTAGCATTTTATTGTCTGTAGTCTCTGTGGTGATGTCTCCTTTTTCATTCCTGATATTGCTAACTTGTATATTTTTAAAATTATACTGGATAGAGATTTATCTATCTTTATGATACCAGTTTTTTGGTGTCATTGATTTTTCACTATTGTTTGTTCATTTTCTATTTCACCAATATCTTTCCTTTATATTTTTCCCCTTTTCTACCTACTTTTGTGTCTATTTGCTCATTATCCTCCTCCTCCTCCTCCTCCTCCTCCTCCTCCTCCTCCTCCTCCTCCTCCTCCTTCTCCTCCTCCTCCTCCTCCTCCTCCTCCTCCTCCTCCTCCTCCTCCTCTTCCTCCTCCTCTTCCTCTTCCTCCTTCTCCACCTCTTTTTCCTCCTTCTCCTCCTCCTTCTTCTTCTTTAAACCCTCACCAGAGGATATTTCCCCATTGATTTCTAGAGAGAGTAGAAGGGAGACAGGGCTGGAGGGAGAGAGAGAAACATCAACAGAGAGAAACATTGATGTGAGAGAGACACATTGATTGGTTGCCTCCCATATGAACCTCTACCAGGTCTGGGGAATCTGCAACTGAAGTAAGTGCCATTGACTTGGAATTGAACCTGTGATGCTTTGGTCCATGGGCTGATGCTCTAACCACGGAGCAAACTGGCCAGGGCTATTCTTCCATCTTTTAAAAAAAGTATATATATTTTTATTGATTTCAGAGAGGAATGGAGAGGGAGAGAGAAACAGAAACATTTTTATTTATTTATTTATTTATTTTTTATTGCTTAAAGTATTACAAAGGGTATTACATATGTATCCATTTTATCCCCCCGCCCTAGACAGTCCCCTAGCCTCCCCTATCACCCAGTGTCTTATGTCCATTGGTTATGCTTATATGCATGCATACAAGTCCTTTAGTTGATCTCTTACCCCCCTACCTCCTGCCCCCCAACCCTCCCCGGCCTTCCCGCTGCAGTTTGACAATCTGTTTGAGGCAGCTCTGCCTCTGTATCTATTATTGTTCAAAAGTTTATAATGGTCTCTATTGTCCATGAATGTGTGAGATCATGTGGTATTTTTCCTTTATTGACTGGCTTATTTCACTTAGCATAATGCTCTCCAGTTCCATCCATGACGTTGCAAATGGTAAGAGTTCCTTCCTTTTTAGAGCAGCATAGTATTCCATCGTGTAGATGTACCACAGTTTTCTAATCCATTCATCTACTGATGGGCACTTAGGCTGGAGAAACAGAAACATTGATGATGAGAGAATATCATTGAACAGCTGCCCCCTGCACACCCCATATTGAGGATTGAGTCCAGGCATGTGCCCTGCCTCCTGGTTCATAGGTCGATGTTCAACCACTGAGCCACACTGGCTGGGCTTCTTCTATCTTTTTAAGATGGAAGCTTACATTATTGAGTTTAGACTTTTCTTCTTTTTAAACACTTTAAAAGTTTTAAAGTCACCACTAAGCATTGTTTTAGATGCATTCCAGAAATGTTTTCATTTTCATTCAGTGCCAAATATTTAATAATTTCCCCATTACTTTCAAATCTTTCTATTGTTGAGTTCTAATTTAATCTTTTTAAATTTATTGACATTATTTTGGAACTTTTAAATGGTAAAATTTATGGTCCATTTTGCTGAATGCTTCATGTACAATTGTCTGATATCTACTCCAGCTTGCTCATTAGTAATGTTCGCATCACATGGCTAGGTGGCTCTGTTGTATCATTATCCCATACACTGAAAAGGTTCTGGGTTCGACCCCCCAGTCAGGGTGCATATGGGAGGAAAACTGATTGATGCTTCTCTCTCATATCAATGTTTCTTTCTCTCTCTCCCCCTCCCCCTTTCTCTCTCTCTAAAGTCAATAAGCATATCCTTGAGTGAGGATTAAAGAATAATAAGAATAATACATAATGTTTGCATGTGGCTCCCAAATGGTTCCTATCTTGGAAACCTGTGAGTATGTTACCTGACTTGTAGATGCCATTAAAATTAAAGACTTAATGTAAATGGACTGAATCCACCAATAAAAAGGCACATAGTAGCTGATTGGATCAAAAACCTATACCCAACAATATGCTGCCTTCAGGAAACATATCTAAGCTGCAAAGAAAAAGATAGACTCAACAGTGAAAGGGTGGGAAATGATTCTCTAAACAAATAGCATCCATAGAAAAGCAGGTATAGCCATATCTGACAAAATAGATTTCAAGATAACAAAGGTAAAAAGAGATAAAGATGAACATTTTATTTTTATATGTTTTTATTGATTTTAGAGAAACAAGAAGGGAGAGGAAGGGAGGGAGGGAGGGAGGAAGGGAGGGAGGGAAGGAGAGAGAGAGAGAGAGAGAGAGAGAGAAACATGAATTGATTGCCTCCCACACACATCCTGGACCAGGGGACTGATCCAGCAACCTGGGCATGTGCCCCAACCAGGAATCAAACCAGCGACCTTTTAGTGCACAAGATGACTCTCAACCAACAGCCACACTGGCCAGGGCAAAGATGGACATTTTATAATTAAAAAAGGACACTATATCAAGAAGATATAACACTTCTCAATGTATATGCACCCAATTCAGGGAGCACCAAAATATATAAGACGGACTACTAACAAAACTAAAGGAGACACTGACAAAAACACAATTATAGTTGGAGACCTAAATACTCCATTGACTGCTCTAGATAGATCATTCAATCAGAAAAATCAATAAAGCAATATTGACCTTAAATGACACACTAGACCAAATGAACATAATTGACATTTTCAGAGACTTTCATCCCAGAGCATCAGATTATGCATTCTTCTCCAGCGCACATGGAACATTCTCAAGGATAGACCATATGTTGATTGGGTCACAAAACTAGCCCCAACAAATTCAAGAAGATTGAAATTATACCAAGCATATTCTCTGAACACAATGCTTGGAAATTAGAAATCAACTGCAAAAAGGACGCATAGAAATGCAAAAATATGTGGAGATTAAACAACATATTGATATTGGACACTATGGGTCTAAGGCCACTGTCACTACTTGAGCCAAATTAAGCAGAGACAGGGTTGAATCATAATGAGCATTTATTCCAATAATGCCAGCAGTATGGGGAGAGCAGTCGGTCACCCTGGAAATTCAGTTCTGACTCCCCTCGCCAGTTGGCTGAATATATACGGGCAAGGGAGAAGGTAACTACATGCAGCTTTGAGCTCCGAGTGTCACAGTGAAAGGGGAGAGGAGGGTCTGCAGGCAGGCCTTCAGTAGCTACTTCAGTAGCTCAAAGTCCAGTAACAAGGTGGCTTCTATGATGTTACAAACAGCTCAGCCCATTCCTGGGACTGGAGAGTGGTCACCATTCCTGAGGCAAACTCCTGAAGCAGGTCAGGGTCTGGGCATAGCAACCAAATCAAAACCTGTCCTGTCCTTGATCTGTTCTCCAAATGTATTTCCTTTCTGAGTAATGGACTCATTGAGGCATCTTATCTTTTTACAGCCTTGTTTCATCCTCTAGTTTCCCACGGTCTGTAAGAAAACTTCTTATCTATAGTTAGTAAGGTGAATAATTATTAAACAACTGTGGCTCTATTCTAATTATGTGCCCTTCCCCACTATCAATACCACTAAAAAATTACTGGGTCAAAGAAGAAATAAAAGGGGAAATCAAATGATATATAGAGACAAATGAGAATGACAATACAACATACCAAACTTCTGGGATACAGCAAAAACAGTAACAAGAGGAAAGTTTTTTATCATTACAGACCTATCTCAAGAAACAAGAAAAATCCCAAGTAAAGAACTTAACATCGCTCTGGACAGTGTGGCAAATGAAATACTGCCATTTGCGATAACATGGATGGACCTTGAGAATATTATGCTAAGCCAAATAGTCAGAAAAAGCTAAGAACCATATGATTTCTCTCATATGTGGAATATTAAACTGAAACTCATCAACAGACAACAGTATGGTGGTTACCAGTATGGGGGGTAGTAGAGGGGGCCAAATATATGTTGATGGAAAATGATTTGATTTTGGGTGGTGGGCACGCAATGCAATATACAGATCATGTATCATAGAAATGTACACTTGAAACCTATATGATGTTATTAACCGATGTCACTCCAATAAATTTAACAAAAAAATTCACAGATACTAGAAAAAAATTAGACTTTGAGATGGGGAGATTGTCCTGAATTATACAGGTTGTCCAACCTAACTGTATGATCCTTAAAGATAAAGAACGTTTCTGGTTGTGGTCACAGGAAGACGTGACTACAAAAGAATGGTCAGAGTAGTGTGATGTGAAAAGGACTAGACTTACGTTGTTTGTTTTGAAGATGGAGGAAAGGGCCATGAGGCATGGGGTGGCTTCTCAAAGATGGAAAAAGCAAGGTAACTGATTCTCCCCGAGCATTTCAGAAAGAAATGAAGCACTGCCGACACCATCATTTTAGCTTAGTGAGACTCATGTTGGATTTCTAACTTACAGAACTGTAAGATAATTAATTTGAATGGCTTGAGCCACTACATTTGTGTTAATTTGTTATGGCAGCAACAGAAAACTAATACAGAACATTACATTTCCCCATCCTTTTACTTTTAACCTAAATCTTTAAATTTAAAGTGTTTTTTTTCTTATAGATAACATTTTGTGGGATCTGGCTTTTTGAAAATCCAGCATGACAATCTGTCTTTTAACGGGGTGCTTAGATCATTTACATTTCATTTAATTTATCAATATGGTTAGATTTAAATCTACCATCTTGCTATGTTATTATTTGTCGCATTTGTTCTTTGTTCTTGTTCAGTTTTCCTGCCTTCTTTTAAATTGAGTATTTTCTGGTGCTCCATTTCATCGCCATATTGACAATACCTGTTTATTTATTTTTTAGTGGTTGCTCTAGGTTTTACAATACTTGTTAAGTTTTCATTTTCTACTTTCAAATATGATAACATTTCTCATGTAAAATCTTACAACAGTTTATTTCCATTCTTCCATCCTTTGTGCTATTATCATTATAGATTTACATTTATGTATGAGTCCCACAATGCATTGTAATCCTTTTTTATTTTTTGTTAATTCTCCCCCAAGGATATTTTTTCCATTGATTTATAGAGAATGGAAGAGAGGGAAGGAGGGAGGGAGGGAGGGAGGGAGGGAGGGAGAGAGAGAGAGAGAGAGAGAGAGAGAGAGAGAGAGAGAGAGAAATATCAATATGGGAGAGACACATCAATTGGTTGTCTCCTGCATGCATCCTGACTGGAACCTGCAACCCAAGTACTTGCCCTTGACTGGGAATCAAATCTATGACCCTTTGGTCTGCAGGCTAATGCTCTAACCATTCACTCATACTGGTAAGGGCTGCACTGTTATCATTTTTGCTTTAAATAATCAATTATCTTTTCAATAAATTAAAAAGATATCTTTTATATTTACCCATACATACACACCATTTCTGTCATTTTATTTCTTTGTAAATCCAATTTTACATGTAGTTTAATTGTCCTTCTACCTAAAGAACTTCCTTTAACATTTCTTATAGTCAGGTCTGTTGATGGCAAGTTAGGTCTTTTTCTATGCTAAAAAAAGTATTTATTTCCTTTTAATTGTTGAAATTTCTTTTTTTCTGGATGTACAATTCTAAGTTGACTTGTGTTTTCTGTCAGCACTTAAAGATATTGTTCCAATGTCTCTGGCTTGCATTTTCTGGCAGGAAGTTTGTAATCATTCTTACCATTGTTATGATCTAGAATGAAGAGAAAAGTAATTAATAGAAATGAAATGGTAAATGACAGAGAGGTGGAGTTAGCAGACAAAGATTTTAAAATAGCTATCATAAATACAGGGTGGGGCAAAAGTAGATTTATAGTTTTGAGTACGTGGAACACAGTTTATTCTTGTATTATTATTTAATTATTGTATTATTTTCCATACAAACAACTATAAACCTACTTTTGTCCCACCCTGTATGTTTAAAGATTTAAATAAATATATCAACACAATGAGGAGAGAAATGGATGATACAAAAAAGAACTAAATGGAACTTCTAGAGGTGAAATTATAACATCTGAAATGAAAGTTTTACCGGATAGGATAAAGAGCAGATACATATTGCAGAATTTTAAAAAAGTCAGTATACTTAAAGATACAACAACATAAACTAAACTGATTAATATTGCTTTATGGTCACTGAGTCTCTATTCA
The DNA here is from genome assembly GCF_963259705.1 of Myotis daubentonii. Classification (NCBI taxonomy): domain Eukaryota; kingdom Metazoa; phylum Chordata; class Mammalia; order Chiroptera; family Vespertilionidae; genus Myotis; species Myotis daubentonii. The sequence continues at coordinate 96,894,893 of NC_081841.1, read as the reverse complement.
TTTTTTTCCTTTCTGTCTTTTTTCTCTCCGTGCTTCAATTTGGATAATTTCGCCTCTAGAATTTTCAAGTACTTCTTTTTTGAATCTTTCATTTCTCACTTCATGATGTTTATGTTTTCTCCCACTTTGGGCTCTCATGTTTCTGCTTTTTCACATGTCTAGTAATTTTTTATTCTCTGTTGGGCATTTTGCATGTGACTTTATTGAATGCTGTATTTTGTTGTTTTCCCTTAAAGAGTGTTGGACTTGTACTTTGTTTTTGCAAGTAGTAAAGGATCCACTTGATACTTTCAAAAGACTTATTTTTAAGTTTTTTTTTTGTTGTTGTTGTTGTTTTTTTTTTGTTTTTAGGGCAAATCTAGAGTAATCACTATTCCAGGACTAATTTATTTCTACTACTATAGTGTGATCATTCTGTATCTGATTGAATGCCATCAATGTCTTTTCAGTTTGGCTGGTTGGAACTCTAATCTCTTCCAGCCTTCTGTGAGTCCAAATCCCTCAGTCATTATTTGCACTGGCTTGTGGAATTTTATGTTACACGCGTGCAGTTTAGTGTTCAGATTAAAGGAGGGCTCTCTGCAGAGAGAGCTCGTTCTTTATACTCCTCTTCTCTGGTACTCAGGCCTATAAATTCCAGCTACCTCAGCCTCCCCAAACTTCAATCTCTGTGACTTCAACTCAGAAAGTCTGTTATGCTTTGCTTTGGTTCCCTCTCCCTGAATGCAATGTTGAAAGTCCTCAGGCAGTAAGTAAGCCATGGGGATTGTAGGGCTCTCCTAGTTTTCCTTTTCTTAGGGATCATAGTCCTATGAAGCTAGTTCTCCAATGTCAGAAAATTGGTTTTAAAATATTTATTTATATGAAAGCCTAAGCGACTCTGCGACCGGTAGCTATGATATGCACTGATCACCAGGGGGCAGACACTCAATGCACAGGCATGGAAACATGGAACAGACTGATGAATCTCAGAGGGAAGTGGGGCGGGGGGGAGAGCGAGAAGTGATTAACCAAAGATCTTATATGCATACCAGAAGCCCGTTGCATGGATTCATGAACCAGTGGGGGTCCCTCAGCCTGGCCTGTGGGGATCAGGTCAAATCCGTGCACCAGGCCTCTGACCTCCCCCAAGGGGTCCCAGATTGTGAGAGGGTGCAGGCCAAGTCCAGGGACCCCACGGTTGCATGAATCCATGCACAGGCCCTCTAGTGTGAATATATTAGCATATAACAATATCTAGTTGTTGATAATAAGAGGGCAAATATAATCCCAATTTTTTATTTCTGGCTAGTTTTTAATAGCCAGAAGCTAACAAATACATTTTAAAATTTTATTTTATTGTTGAGAGTATTACAAATTTCCCCTCCCCCACCCTTTGTTTACACCCACCCATCTCCCACTCTATCCCAGACCTTCACCTGTCTATTGTCTGTCTATGGGCTATGACTAATTTGTATTTCTAAATCCCTTTACTCATCCCCCACTCCTCTCCCACTGGCAACCATCAGCATGTTCTCTGTATATATGAGTCGGTTTCTGTTCTGCTTGTTTGTTCATTTTGATATTCAATTGTTGATAGATATGTATTTACTGCTATTTTATTATTCATATTTTAAATCTTTTTTCCCTTTCTTCTTAAAGAAGACCCTTTAACATTTCTTGTAATACTGGTTTGGTGGTGATGAACTCCTTAAATTTTTCTTGTCTGTGAAGCTCTTTATCTGACCTTTAATTCTAAATGATAGCTTTTCTGATTAGAGTAATCTTGGTTGTAGGTCCTTACTATTCATCACTTTGAATATTTCTTGCCACTCACTTCTGGCCTGCCAAGTTTCTGTAGAGAAATCAGCTGACAGTCATGTGGGTGCTTCCTTGAAGGTAACTAACTGTTTTGCTCTTGCTGCTTTCAAGATTCTGTTTTTGTCTTTAACCCTTACATTTTAATTATGATGTATCTTGGTGTGGGCCTCTTTGGGTTCCTCTTGTTTGGGACTCTCTGTGCTTCCTGGACTTGTATGTCTATTTCTTTCACCAGGTAAGGGAAGTTTTCTCTCATTATTTTTTCAAATAGGTTTTCAATTTCTTACTCCCTCTCTTCTTCTTCAGGCACCCCCATGTTCTGAATGTTGGTATTCTTTAACTTGTCCCAGAGGATCCTTACACTATCTTCATAGTTTTAGATTCTCTTTTCCTTTTGCTATTCTGATTGGGTGTTTTTGGCTTCCTTATATTCCAAATTCTTGATTTGATTCTTGGTGTCCTCTACCCTGCTGTTGATTCCCTGTAAATTATTCTTTATTTCAGTTAGTGTATGCTTAATTTCTGACTGATCCTTTTTTATGTTGTTGATGTTCTCACTAAGGTCCTTGGAATTATCACTAAATTCCTTAAAGTTCTCAGTAAGTTCCTTGAGCATCCTTATAACCATTGTTTTAAACTCTACATCTGAGACTGTTCTTGCTTCCATTTCATTTAGTTCTTTTTCTGTAGATTTCTTCTATTCTTTCATTTGTGACAATTTTTTTGTCTCTGCATTTTGGCTGCATCCTTGTGTTTATTTCTATGTATTAGGTAGATCTGCTATGTCTCCCAGACGTGGTAGAGTGGCCTTGTGTAGTAGGTGTCCTGTAGGGCCCAGTGGTTCAGCCTCCCCAGTCACCTGAGCTAGGCACTCCAGTTGCTCCCCTGTGTAAGCTGTGTGTGCTGTCTTATTGTAGTTGAGCCTTTGTTGATGTTGGTCTCACTGGGAGGCACTGACCCCCAGGCCGATTGGTTGTGAAGACCAGTTGCAACTACAGCAGAAGAGCTGCTGTTCAGGATCCAACCCTATGGAGCAGCACTTGTTTCAGTGTGGCTTTGGTGCTCACAAAGTCTTCCCTTGAATGCGTCACTCATGAAGGTGATAGGGTTGTAATCCAGTGAGGTCAAAGTTGACTACTGGGTGCACTGGCTCTGGAGCCTCCCAGGAGGTACAAAGTCAGTCACTGCCTGTGCCCTACCCCGGGCCACAGAGCAATCTACAGATGGCTTCTACTTGTGTTTGGCTTGAAGGTGTCTAGCAGGAGCTATGAACCGAGGTGGGCTGCCACTGGTGCCCAGCGTGGGGCCACTTATTGAGAGGTACAGAGCATGCTGAGGCCATCTGCTATTTGAGAGATTTTAGGAAAGTTTGAAGCATGAGGCAAGAGAGGCCAGTTGTATGGGAAAGCCACTGGAAATGGCATGGATGAACCAACAAGTAGAAAAGGGAGAGGTCTCAGGGAATCACCAGGGTGGGGCAAAAAGTGTGAGCCAGGTTGATGGAGATGCAGATATGGCTCCTACTTTTGGGCTCTGTGGTGGGGAGGGCTCAGCAAAGGAACAGTAGTCTCTGTCAGCACTTTGGTAGAAGAAAGCTGCCCCTACAACTCTTGCCCTGATTCCAGATAAGTTAGTCCTTCCTGTATGTCCCTGGATCCTTTCAAGCTGTTGCCCTAGTGCTGGAGCTCAGAGGGAGTGAGTCCAAGTAAGTCCATACATGGGCCCTTTAAACCAATCTCTGCTGGTTTTTATAGCCTGAAGTTGTGGGTACTTCCCTTCCCAGCACTGGAACCGGTGCTGGGGGGCCTGAGTGTGGCACTCCTCAGGGAAACCTCCACAGCCAAGACATCCCTCCTGATTTTAAACCACCACATGTGAGTGTGGGGACAGTCAGTTCCACGATTTTGCCCCTCCTACCAGTCTCAATGTGTTTCTTCTTTAATTCCCTAGTTGTAGGACTTCCGTTCAGCTATATTTCAGGTATGCTCTGTAGTTTAGTTGTAATTTTGATGTGGTTGTGGGAGGTGGCGAGTACCATCTTTAACTATGCCGCCATCTTGACCAGAACCCCAACAACTACATTTTTAACAAGCACCCAAGTGATTATGATGCACCTCAATATTGTGCACTCCTGAGCTAGACAGAGGGCAAAAAAATTAATGACTTACATCTGTGTAGCACTTCCCAGTTTGAAAAACATTTTCATATTTATTATCATTTAACCCTCACATCCACCCTCTGAGGAAGGCAGTGAAGAAACTATTACTACCCTCTTAGGAAACAAATTTTGAGGCCCAAGGAAATCTTAACTTTCCTGAAACAGAATTGTAGATAGGTGGAATGCTGGAACTGGAACTCTAGTCTTAAGACCTTAATGCAGTCTTGTCTCCCACACATTGTCAGAAGTGAGGAGTCCTAGAGGAAAAGGCCTACAAGTGAGCTTGGGATTCACCTTCCCTGAGCCATGCCCCATGTTTGCTTCCCAGAACTCTGGCTGCTCTGCCTTTCTCTGCCACTGCATGCTAGCTTCTTCTCCAGCATTGTGCCTCCCCGCCCCCCGCCCCGCCCCCCCGCACCCTCCCTCTACATGCCTCCCAATGAATATTAGCTTTCAACCAAATGGGACCATTTGCTCCATTCAGATCCACCCACACTCTTCTGTTTTTCTCATATTGTTACAGGCACCTCACAGACACCAGTAAAGGTGCTATCAGACAGCCCCTGAGTTGAAGGGAAAGGGCTGTTCCCTCCTCGGTTCTTGTTAGTCTCATAGGAATGAATTCAAACTAGTGATAGCAGTATTGTAACAAAGGTACCTTATTAAAGAAATAAAGCAAATAATTTTATTAAAGAAGCAAGGCAAGCAAATTTATCAAAATACACCCGACCTATAAGGTGGGGATGGGCTCTCTCAGCTACTTTGAGGAGTGAGTCTAGTAGGGATTCAGTGGGTTATATATCCTTCTGCCTGTAGGTTTCAAAATTCCTCTGCCAAATATCTTGGTACAGATTAACTCTCAAGGTCTCCTCTTTTATTTTGTTACGGCTTTCCTAGAATTTATGAGAAGTACCTGGCAATTTTATATTGACAAGCCCCGAGTCTGCTGGCTCTACTGTTTAAACAGTGGCACGAGTCTGCTGGCTCTACTGTTTAAACAGTGACACGATCACTCCCTTTTCTCTCCTCCTTCCCCACGATGGCTGACTTCTTTGTTTAGTGAGATAGGCTCTCCCTTCTTTCCTTCCTACCTTGGCAGTTCCAGGGTGATTTACGCTATGTAGACTCTGGTTGAGGAGAAGAAGTATTAAATTCCCCTTCTCTCCTTCCCTTCCCCCTTGCTTTCTGGCATTCCTTAGTGTCATTTGTTCTCAAGATAAGGTTTTGCAGCAAGCTGGCTGCATGTTTGGCCTTGTTTAATTTTCTTGTCTCAGTTTCCTATTCCTCCTACCCTAGAATTTTCTTAGCTTCTCACTATCCTGAAAAAGTATTTTCTACTGTCTTAGGTGCTCTTCCTGAATCCCTACAGGTCCAAACCCTGTCCCATCAAGGCTCAGTATAAATGCCACTTATGCCATGAGTATCTTCCATTTTCTATTTCTTTAGATTCCATAGCACCTTATTTCTCTCTCTCTCTCTCTCTCTCTCTCTCTCTCTCTCTCTCTCTCCATTGTCGTGTGGTTATCTGTGTCCCTCTTTTCCTTTTCCTCCTGGACTGCAGACTCCTTGAGGGCAAGAATTGGTGCCTTATCCCAGGGCCTTGGACACAATAAGTATTCAAGGAAAGAATAAAGTAGCAGATGGAAGTGGGGGAAAAAGAGGACAATGAACAGTTACGCTTAGCTATAGAGAAGAATTCAGCCATAGAAATGACACTTTACCCGTTTAGGCCTCAGATGTCTCTCTTTTAAAATAAAATGGTGGGGGGAAAAATCATACTTGAACCTTATCAAGCTTCTAGATTCAATTATTAATTTACCAAAAATTTTTAGAAGAAACAGAAACATGTCAAAAACACCTAGGGAATGTAATCAGCAAAATCCAGGCCAAGGGAAGCTACATAGGAAAATAATCAAAATAAAATGACATGGTGGGACATTTGGTGGGACTCGTGTATGTGTACTTGTTTACACGTGTATATATATAATCAACAATAAAATGTTTCAAAATTGAGACTATGGGGCAAGGTCATTTCTGCATTTCCTCTTAGCTACGACATATATATTTGTAAAATTGTAATCCTGGGATAATTTGCTGGGAGCAGAAGGGCTACTGATGAGAGCTTTGATGTCCAATAACCACCTGCGGGAACAGCAAGGCTTTCTCTTTTCTGGCTCGGGTTAATAACTCAGTCTCTTTTCTCCCCCAACAAACTGACAAGAACAGAAGGTGCTGCCACCTCTGCCCACCAGCTGCATCACCCTGAGGGGAAACCCTCTCGCTTCAGCACAGAAGGCTCACAGGTTTCATACCTGGCTCTGACTGGACAGTTGTCCAGATGGGCATGTGGGGCTGGGGAAGCAAGTGGCTGTTTCTGCTCCTCCTGCCCAGAAGATCTGATGGATGCTAGACTAGACTAGAGGGGGCATTCGGGATCATTTCGTCCAGCCCTCTGCCCTCACACAGCCAGAACTCCTTGCTCACACATGCTTTTCTGTACTCTGTTTCCAGGACTAGAACTAAATCAGGCTATCAGCCTACAGGGAAGTAAAGCAAATACTGTCTCTCCTTGTGACCTTTCGGATCTGTTTTCACATAAACTTGCCTTATTGTTATATAATAATAGTGATGAAACTCCTAGCCAGCATTTGTATTGCACTGTATAGTTTTAAATATCTCTAGGCATTGGTTTCTTCAACTATAAAATGAGAATAATAATTGAGTCCACATCACAGGTTACTGTAAGGATAAATAAATAATGCATGTAACGCACAGTCACACATTTTCGTTGTATTTGATTCTTGGTGAGTGATGAGCAAGACGTGTACATTTTCAGATGTGCCAAATGAGGCTCAGAGAGGGTGGATAGCTTCCTTGAAGTTACACAGCCGGCAAAGGCAGAACCAGGACTGGAACTCAAATCTCCTAAGCCCCCACTGTCTTTTCTTCTTCACCACATGTTAGGACATCCAACATGGAGCAGATAAGCTGGGGACAGAAATGGGGGGCAGCAATGGCCTTATACTTGTGTGTGTATGATTAAATGAGGTAACCCCTGTTACCTTACTTAGAACAATGGTCTGGCAAAGAACACATGTTCGGTAAAAATCAGCTTTATTCCTAAGTGGTTAAGGCTATACCAGTGGTCGGCAAACTCATTAGTCAACAGAACCAAGTATCAACAGTGCTTCTTCAAAATAGACTCGCCCAGGCCGAAAACCGATTTCTGCGCATGGGCCGCGGAGTTTCAATCGCACTGTACGTGCGCGCCCACACGTGGTATTTTGTGGAAGAGCCACACTCAAGGGGTCAAAGAGCCGCATGTGGCTTGCGAGCCGCGGTTTGCCGACCATGGGGCTATACTATGTATAAAGTACTTTCACAGATACATGATCTTATTTAGTTCTCACCAAAAGCCTATGGAGTATTTTGACTCACCCCATTTTATAGAAAAAGGAACAGGGACACACAAAGAAGTGACACAACAAGACTAGTAAATACAGAGCAGAATCCCACTCAGGCAAGGCTGCTAGGTTTTTTCAACCAGAGCTCCTCTTAAATGCAGCCGTGGAGGTGACTTTTCGACACCTTGCCTAGCAAAGGTCGGTTGAAGGGATGCAGTTCATGGCACAGGCCTCAGAAGGAGCCTCTGAGGCTGTCTCGCAGTCGTATTTGGACTGGGAAAGCCCCATTCATACCTAATTGCCCACCAGATGGATCAAGCCAGTCCTACCAGATTTGGGGGTATTCTGAAGGCACCCTGAGCTTTGTGGCTTGAATAGAGTCCTCACACCCCTTCTCCCAAGATACCATTTCCTAGGGGTGTCTCTGGATTTAGGAATGGAATAGAGTCATAGAAAAGGAACATGGGTTTTAGAAAAGGCAGACATGGGCTTGAACCCTCTCTCTGCTCCTCCCTATCTATGTGACCTTGGGGAAGTTATTTAAGTTGTCTGAATCTCAGTTTCCTCACCTATGCAATGGGTATCATGGGGTTATTATGGTAGCACAATATCCATGCTTATTTTTTTTTAGCATTTAATAGGAGCTGTTATATCTCCCTAGAGTCAGAAGACAGAGCTCACACTGGTGGTCATGGTACCTGGGTGAGTCACCTACTCTCTCTCAGCTTCCCCATCCTCATCTGTGAAATGGGAATCCCCTGAACTCACACCTGTGACTGTTCCATATGAACAGGAAAGTGTTGGAGGCATAAATCCAGATCCACACAGAGCTTGTGGGCCCAGGTGAAGATGAGAGTACCCCTTCCTCATGGTTCCCCCATTCCAGCCCCATTCACGGCCAGCCTCAAATTTGGAGAAGGTTACAGATTTCACAGGCACATTGTGACCATCCAGAAAGCCCTGTAGTGAAAAGGGCATGGAGAGAATTTTCCTCCTTTTTTTTTTTTTTAATATATTTTATTGATTTCTTACAGAGAGGAAGGGAGAGGGATAGAGAGTTAGAAACATCGATGAGAGAGAAACATCAAACGGCTGCCCCCTACTGGGGATGTGCCCGCAACCAAGGCACATGCCCTTGACTGGAATCGAACCTGGGACCCTTCAGTCCACAGGCCAACGCTCTATTCATTGAGCCAAACCAGTCAGGGCTCCTCCTTCTTTTTGGGGGGATGGGGGCAGGGAGGACTGTGGGTTGTCATTGAGAATACATGAGAAAGTTTCAAGCTGGAGCCACAGGTCTGGGAACCCTGGTTACTGGCTCTAACCTGCCCTCTTGCCCCTGACAAGCTGCATGAGCTGGGGCCAAGGTCCACCATTCTCTGCAGTCCCACAGTGGATTCCGGGGCTGGGCAGAATCCCTGGACCGAGGAGAAGGAAGGACCTGGGAGCTCACCTACTGGACATCCTGCCACCCAAATGCCAGCATCCCCACCACATCATTCCTGATCCCCAGACTCTGCCAAAATTTCCCAGGACAAACAGGTCCCTGCATCACAGGATCGTTATCTAATTTTAGGATGACGAAAAAGCTAGGGAGATTTTTGTTATATTGAGTTGTGATCTGCCTTCTTTTACCTTTCTCCCATTTGGCCGAGGTCAGCCCTCTGAAGTCTCATCCTATATGTCAATTCCTAAACTCCTTCCAGCTCTGCCTTCCAGAAAGAGATGGAAAGACAAGAAAAAGGGAAGCAGAGAGGAAGACAGATCCAAGCCATCTGAGCTTTCTTATGTAGCATGTTTACACACGAGCTGAAGGTATCATGTTTGACAAATTGGTTTAAAATATTCTCTTGTTCTGACTGCTGCCAATTCTTCCTCATTCCCACCGCAGAAATTGCTCTATAAATGACCCGGGAAATGGGAAGCAGTCACAGCACCCCACCCCTTGGGGCTTTTCCAGTTTGAATGGCAATAGTAGTTTTTAAATTTTTATTATTTGTTAGAAGAATACTTTTTTTAAAAAATATATTTTATTGATTTTTTACAGAGAGGAAGGGAGAGGGAGAGGGAGAGAGAGTCAGAAACATCGATGGGAGAGAAACATTGATCAGCTGCCTCCTGCACACTCCCTACTGGGGATGTGCCCGCAACCAAGGTACATGCCCTTGACCGGAATCGAACCTGGGACCCTTGAGTCCGCAGGCCGACGCTCTATCCACTGAGCCAAACCGGTTAGGGCTAGAAGAATACTTTTATCAAATAAACTCTTACATGAAACACAGATGAATCGATGGATGGGTGGATGGATGGATAAGTAGGTAGATAAAATGGGGATAATGTAGTTGAGAAGATGTACTCTAGAGCCAGACTATAAGGTTCAAATTCCAGCTGTCATTTATTAGCTGTGCGACTATGAGCAAGTCAGTTAACCATTTAACTCCTCAGTTTCCTCATCTGAAAATGGACAAATAGTTAAAACTATCTTATAGGAATATTGTGACTACTGAATGAGTTGGTGTATATCAAGCACTTATGAAACACCTGGAGCAGTGAGTGCTCTGTATTTCCTCTTATTATTATTTTTATTATTATTATTATTACCACCAATGACTAAAATTGGGGAGACTTCCCCTTGCTTCAACTACTGTGACTCCTGAGACATTGGAAGTCTGGGAACACTACTTATGAACCAGTTACGTGGTTCACTTTCTCATCTAATAGAGGAGAAAATGAGGCCCAGAGAGGGAACATCACTTGCCTAAGGTCACAATGGAGTGTGTATAGTAAAGCCAGATCCTGAGCTGAGGCCTCTTAACTCTTGGCCTTTGCAGTTCTCAGAGATCTTTCTGCGTGTGCCAAACTGTGGACCAGAAGTCAAGGCCAGAGACAAGGAATCTGAGCATCCCCCAGCAACCAGTGGCCTGACCTTGGCTGAGCTGCCCTGCTTGCCTTCCCCTCCAGGGTGGGTCCCAGAGGTCCTCTGCTAATGAAGTAGCAACCTCAGCTCTATCTTGCAGTCGGGGTGGAGGCTGAATGGGGTGAGAGGGTATGGATGAAGGCAGTGAGCTGTGAAGCTTAATTCACACTTAGGCCATGTCTTAAGAGCTAAGGCTACAAGGTGTTACATGCTGTATGTGAAAAGTACAGTGATTAATTGACAGGTTTCTTCTGCCCCCTCACTTCCTTCTCTCTCACTCTCGCTGTGAAATATTGGAGGAAGTGTCTCTTCCCAAGACATGCAATTATAAGCAGCGGTGTTTATGAGGAATCTCCAAGGTGATAGAGGAGAGAGGCCTTTGGCTTTTATCAAAACCAAATGAACTCTTTATCTTCTATCAAGTAACAACCCTTCATTTATTCATTTAATACATGTATTAAGTATCTACTATACGTGTTAGGAAGGGCCGCCCCCATGAGTGTGGGACATGTGCAGTCACATAGGGTCCTGTGCTCAGAAGGGCCCACTACTTGGTTTAAATGCTCTGCTATCACCATATCAAGATTATTAATAAATTTATCTTTATATTTGTGATTTGTAAGTGAAGTCCAGTGGGATAGTGGAGCAGTTACACCAATAGAGGAGATTCAGGTCAAGTGAGTGTCCACCACTCCTTGCCGCCCCATCCACATATAGCCTTCTCCATATCCCACGAGCACAGGCTTCTAGGGGAGTGCTGGGACACTCAAACTGAGAACAAGGGTGTTGGCTCATAGGCTTTTGAGTGGCATGCTCAAAAGCCTATGAAGCCATGCTTCCCATTCAAACCAGAGTTTACTCTGCTTACAGGAAGAAGACAATGGCATCTAAAGAAACAGAAATGACCAAGGAACCCTATCATCTCCTTTCCTACTGTTGATAATCCCTGTATTAACCAACACATATGCCAAAATGATTACATAGAAGGAAAAGGAAGGCTAGAGTAATACATAGCTCCTTTCCCTTCACTCCTTCCTCACTCATCTGTACCTCAAAGGTAGAGTGTGTGGGTAGAATGTGTGTGTGTCAAGAAGTGAAATAGAACATCTGAGTTTATTTTGTGCAGCATTTCCACTGTTCTGTTAGACACAAAATACATACACATGGATGAGCTACAAACTATGAATTGTGTCATTTTGGTGATTCCACATATGAGTTAAATGCTCATGTTTCCATTTTAAATTTGCACCATAAAATATAAAGATGAATGGTAAAATTCATGATAATAATGAACAAAATACAGTCCTTGTCCTCATAAAGCCTACTAGTCTAGTGAGAGAAACATGGTAATTGAATAATCCCAGAAATATATGTTGTAAACTGATAAGTACCAAGTTATAAAATTATAGGGTTATCTGAAGGCATATAGTAGCAGGACCCACTCTAACCTTGGGGTCTGGGGAGTTATGTTTGAATTGAGGTGTGAAGAATGAGCGAGTGAGTAAAGAAAAGGAAATGGGTGTTCCAGACAGAGAGGACAGCAAGTGCTAAAGTCCTGAGATAGGAGAAAGCCTGGTATTACAGCTAAAAGATAACCAACTGGCTGAGGGACTCATGGCCCAGAGGATTCCTTAAATCACATTAAGGAATTGATCTCTATCTGAAAAGTTATGGGAAGCCATTAAGAATTTAAACATGAAAGTAATGTTATAAAGTCTGTGTTTCTTAAAAAGTCTAACTATTACACGTTGGAACAACCTGAAGAGAGCAAGACCAGGTAGAAAGAAAGCTATTACAGTAATCCAGGTGAGATGCTAGTGGCCTAGGCCATTGGTCGGCAAACTGCGGCTCTTTGGCCCCTTGAGTGTGGCCATGAAGTTTCAATCGCACTGTACATGTGCGCCCACACATGGTATTTTGTGGAACAGCCACACACAAGGGGCTGCAGTTTGTCAACCACTGGCCTAGGCTATGGTGGGTTGAGAGAGAATTGAATGGGTTGAAGAGATAGGTAGTAGGAAAAGTGATGAAGTGAGTGGGGGTGAGGAGACTAGAGAAGAAGAGGTATCAGGAATGACTTCTGAGTTCTGGTCTATGCCACTGTGTGGATTATGAGGTCATTTACTAAAACATATATCAATGGTGGAGGCCAACATCTGAGAGAGGAGGAAGAGTGAGGAAGAAGGTTATGAGTTGACCTTTATGTTCAGTTGAGGTCCCTTTGAGACATCTAAACATGGGTCTCAAGAATGCCATTGGCGGCTATCATCAATAAATAAACAAACAAATGTTGGCAAGGATGTAGAGAAAAGGGAACCCTTGTGCCCTGTTGGTGAGAATGAAGACTGGTGCAGCCACTGTGGAAAACAGTATGAAGGGTCCTCAAAAATTAAAAAAATAGAGCCTTGGCTGGTGTTACTCAGTGGTTAGAGTGTTGGCCTACATACCAAAGGGCCCAGGGTTCAATTTCCAGTCAAGGGCAAGTACCTCCACCCAGGTTCAATCACTGGCCCAGTCAGGTTGTGGGCGGGAGGCAACCAATTAATGTGTCTCTCTTACACTGATGTTTCTCTCTCCTCCTCCTCTTCCTCTTTCTCCTCTTCCTCCCTTCCTACCACTCTCTCTAAATATCAATGGAAAAATATCCTCAGATGAGGGTTAATAAAAAAAATTTTTTTAGTGGAACTTCCTTAAGACCCAGCAATTCCACTTCTGGATATATAGCCAAAGAAACCCAAAACACTAATTTGAAATGCTGCACCCTTATGTTCAGTACAGCATTATTTACAATAGCCAAAATATGGAAGCAACCTAAGTGCCCATCAAAGATGAGTGGATAAAAAAGCTGTGGTACATATATACAATGGAATATTACTTGATCATAAAAAGAATGAAATATCACCATTTGCAACAGCATGGATGGACCTAAAGGATATTATGCTAAATGAAATAAGTCAGTCAGAGAAAGATAAATACCATATGATTTCACTTATATGTGGCATCTAAAGAACAATATAAATGAACAAATGAAACAGAAAGAGACTCATAGATAGAGAACAGACTGATAGTTGCCAGAGAGGAGGATTGTTGGGGGACTGGGTGAAAAAGGTGAAGGGATTAAGAAGTACCAATCAGTGGTTACAAAATAGTCACGGGATGTAAAGTACAGCATAGGAAATAGAATCAATAATATTGTAATAACTGTATGGTGCCAGGTGAGTACTTGAAATATCGGGGAGACCACTTTGTAAGTTATATGATTATCTAATCACTATACTGTACACCTGAAACTAATACAAAATAATATTAAATGTAAAAATTTTTAAATTAAAGAAAAAGCCATTGGCATATTTATCCAGAGCCCTGGAGTAAGGTTTGGGCAGAAGAAGTAAACTGGCTAATAAAAATTGGCACCATGGAAAAGGCTTAAATAGGCACTTCACAAAACAGATTGTCCAAATCACCAATAACTACATAAAAAGTGCTCAACATCAATAGTCATTAAATAAATGCAAAATTAAATCCATAATGAGATACCATTTTATTAAAATGGTTAAAATTTTAAGAGTGACAAAACCAGGATGTGGAAAAACCAGAACTCTCATACATTAATGGTGGACACATAAGATTACACAACCACTTTGGAGAACAGGCAGTTTCTTCAAAAGTTAAACATAAACATACAACCCAGCAACTCTACTCCTTGATATTTACCAAGGAGAAATAAAACATTCATCCACACAAAGACTTGCAAAATAATGTTCATCACAGCTTCATTCAGAATAACTCCCAAATGAAAATAACCCAAAATGTGCATCAATTGTGAATGAATGCATAAATTGTGGAATATCTATACAATGGAACCCTGCTTATTCCCCAAAAGAACCAAACTATAGGTACATGCAGTAACATGGATGAATCTCAAAAATATTATGTTGAGTGAAAGAAGCCAGATAAAAAAGAGTGCATATGTATAATTCAATTTATCTGACATTCTAGAAGAGGCAAAACTAATTTTTATGATAGAAATCAGATCAATAGTTGTGGGGAGAAATCAGGTCAGTGGTTGTTGGGGTGGGCTGACTGCATAGGAGTGGGGGAACACAGATTTTTGTGGGTGATGGAACCCTTCCATATCTAACTTGTGCTGGTTACCCAACTACACACATGAGTTAAAACTCGCAGAACTGTATACTAAAATGCATGACTTTTACTACATGTGAGTTATCCTTTATAATAAAAGCCTAATATGTTAAATGCCTGGTCGTCCAGTCATCCATTCAACCAATCAAGGCGTAATATGCTAATGATACACTAAGGCTGCTCAACCGCTTGCTATGATGTGCACTGACCACCAGGGGGCAGACGCTCCAACTGGTAGGTTAGCTTGCTGCTGGGGTCCAGCCAATTGGGACTGAGGGAGATGGGCCAGACATGCCCTGGAGCCCTCCTGCAGTCCCTCCAGGCTGACCAACATCCTGCATCCCTCCCCGGCCCTGATCGTGCACTAGTGGGGTCCCTCGGCCTGGCCTGCGCCCTCTCACAGTCCGGGACCCCTTGGGGGATGTCGGAGAGCCAGTTTTGGCCTGATCCCACAGGCCAGGCCGAGGGACCCCACTGGTGCACGAATTTGTGCACAGGGCCTCTAGTACCTTAATAAAAAATATTTTTTAATTGGAGCCATGAGTAAATATAAGATTCACTAAGTGAAGAGGCTAGCATGAGAAGAGAACCAGGGGCTGCTAATCTGACCAGCAGGTCAGAGGTGTTATCCCCATCTTATACATGAGACAAACGAGGCTCAGAGAACCGACATGACTTCCCCAAGAACACAGCTATTAAGTAGTAAGGCCAGGGCTCAAAGCCAGAGCCATCTTGTATTCAAGTGCATGTTCTTTTCAGTCCCTCCCATAAACCAGGCTGGGCCCATGGCTGAGCATAATGGCCAAGTATGGAGTCAAACCCCAACTCCTACTCTTTGAGGGAGAGAGGATGTGAAGGTTGGGCCTGGATCTGGAAAACTACGTGCTGTCCTTTTATATGAAGATGATGCTCCTCACCCATCACCAACTCACTGCACAGGGTATGAGGATTATCATGATTCTCTGCACCAGTCCTCACTGTACCCAATGGGAGCCCTAGCAAAATGACCGGCCAGGCCTGGGGGTTCTGCCTGGGTCTGCCAGACACCCAGAGAGCCATGGTGAGATCTGCTCCAAAGGAAAATTCATATCCTGCCCCGTCATGCCAGGAATCTCCACATTGCCACAGCTCTTTATATTTTCCAACTCCAGAAATATCTCCTGAAGACAACTGCATGAGCCCTCTCCTAGCCCTGGCTCATTTGATCAATCCTAGGGCTCATGGTCTGATCTCTCCCTGGGGCTGTCACCACAGCCTCATAATTGCTTACTCTGACTCCCAACCCACTTCACTTCTCATTTTGTGTCACTGTGTTCTTCAAAACATCATCAATGTTTCCCCGTTGCCTAAATAGTGCTTTGCAAAACAAAGGGAGTAGTAGATCATAACGTCAATATAATGGGCCATTTAAAAATATGAAATAAAATAGAAAAGCAAATAGAATGCATCCCATGTGATAAGGTTAAATATTATCTTTTGAAATTTTTTATTCAGTTAGATCTTCATATTCATACATATATGTGTTTACTTATGTACTGACTAGAAATGCAACTAACAGAGTGCCTGACACATTGCAATGACTAGGAAAATGCTTATTCAATTAAAATGAATCCTTAACCCCATGAGGCAGTTATTACTATTTTGCACATAAGAATAGTGGAACTCAGAGAAGTCAGGCGACTTTCCCAGTGTCACACAGCTTGTCCAGGAGTGGAACAGTGGAATAGAACAAGTCAATCAGTTTTCCCACACTGCAATCCTGACCTCTGGCTGTACCTGGTCTCTGGAGTGTGGACCCCAGTGCAGACTCCTCAGGCACTGGCTTGGCCAGAAGGAGGTCTGAGCAAAGTGCTCCCCATGTATAGGAATGACTCCAGTCCATACATGCATTCTCCACAGAGTCTGCCAAAGCTTCCCACAGACCCCTCCCAGCTCTAGGGTTTTGAGTGGGTGAAGTCGTGCTGCCCTGGCAGAGCCTGGGCTTGGAGGAGAGGCTGAGAAAGACAGGAAGAAGGGTGCAGCAAGTGGAAGGTGGGAAATACAGAAACTGAGGCAGAGATGGATACCAAAAGGGACTGAACAACCCAGAGAGATGAAGGCAAGAAAGAGAGGAGAGAGAGGGAAGGGCAGAGGACAGGGGAGGAAGGAAGGCAGCAGAGGGGAGGAAGGGGAGAGAAGAAGGTGTGCAGGAGGGCCAGACAGAGACCACTGTGGCTCCCTAGTCTCTTCTCTGCCCTGCTACTCTGGCTCAGGGCTTCTTGTCCTCCCTTCTGTGTATCCACCAGGGGCCTCTAGCATCTGGCAAATGGCATCTCCCTCATGTTTTATCTGGTCAGAAAGTGACCAGCATTCAGCTCGTGGGCAACGTCAGCTCCTCGCCTGGGTGGAGAAAGCTGGCCGAGGACCTCTGGCACTTTGGTGGCAAAGATGGATTTGAATCTACAGCTCCTGCCTCTCCCTCTGGGGGACTGATGCTCCTAGGGGAGCTTTTCCAGGAGCCACTTTCTCCAGCACTGGGTGGAGGCAAGAGACCTCCTTTCTGGTTCCTGGATATGGAATTAAATAACTGAGTGACCTTGGTGACCTTTGCTGACTTCCTGGATCTGGCCGTCCTCATGTGCATAGTGAGGGTCAGATGAGAGGGCATTCCTCACTGTGGACCACTCACAAGGTATAATATTATGTTATCTTTCTATGTTCATCAAGTAATTAGATGTATATAGTCATTGCTATTTTGTAGAACATGGAAATAGATCCACAATCCATTTCTCACTTGCATGATTGTGTTTTCTATAAAAAGGAGTGTGTCCAGAAAAAGTTTTTTAGAAGTTGAACTCTATAGAAATCTGCCAGACAGAAAAAGTCTCCAGGAAAAGTCTCTTCCTCTTCATTATCCTAATCATCCCCAACATTCACAAACCTCCACGGTTCATTTATTTTCTCTCCTAGTATTTAGTGAACATGTTCCATGATCTGGGGATGCAGCAGTAAAAAAAGAAAAAGGCAAAAATGATGATACAACATTGAAGAAAAAATAAAGAAGAAAGGGGGATATTGAGTGTTTGGAATGGGAATAGAGATTAGTTGCAATTTTTTTAAGGGTGACCCAGGAAGGAGGTAACTATGATGGCAAAATGTAGGCAATGATCTGAAGGGGGTAAGGGAATGAGTCATGCAGTTATGTGCAGGAAGAACATTCCAGGAAAAGGGACAGCAAGTACAAATGCTAGCCTGGTGGTTTTGAAGATCAGCAAGGGGCCAGTGTGGTGACAGTGGAGTGAGCCAGGGATGGCACAGCATCAGACTAAGTCTGAAAGGTGGGGTGAGGTTCAGATTGAGAAAGGCCTTGTAGGCTGTATCAGTTTCCCATTGCTGTGCAATGGGTTACCATGAATTTAGCAGCTTCAAACAACACATACTATCTCATAATTTCCACAAGTCAGGAGTCTGAGAATAGCTTAACTGGGTCCTCTGCAAGGCTGTAATCAAGGTGTGGGCCAGAGCCGGGTTCTAATCTGGAACCTGACTGGGGAGGGGTCTGCTTCCAAGCTCACATAGCAGCATGCAGTTCCTTGCATGCTGCGGGAGGTGTCTCTCAGCTCCTTGCTGCATGGTCCTCCCCATACGGCAGCTTGCACCATGGCATCCTGCTTCTGAAGCCAGCAAGGGAGACAGTGCCCGAGCAAGACAGATGTTATGATCTTATGTAATGCGATCATGGACATATAATCACATATGCAGGGTGTCCCAACAGCTGATAGCTCAATTGATGTTTCTTTCTTTTCAGATTTAACCCATTGGAATTAATAATTATTCAAAGTATGCATACATTTTGGGGGACACCCTGTATACTGTAACCTATGTTGTTCTTTATGTGACTAGAAGGAAGTCACAAATCCTGTTCATACTCAAGGGAAGGGGATTATGCAAGGGTGTGAATATGAGGTGGGAGTCATTGGCATCAGCTTGGAGCCTGTCCACTCTGCCCTCTGTCCCCCATTGACTGATGTTCATGTACTTGCCAAATACAATGATCACCCCACCTCCCAAGTTTCCGTAAAGCTCGTCCTTCCTTGTTCATAACAGGTAGCACATATTTGCAGCTGAGTAGTTTTATCAGCTTTCTTCTTTCCAGTAGACTTTGGGGGATCCTAAAGCCTCCTTTAATTGTGCACTCTCTCTGTCCCTCACAGTTCAAGATAGCAGTGCTCTTTCTGAAAGAGAACTTTGAACCTCGGAGGGAAGGAGGAGGTGGGGAGAGATTAACAGGGGACTTACATGCATATATGCATAGCCCATGTACATACACAATAGTGTGGTGAAGGCCTGGGAGAGGCAGGTGCAGGGTGATGGGGGTCAATGGGAAGGAAAAAAAAGGAGGGAGAACTTCTGTAATACTTTCAACAATAAAGATAACATTTAAAAAGGCTTTGTGTGTCTGGTGTTGTTTTCAGCGGGGTTCACTCCATTAGGCAAAAGCCACACCCAAGATCTTTGTGAGAAGCTCCTCCGGAAATCACTGAGTGATAGCTCACTTAGGCTTCCTTGAGGCTGTGGTGGATTAAGAGGTTCTGGGAGGCATATCCTTAATCTCTTGAACAGCCCTCTTTTTGACTCAATTCTACTCTGATCCTTTCATCTTCATGATGTTTTAACGAAAGATTGTATCACACTTCCTGCTTTTTCTCTAGACCAGGGCCATTTCTTAATTTTAGCATCTTCTGCCGTGTGGAGAGGCTGCAAATTTTCAAAATCATCAAGTCATGATATCTTTTCAATAGTTTTTAAGTGAGCTTTCTCCTTAATTTATCTCTCTACTCCCACATTTACTATAAACAGCAAGAAGAAATCTGGCAGCACCTCAACATTTTGTTTAGAAATCTCCTGAGAGTATTAACCAATTTATCACTTACACATTCTGTTCCCACATAACTGCAGGAGACAATTTTTCTAAGCTTTCTGTCACTATCCAACAAGGGTCCCCTTCCTCCAGTTGCTATTAATAAAACCCCACTGTCTGTGAATCCTTATTGGCAAGTCCTCTAAGTCCACATTTCTGCTAACAGTCTAAGCCAATGATGGCGAACCTTTTGAGCTTGATGTGTCAGCATTTTGAAAAACCCTAACTTAACTCTGGTGCCATGTCACATATAGAATTTTTTTGATATTTGCAACCATAGTATAAAAAAGATTTATATTTTTGATATTTATTTTATATATTTAAATGCCATTTAACAAAGTAAAATCAACCAAAAAAATGAGTTCGCGTGTCACCTCTGACACGCGTGTCATAGGTTCGCCATCACTGGTCTAAGCAAAGCAATCTAGGCTTTCTTTTCATTCTCAAAATTCTCCCAGCCTCTGCCTGCTGCACAGTTCCAAAGCAACTCCCACCTTTTTAATACCTGTTATAGCAGCATCCCATTTCAGGAACCAAAATCCTCATTAGTTATTTACTGCCCTGCAACAATTTCATCACAAACTTAGAGGCTTTAAACACCACACAGTGAGAAAGAACCTCACAGCTTCTGTAGGTCAGCAGTCTGGGGAGGGCTGGACAGGGCCTCTGTAAAGCTGCAATAACATTGTCCATGGAGACAAAATAGGTTGGTTTTCCGGGGTTGGGGGAGGAAAATGGGGAATGACTGCTAATGGATATGGGGGTTTCTTTTTGGGGTGACAAAAATATTTTGGAATTAGATAGTGGTGATGGTTGCCTAACTTTGGCAGCTTTTACATCTAGAGAAGAGCTGGCTACTAGAAATATAATGTGAGAATATGTGTGATTTTAAAATTTCTAAATAGCCACATTTTTTAAACAGTGAAATTAATTTAAATAATATATTTATTTAACCCACATATCCAAAATACTATCATTTCAACATGTAATTATATAAAATTATTAATGTAGCCTGGTTGGTGTGGCTCAGTGATTTAGTGTTGACCTATGAACCTGGCGGTCACGGTTCAATTCCCATCAGGACACATGCCCAGATTTCAGGCTCTATCCCCAGTAGAGGATGTGCAGGAGACAGCTGATTAATGATTCTTTCTCATCACTGATATTTCTATCACTCTCCCTCTCCTTTCCTCTCGGAAATCAATAAAAATATATTTTTTAAAAAAGAAAAATTATTAATGTGGTACTTGAAAACTTTTTTTCATACTAAGAAACACATTTCAATTTGGATGCTGAATTTTTATTGGGAATATGTGGTCTGTATTTAGATTTCAAAAAATTAGATTGAAAAAGCAAATTCACATCCCCAAGCTATCTCATACATACTTGAGTTTTCCAATAGAATATCAATTTTTAAATTTACTTTTAAATTTGTTAAAATTAAGCACCTTAAGAGGTCCTCAGTGGCACACACAAGCCACATTTCAAGTGCTCAATACCTACATGTGACTAGTAGCTACCAGAACATCGGCCTCTCCTCTCTGGGCCCCAGGTCACCACTCAGCTCCCGCTTTCTCTAGTCACCCATTTCACCCAGATCCTGCTATGCCCAGCATCTGTATCCAGACACACAGGACCCTAATGCCTCCCCTTCTTCCCTGCACCCCCATTTCCAGCCTGCAGGAGGCACCCGTGACTCATACCCATCCCTGGTTCCCCTGGCCCACTTTTGACCTGGTCCTCTTTGAGATATTAACACCTCTATGCATAAATATCAGCATGTTGGAAAGCCAATTTGCATACTAATTACTTCTGCCCTAGTCAAATTCACACAATTTCAGGATCAGGAGGCATTCTCCCCTCACTGAATGAGGCCCCAGGAAGCTGGATCTTGTCTTCCTGTCACCTATTGGAGAAGGTGGGATTTCAGTATTTGCTTGTTTTAAGAGATGGGAAGAACCAGAAAAGGTACCTGAGCATGGGTAGTAGTGTGGGTGGGGGAGAGGGTGCCTGTGTGGGGGCTGTGGGAGTGGGGAGGATGTTTCACATATGGTTCAATTGTTGGAATGATCTGGTTGTTAAATAAGCACCTTAAAGAATTATTTCACAGTCATATTTTAAATTTTTTATAATTTTAATTCTTTCCCTCCAACTGTGTGTTTTTCTTTTTTTAAGCCTCAGATCACTAGAGGGAATTGGCTTTATTTGCACAACCCCACCTCTGAGACTTAGCCCCACCCCGTAGGACCCCTTCCTTGCCATGCCCTGCCTAGATGCCTCTGCTGGGCATTTGCCTTCCCCAGTCCTCCCACTTTGGCAGCCTCCCGCGCCGCCGCCCCCCCCCCACCCCCCCCCCACCCCCGCCCCGTTCTGGCCTCCCCCTTCCTAGGAATGAGCCTGCTGTGCTGCCTCTGAGAGGCTGGGATAATCCTCCCTGAGCGATTTCAAGGATAAGTCCTACTGCCCTGTCCCCAGCTCCCACACTACTGGGATTTCAGCGCTGTAGACACTATGCCACCAAGGGAGGGGCACAACTCTGTGATGCACATACAAGGGCTGTGGGCACCAGGCTCGAGATTCCAGGTTCCTTAGAGCACGTCATGGTCAGTGGAGTTCAGTGGCAGCCTGGGATCCTAAATCCAAGAGCTGGAGAATTGAGAACCAGCCATCCTGGGTCTTCAATCTTTGCCTTGAAACACACACACACACACACACACACACACACACACACACACACACACACCCCTCTTCTTTTCCCGCTCACTCTTTACTTTCACGCACCAAACCTCATTATGTCTTTTATAGATTTTGCCTTCATGGGGACTTTATTCTAATTTTTAATTCATCACCTGAGGATATATTTGCATTGATTTTGAGAGAGAGAGAGGGGAGAGAGAGAGAGAGAGAGAGAGAGAGAGAGAGAGAGAGAGAGACATCAATGTGACAGAAAAACATCGATGGGTTGCCTCCCATGTGTGCCTCAACTGCGGATTGAACCTGCAACCTGTGTATGCCCTAACGGGGAATCAAACCTGCAACCTTTTTGGTGTAGGCAGTGGTCAGCAAACTCATTAGTCAACAGAGCCAAATATCAACAGTACAACGGTTGAAATTTCTTTTGAGAGCCAAATTTTTTAAACTTAAACTATATAGGTAGGTACATTGTTATTTACTTAATTAGGGTACTCCTAAGGCTTAGGAAGAGCCACACTCAAGGGGCCAAAGAGCCGCATGTGGCTCTCGAGCTGCAGTTTGCCGACCACGGGTGTAGGGGATGGAGGCAGTCTGGTAAGCCAGGGCAAGTGGAATAGGGAAACTGAGACAAACAGCTGAACAAACTGACAGATCAATTTACAGCAGCTACAGAAGGTCACCTCCCTAGAAATATCATATAGGCCTCAATAGTATTTCAGATCCAGACCCAGAAAAGCAGCAAAACCAGGTAGGCAACACCAGGACCAGCTGCGATGACTGATGACCCCTTGCCCTGACACTGACCAATCAGTGAAGACCATGGCATGGGAGGAGCACACCTAGAAAACTGGTTAATACTCTGCTGAAACCCTGCCCTGTGACCTCTCCTAAGATTCCCAACTTTGAGAAAGAGATAAAGCTTCAAGACAAAGGACCTAGTGTGTGCTCTCCCTCTGGGGAGCCCCCACCATTCCATTTCCCCTCTTCTTCCCCCACTTTTCCCCACAGACATGCACCTCCTAAACCCTAAGGGACCCCGTGTGACTTGCAACCAGGCAGCAATGGGCAGCGGCAGCTTGTCCCCTGAACCTGTTCCTAAGGATCCTTTTCTCTGACTTCCCAGAGAGCTCGAGCAGCCCAGCCTCGGCTCTCCTGCTGCTTCCTCTGTGCTAAGTCCTTTCTTGTTTCATAGCCCCAGCTTTAATAAGCACTCCCTCATAGTCATCTGGACTCGCGTTGTGAAATTTTCCTGCATGAAGACAAGAACCCACACGCTACCCACACAAGGGCCAGGTCCCCTTTCAGGTAACAGGATGGCACTCCAACCAACTGAGCCACTAGGCCAGGCCAACCTTATTCTATTAAAAAATATTAAAAATTATACTTTATGCTGGCTCACAGATGAATATGTTAATACTAGAGGCCCAGTACTCGAATTTCGTGCACTGGAGGAGGGTGTCCTTTAGCCCAGCCTACACCCTCTACAATTTGGGACCCCTTGGGGGATGTCTGACTGCCGGTTTAGGCCTGATCCCTAAACTGGCAGTCGGACATCCCTCTAATAATCCAAGACTGCTGGCTCCCAACCGCTCACCTGCCTGCCTGCCTGATTGTCCCTAACCGCTTCTGCCTGCCAGCCTGATCATCCCTAACCACTCCCCTGCCAGCCTGATCGATGCCCAATTGCTCCCCTGCCAGCCCGATAGCCCCTAACTGCCCTCCCCTGCAGGCCTGGTCACCCCTAACTGCCATCCCCTGCCAGGCTGGTTGCCTACAACTGCCCTCCCCTGCCGGCCATCTTGTGGTGGCCACTTGTGACCACATGGGGGCAGCCATCTTGTGCGAGGGCATGACAGTCAGTTTGCATATTACCTCTTTATTATATAGGATTCTATATTAAAATATCTTCTTCAATCTAAAGTGCATTTTCTTCTTCTGATTTTAATTAAAATATTTTTGTGGGCCCCTAAAATATTGTGTCCACTGTGACTAATGGATAAGTCATGGTCCCATATATGCTCCCCCTTCTTTTCCCAGGCATGGTCCTCCTGGCTGTAGAGGAGGCCAGAATTAAGGGGGGGGGGGGAAGGGAAGGAAAGGGGGAGGAGAGCTGTAAGGTCCTCACGTGGGTCATTTTGGGCTCAGAGAAGGGCACAAAAGTTCCCTGTCCCCTCCCTCTGAAAATGGAGACCTTCCTCACCTGGGTGAGGCAGGTGCTGACCAAAGGATTCAGTTATGGATTTATGAAGTCCTTCCTGGCCCCTCCCTACCTGCCCCTCCATGCCACTGCTTAGAGATAAAGCTGAAGGACCCCAAGCTTGGCAACAGGAAGAGATGGCTCAAGTCTAGACTCCTTACTATGACATCTGAGACCCTCTTAGAGAGGTAATATAATATAGTGGATAAGAGTGCTTAGAAAGAGATGAACGTATCTGACCATGGATAAGGTCTTAAATCTCCCAAAGCCTCATTTTTTTTCCAACTGTACATATGAATGACAGAACCTTTTCCTCACCAATTTTAATAAGCATTAAATATTGTGTATGTACATGTATTTTACACAATGAAACTCTATACACTTGTTAGGAAATAGGATTGTTATGTAAAACAAACACACACAGATCTCCTGCCTCTTCTCCATGGTTCAGGCACTCTGTCATAATTGAGATTATATATGTGGGCTCCAAAAATGGTACCTAGTATTGTGGTCTGGTTCCTATTTACTTCTCTAAACTCATCCCACCCCTCTCTGCCTTGAACTTCAGCAACACCAACTGCTTATGGTCTCATTCATTCCCCGCTGCACACTGAACTGCACATTTTCTCACCTCTTGACCTTGTTGCAGAAACTGGCTAGCTCTTCCTCCTGGGCATGCAGGTAGGCTATCTTTCCCAGCTCACCTAGCCAATGGAGTGGACTGCTATGTGCTGCTTCCAGGCCGGTTCCAGCAAACCTCCCACATCCTCTTCATGTTCTTTCCCCTTCCAACCTTGGAAGCCCAGTGTTTTGTTTGTTTGTTTGTTTGCTTATTATCAATTCCCACCCGGGGATATTTTTCTCATTGATTTTTAGATAGAGTGAAAGGGAGAGGGAGAGACAAAGAGAACCATCAATGTGAGAGAGACATATTGATTGGTTGCCTCCCACATGTGCCCCAACTAGGGCTAGGGATCGAGCCTGCACGAACCCAGGACCTTTCAGTCGTTGGGCTGACACTCTAATGACCAAGGGAAACCGGCTAGGGCTTTATTTATTTATTTTTGTTGTTGTTTTTGTTAATCCTCACCCGATGATATTTTTCCCCATTGATTTTCAGAGAGAGCAGAAGGGTGGAAGGGAGGGAGAGAGAGAAAGAAGCATCGATGTGAGAGCGATGCATCAATCGGTTGCTTCCCGCACCCACCCCGATAGGGGCTGGGGATGGAACCAGGAATCCAACCTGTGACTCTTGGGTGCATGGCAGATGCTCTAACCACTGAAACAAAACAAACAAACAAACAAACAACAAACAAAAAAACAACAACCAGGGGGGAAACCCTATGTGTTAGATAGTAGAGCCATTAATGGAAGGAACCTGGGTCCCTAAATTAAAATGTGAAGCAAAGGTCCCAGCTGGTGGCTCAGTTGGTTGGAGCATTGTTCCATATACCAAAAAAGTTGAGGGTTCGATTCCCAGTCAGGGCACATACCTAGGTTTCAGATTTGATCCCTGGAAGGCAACCAATTGATGTTTCTATTTCTCATTGATGTTTCTCTCTCTCTCCCTCTCCCTTTCTCTCTAAAATCAATTTTTAAAAAAACCATAAAAAAAAGACAATTCAAGCACTGGATGGGAAGCTCAGTTGGTTAGAGCATCATTCCGATGCACCAAGGTAGCAGGTTCCATCCCTAGTCAAGGTACATACAGGAGGCATCCAATGAATGCATAAATGGGTGGAACAACAAATCAATGTTTCTCTCTCCCCCTCCCTCCCTTTCTTCTTCTCTTTCTCTAAAATTAATACATTAAAAAAAAAAAAAGACTATTCAACCTAACTCCCCCAGAAGGAGGGGCAGGGAAGGAGGACAAAACTCAGGGAGTAGTATGAAGAAAGTAGGGTTGCCAGATTTAGCAAATAAAAATATCAAATGCCTATGTGATTTTCAATTTCAAATAACTAATAAATTTTTTTTAGTTTAAGTATGTCCTGTGCTAGGTTTTGGACATATGTATATGTATAAATTAGTGTTTGTAAAATTATAAATATATATTAGTATAAGAATGTAAATTTTATCTGAAATTTAAATTAACTTGGTGTCCTGTATTTTTCTCTGGGAACCCTAAAAGAAAGGTCGAGAACTCTAAGACAAGCCAATGAACTAAGGAG
Organism: Myotis daubentonii; assembly: GCF_963259705.1. Classification (NCBI taxonomy): domain Eukaryota; kingdom Metazoa; phylum Chordata; class Mammalia; order Chiroptera; family Vespertilionidae; genus Myotis; species Myotis daubentonii. The sequence continues at coordinate 96,868,509 of NC_081841.1, read as the reverse complement.
GAACTATTGCAGGATCTCTGCACTACCATTTCCTTTATATATTTAAACATTTTAAATCCTGTTTTTAAAAACTATCTAGTTTGATTTTTTTAAAAATATATTTTATTGATTTTTTACAGAGAGGAAGGGAGAGGGACAGAGTTAGAAACATCGATGAGAGAGAAACATCGATCGGCCGCCTCCCCCACACCTCCCACTGGGGATGTGCCCGCAACCAAGGCACGTGCCCCTGACTGGAATCGAACCCGGGACCCCTCAGTCTGCAGGCCAACGCTCTATCCACTGAGCCAAACCAGCCAGGGCTCTAGCTTGATTTTTTGAGGGAACATTTACATAACATAAAATTTACTATTTTAACCATTTTTAAGTGGCATTAAGTACACTCACATTGTTTTGCAACCAACACCACCAATTTCCAGAATTTTTCATCATCCCAAGCTGGCATGTCAAAGAAAATTAGAGCTAACAAAAAAACAAAACAAAACAAAACAAAAAAACAAAAAAAGCAAAAAGAAAACCAGAGTTGTACAGCAGTTAAAGAGGTGAAAACAGATTCTTATCAGGACTTTGCAACAGGGGAAAAGAGACTTCAGTATAGAACCAGAGTCGATTCTGAATATAACATGAACAAATGGGGATTTATAGCCAAGAGCAGGGGTAGTGGTCCTGGATGGAAAATTACTAAGAGTGTGAAGTAATTTTCTGCAGAACTTGAGGCATCCATCTGATATAAAAACTGCTGTTTGACATTTTATCCCTGCATTTTGGCTTCTGTAAACGCTTGCTTGCTTAAATCATAAGGAAAGTAAGGCTACTCCCATTTCAGAGAGGCCATTAAACCTTCTCCAGACGAAGTTATCAGTGCTGGCGTCAGGCCAAGCTTTTGGTCGAGGTAGGCGCTTTGAGACCTTGCAAAGGGGACCGAAAAACCCCATATTTGGGAGACAAAGAAGGTAAAATCGTATAAATATGGGAAAGTTCGTGTGTGCTTTCACCCAGAATTTGAGAGACATTTTCCTCTGGGCCCGCGCGTATGTAACTCCATCTCTCTAAGTGTTGCTTGGTTCTCCGATTTTTCTGTAACAAACTGACCTGACAGGATTCTTGCTGAAGGCAGGACAGGGTGACCAGGTATCACCTGGGGCCGTGGTCGGCAAACTGCGGCTCGGGAGCCACATGCGGCTCTTTGGCCCCTTGAGTGTGGCTCTTCCTACGCCTTAGGAGTACCCTAATTAAGTTAATAACAATGTACCTACCTATATAGTTTAAGTTTAAAAAACTTGGCTCTCAAAAGAAATTTCAATCGTTGTACTGTTGATATTTGGCTCTGTTGACTAACCAGTTTGCCGACCACTGGCCGGGGGATTTGGTCAGCTATGTGGGAGGCAGAGGGTGGGGGATTCTCGCTAAAACTGGGAGATGCAAGCAGAGGCCTCTCTCTGGAAGAGGGGTCACAGGAGCCGGCTCCGCTCGGTCAAACACCTCCCATCACCCCCGCCACCACCGCTCTCCGCCTCCACGGGCCTGACTACTCCCGCTACCGGGTCTAGCAAGTGGAGTCATAGTTTTTCCTTTTGTGTCTGACATTATCTTATTTTTAAAGGGGGATGGAAACGAAGTGAATCCTATGGGGAGAACGGCCCACAGAACTGAAGACAAGAAAATAAAAGACGTTTTAAATCAGTGAGTCTGTGGGGCCGAGGGGAGGGGCTGGGGGTCGGGCACGGGAAGCGCGCGGCGGAACGCGGCGCCCGGAGCGCGGGGCGGCCGGCAGCCCGGCCCCGTCAGAGGGAGGGCGGGGAGGAGGCGGGGGCGGTGCCGAGCCGTCCGCCGGCGGCCGAGTGCGGGTTCCGTGCCGGGCTGCGCAACTGGGCCGCTAGTGGGGCCCGAACTCGGGGGCCAGAGCGGCAGCGGCGGGCGCGGCGCCAGGACCCGGCAGAGCGGCGCGGCGCGGCGCGCAGGTGAGGAGCGGGGCCGCCCATCCGCCGCAGGCACTCCGGGCGGGCGAGGGCGCCGGGCGCGGGGCGGGGAGGCGCGGGGCGGGGCTGCGCAGGGGGCGGGGCTGCGCAGGGCCCGGCGCGAGCGGAGAGAGCGTCCTCCAGAGGCGGGTGGGGACCTCGGGCCCTGCGCCCGAACGGACTACAGACGGTGCGGCTCGCCCTGCTGCCCGCCGGGGAGCGGCGTCCCGGCTCTGCCCACCAGTAAGACGGGTCTGCACCGCCGTGGGCCCCGGCTCCCCTCCCCGCGCGCCGAGCCCCCGCGGCCCCCCTTCCCGGCGCCCGAGGCCCCGCGGGGACCCGGCCGGGCTGCAGGCCGCGCGCTCACTTCCTCTGCGGGCCCCGCCCGCCCTCACGCGCCCTTCCGCCCGCGGGCGGGGCTCCGGAACCGGCGGCCGAGTCCCCGGACCTTCTGCCGCTCCCGGGCCCCGCGGGCGGGCTCGCCCTGCCTCCTGGCCCCTCCGCGCGGGCCCCGCTTCCCGCTTCCCGCGCACAGGTTCCTGGCCTGGGGCCGGTGTTCCGAGAGGGTGTGCGGGAGGATCCATGCGCTTCCGACATTATAAGCAGCTTTGGAGAGACGGGATGGTGTAGGTTCATTTTCTGAAAGAGGCCGCGTTTCTTACCAGGTTCTCCAAGGTAGTGCTGCTCCTTAGGAATATGTGAGCCACAGATGTGATTCTAAACGTAAAAAGAGCCCAGGCCGGCGACTTGGCTGGTTGGAGCGCCATCCCGGTCAGGGCACAGAACTAGGTTGTGGGTTCGATCCCCTGGCGCGCGCGGGAGGCAACCGGTGGGTCTCTTATCCTCTCTCTCCCTCCCCTGCCCTCCCTTTCCTCTCTCTGAAATTAATAAAAACTTATCCTCGGATGAGGATGAAAAATAAAAGTAAAAAGAAACAGGTGATATTAATTTAGTAATATGTTTTATTTAACTCAGTATAGCTGAAATAGGATCATTTCAGCATGTAATCGCTACATATACAATCGTTCCCTGCTTATCCCTGATTTTGCTTTTTATGGTCTCAGTTATCCTGGGTCAACCACAGTTTGCATATATTAAATGGAAAATTCCGGAAATAACTCACAAATTTTAAGTTGCACCCCATTTTGAGGAGCCTGATGAAAGCTCGCAGGTGTCCCACTCTGTAGTTGCTCCCCCGCCCCTTAGTCACTTAACGGCTGACTAGGTTATCAGGTCACCTGCCAGGTACCACAGTGCTTGAGTTCAGGTAACCTTTATTTTGCCCCAAAGCCATTCACGTTAACTTTTATTACAGTATCTTGTAATTGTTTCATGGTTGTTGTAAATTTCTTACTGTGCCTAATTTACAAATCAAACTTTATCATAGGTATGTATAGAAAAAATATCATGTATATAAGGGTTCAGTACTATCTGTGGTTTTAGGCATCCACCTAGGGTCTTGAAACATATCCCTCATGAATGAGGACTGTAAAATACTTTGAGATATCTTGCATTCTTTTTTCCTATTAAGTATTTAAATTCTATGTATATTTTACCCTTAAGCTACAGCTCAGTTCAGACTAGCCACATTCCAAGTGCTCCAAGCCACATGTAGCTAGTGGCTACCATGTTGGACAGCACAAGCCTGGGGATCCCAGTCCAAACTCCTTGCCATGGTATTGTGTTTTGCATAACCTGGCCCCTCCTTATCTTTCTTTTTTCTGCTACTTGGTCAAGAATAGTTATAACCTCACCACCAGACCACTTCCTTTGTTCAGGCTGTCCTTCTACCTGGAATGCTCTCTCTGGGCCTACTAGGGAAGTAGAGCTTCTACTGAGAGGCTTTTCCTGACTCCAATGGCCCCAAAGGGGTTTATCACACCTTCCTCAGTGTTACTCATGGCTGGATTAGAGCACTTGTCCTATGCTGTTGAATTGTTCTTGAGGCTATCTCCATAGCTACTATACTGTCTTATTCATCTTTGTGGTGATCATGGCGGGCACCTAATAGTTGATCAGTAGATGTTTGCAGACAGAATGAGTAAACTACCCGCCAGTTATACTCATTTTTTAAATTTTTGAATGGATCTGTTACTTTCTTGTTTGGGAAATTTGTGCCTGAATTACCCCCTTGTACATACGTGTACATACACAGAGACATGTGATAAACAACCACAAGGAATGCATTTCAAGATGTGCACTGCCCTGGCCAGTGTGTTTAGTGGTTAAAGCGTCAGCCCACACACCATAGTGTCTTGGGTTTGATTCCTAGTCAAGGGCATGTACTTGGGTTGCAGGTGCATCCCCAGCACCTAGTGTGTGAGGCAACCAATCGATACTTCTGTGTATCTCTGTATCTCTCTCTCTCCCTCTTGCCCTGTCTCCTTTCTTCCCTCCCTTCCACTCTCTCTAAAAAAATCAATGGGAAAAATATCCTCTGGTAAGGATTAACAACAACAACAACAACAACAAAGATGTGCACAGAAAAGTGTCTTCTGCTTTTAATCCCCTCCCCATCTTACAGAAGGGAAAACTGGAGTGCAGAACTGTTAGGATGGCCAGCAAATTTGCATCAGTAGAAATACAAAGGCCCTAGCCAATTTGGCTCTGTGGATAGAGCATCAGCCTGAGGACCGAAGGATCCTGGGTTCGATTCTGGTCAAGGGCACATATCTCGGTTGCAAGCTCATTCCCAGCCCAGGCCCTAGTAAAATCAATGGGAAATTATACTCAGGTGAGGATTTAAAATACACACACACACACACACACACACACACACAAGTGGTAGGATTCTCCTTGAAAGGAGTGGGGGAAGTCTCAGCGGGTTAGATTCTTCAGATAGGAATAACTGGCCCCACTTTGGTCATTTGATAGGAGGGAAGTGAGGAGATGAGGAGGTAACACTGGGCTCCGATAAGGATTTAAGGCAGGTTCAGGTCTGAGAAGCTGAGGATGTCATTACTGGAAAACAAGTTGGAGAGCAGAACAATCGTCTCAGATGACGAAAAGTGCTGGCCTGGGAAGGGTAGGAGAGAACAAGTAGGGTGGAAGGAAGGCCTGGGAAGGAGGGCAGAGGGAGCAAAGGAGTGAGTACACCTGCTTGTTGAAGATGTTGGTGTGATACATCAGGACTAACCACTTAGCAGTGACCCTCTCCATGTGTGGAATGGGAAATAGATATTCAGAGAAGGCAAGCAACTTACACAAGGTCACATAGCACTTCAAGCCCTCCCTGCCACATTCATTCAGCCCCACTCTCACCCCTTGCAACCAGGGGTTCCAACATGGTGCCTAGGAAAACAGGTCTGGGGCACAGTGCCAGGCCTGATTTGTGTCTTCCTCACCATCTTCTACCAAGGGGCTGTGATTAGGCCTATTTATAGGGGCCCATTGCCTTAATATTCTGCCTGGTGCATCTCTTGCCAATCAAATCCGTGCTGTCTGCAGTGTGATTGCTGCTTTAGTGACACCAGGGAGTGTAGTTAATTAAACCCAGTATAAATAGACTCTGCCCTGTCTTACAATTCAAAGGAGTGTTTTTCCTTCCTGTTTCCCACCCCCACATGCCCCTTCTTCTTCCTGGCCCCCCTTAGCGCTAGCCTGGGTGAGCAGAGCCTGGACACCTATACCTAGAACAGTGATGGCGAACCTTTTGAGCTCGGCATGTCAGCATTTTGAAAAACCCTAAGTTAACTCTGGTGCTGTGTCACATATAGAAATTTTTTGATATTTGCAACCATAGTAAAACAAAGACTTATATTTTTGATATTTATTTTATATATTTAAGTGCCATTTAACAAAAAATCAACCAAAAAAATGAGTTCGTGTGTCATAGGTTCGCCATCACTGACCTAGAGTCATGAGCCATTGCCTGTCCTATCTCAGGAACAGACCCTCAGTCCCTCAGAGGCCAGAGTGAGAGGAACCCAGGAGTCCACCTTCTCTGTGGTTTTCCAGACCTGGGTACCATTTGGTAGTTAACTGTGGCAATCCCCCCTCCTCCCACCCAAATCCATCCTCCTGCTTCCAGGCTTTTTTTCACTCTGCCACAAGGGTTTCTTTCTTGTTTTCCAGGCTGAGGGGGTTGGAATGAGATAACGTAAAGTGAGTGTGTCTAGCAGGGTCCCTAGCACCTTATGGGGTCAGTCAGTGTTGCACCTTCTCAGAACCCTTTTCATCAGCCTCTGTTGTCCCTACCAATTTCCCTTCTTCATTCACTCAGTAAGCACAGAAGACCAGCTCCTGTGGGGTTCCTGGCTTCCCACCAAATGCTGTGCCCAACTCCCCGCCTGTACAGGCTGAACTTGTGGGGTGGAGCTGTGCTGTCTTCTCTCTGTACCTTGCCCTGTGGTAGGTGGGGGTGGGTGAGTGTGTGGCGGCCCTGATGCTCTGGTTCCCACCCACAGGCATCATGACTCCCATGAGGACCCAGCACTCGTTGGCAGGGCAGACCTACACAGTGCCCCTCATCCAGCCAGACCTGCGGCGGGAAGAGGCCATCCAGCAGGTAGCAGATGCCCTGCAGTACTTACAGAAGATCTCCGGAGACATCTTTAGCAGGTGGGTGCTGCCACCCATCCTCACCTGATCAGGGGCTTCTCCCTACCCTGTGCAGTCATCCTCAAGGCACCCTCTAGAAGCAGCCCTTCTGGTAATTCTTGGCCCTGGGGGCACCCAGCTGGCTTCCCTGTGCCCAAGGGGCCCAGCTTAGAAGCTTGTTCTCCTAAGTGCTCATAAGAGCTATCTAATGTTCCACTTAGCCCCCTGGGTTCCCTGTGGCCCCACAGGCCCTGGTGGTGACACTGCTCTCCTAACTCATCCTCTTCCTCCCACTGGGGGCCCTATTCCTTCACTTATTCCTACAGTTAGCAAATACATATTCAATACTTCTTGTGTGCAAGGCACTGCTACTCTCCTTAGTCACAGTGGTGAATAAGGCAGCGTCCCTGGCCAACTAGAGGATATGCTCTGGCAGGAAAGATAGACCGTAATTAATCAATTATGTGTTAGTTTTTAAATTACAATTGTAATAAGACCTATTTTTATTTTTTTACTAGAGGCCCGGTGCATGAAATTTGTGCACGGGGCGGGGGTGTTCCTCAGCCTGGCCTGTGCCCTCTCGCAATCCGGGACCCCTCGGGTAGGGTCCCTAGGCCTGGCCAGAGGTCAGGGCCTATTGGGGCTTTCCTTCCCCTGGTTGCTGGCAGCTGGCCCCACGCCGCACCCCTGCCGCTGCCACTGCTTGCCATCTGTGCAGCGCTGCCCCACCCCCACCCTGTCCCCCTGCCACCAGTTGCCTCCCTCTGTGGGTGACAGGTGTGGGGTGCAATCGCTTGGCTGGCCTAGGCTTCCCTCTGCAGGGTGATTGCTGGCTGGCTCCGCACACCCACCACAGCATTGCTGGCTGGTGGCCTGGGCCTCCCTCTGTGAGGCAATCGATCCCGGGGCCCCTAGATTGATCACCCCACAGAGGGAGGCCCCACCCATTCCCCGCAGCACCGCCAGCCAGGTGGCCTGGGCCTCCCTGTACAGCGTGATTGATCGTGGAACCCCCCCCATCGATCACCCCACAGAGGGTGGCCTGGGCCTCTCTCTGCAGGGCAATTGTGGGGCAATGGCGGTGCCCCCCACCAATCGCATTGCACTACCATGGCGCCAGTGTGTGTCATAGCGTGGTCGTCTGGACGGTTATTCTACTGTTTGGTTGTTTGCATATTGCTTTTATTATTATAGACTAGGGGCCTGGTGCACGAAATTCGTGCACTGGGTGTGTGTCGGGGGGGAGTGTCCCTCAGCCCAGCCTGCCCCCTCTCATATACTGGGAGCCCTCAGGCGTTGACCCCCATCACCCTCCGATCGCCTGATCGGCCCCTTGCCCAGGCCTGACGCCTCCGCCAGAGGTGTCAGGCTTGGACAGGGGACCCCCATCTCCCCCTGATCACTGGCTCTGGCCCCCGCCCAGGCCTGATGCCTCGGCCAGAGGAGTTGACCCTCATCACCCTCTGATCACCAATCACCGGATCGGCCCCTTGACCAGGCCTGAGGCCTCCGGCAGAGGTGTCAGGCCTGGGCAGGGACCCCCAGCTCCCCGCGGTTGCAGGCTCCGCCCCTGCCCCTGCAGGAAGCCTCTGGCCTAGGCGTCCTGCTCGGGCAGCGGGGACCCGCAGCTGCAGCGGCCCCGCGATCGTGGGCTTCGCTTTAGGCCCAGGCAAGGGACCCCTAGCTCCTGGGACTGCCAGCTTCGACCGTGCCCAGCTCCCATCGCTGGCTCCACCCCTACTTCCTGCTATCACTGGCCAGGGCGGCAAAGGCACCTGATTCTCTGATCATGGCTGGGGGGCAGGGCAAAGGCGGCCCCAGGGCCGCCTTTGCCCTGCCCCCCAGCTCTTAGCTCCCCCCTGGGTTTCCGATCACTGTCAGTGGCAGGGGGCTTCCTGCTTTCCCTTTCGCCTCCCTGCATTGTGCCTACATATGCAAATTAACCGCCATCTTGTTGGCAGTTAACTGCCAATCTTAATTGGCAGTTAACTGCCAATCATAGTTGGCAGTTAATTTGCATATAGCCCTGATTAACCAATGAAAAGGGTATCGTCGTACGCCAATTACCATTTTTCTCTTTTATTAGATAGGATAACTAGAGGCCCAGTGCACAAAAATTTGTGCACTCGGAGGGGGGTCCCTCAGCCCGGCCTGTGCCCTCTTGCAGTCTGGAACCCCTCGGGAGATAACGACCTGCTGGCTTAGGCCTGCTCCCGGATGGCAGAGGGCAGGCCTAATCCCTAGGTGTAGCCCCTGGTCGGGCTCAGAGCAGGGCCGATTGGGGAATTGGGGTGCCGCCCCCTGTCATGCACAGAGCAGGGCGGATTGGGAGGTTGTGATGCCACCCTCAGTCACGCTCGGTAGGGCCGATTGGGGGGTTGGGGCACCGCCCCCTATCACACTCAAGGCAGGGTCGATGGGGAGGTTGCGGCGCCACCCCCTGTCATGCACAGAGCAGGGCCAATCAGGGGGTTGGGGAGCTCCCCCCTGTCACGCACAGAGCAGGGCTGATCAGGGGTGGGGCGCCGCCCTCTATCACCACAGAGCAGGGCCGAACAGGGGGTTGGGGCGCCGCCACTGTCACACTCAGGGCAGGGCCGATGGGGAGGTTATGGCTCTACCCCATCACACACAGAGCAGGGACTGTGTGTGGGGGGGGGTTGGGGCGCCACCCTCTATCACCCACAGAGCAGGGCCGATCAGGGGGTTGGGGCGCCTTCCCCTGTCAGGAACAGAGCAGGGCCGATAGGGAGGTTGTGGCCCTGCCCCCTGTCACACACAGAGCCGCAGGGCGATCAGGGGGTTTGGGCGCTGCCCCCTGTCACGCTGATCCCGGTGCTGGGAGGCATATTACCCTTTTACTATATAGAATAGAGGCCTGGTGCATGGGTGGGGGCTGGCTGGTTTTCCCTGAAAGGTGTCCTGGATCAGGGTGGGGGTCCCCACTGGGGTTCCTGGCCAGCCTGGATGAGGGGATGATGGCTGTTTGCAGCTGGTCACACACCCTTCAGGGTGGGGGTCCCCACTGGGGTGCCTGGCCAGTCTGGGTGAGGGGCTGAGGGCTGTTTTCAGGCTGGGACTGAAGCTCCCAACTGCTCCTTTTTTTCTTTTTTTTAAATTCTGGGCCAGCTTTAGCCTGGCTCCAGCTCTGAGGCCTCTGCTGCTGAAAGCAGGTATCTGGTTTGTTTAGGTTCTATAATCGAAACAATGTATAACTCCAGCTCTGTGATCCCAGCTCGCTGAAAGCTGGTTTCTGGGGTTTTGTTTAGCTTCTATATTTGTTGCAATGTTCCAAACTGTAGGCTCAGAGGCCCGCAAGGCAGGCAGGGAACGTTGCAGTCCTCCGTCACTGAAGCAAGGAAGCCTCATGTTCAGTTTAAGCTGCCTGGCTGCCGGCCGCCATCTTGGCTGGCAGTTAATTTGCATATCGCCCTGGTTAGCCAATGGGAAGGGTAGCGGTCGTACGCCAATTACCATGTTTCTCTTTTATTAGATAGGATTCTTTATTGTTGAAAGTATTAAATATATCCCTTTCCCACCCCATTGATCCCCTCCAGCCCACACCCCCCTCCACCCCAGGCCTTCAGCACCTTATTGTCTGTATCCATGAATTATGCATATATGCATATAAGGTCTTTGGTTGATTACCTCTCCCCCCTCCTATCCCCCAACTTCCCTCCGAAATTCCACATTCTGTTCCATGTTTCCATGTCTCTGGATCCACTCCGTTCATCAGTTTATTTTATTAATTAGATTCCACATATGAGTGAGATCATGTGATATTTGTCTTTCTCTGACTGACTTATTTCACTTAGTATGGTACTCTCCAGGTCCCTCCATGCTGTCTCAATGAGTAGAGATTCTTCTTTTTTACTGCTGCATAGTATTCCATGATATAAATGTACCATAGCTTTTTTTATCCACTCATCTACTGATGGGCACTTGGACTATTTCCAAGTATTAGCCATTTTAAATTGTGCATGGTATGAACATAGGAGTGCATACATTCTTTCTGATTGGTGTTTCCGGTTTCTTAGGCTATATTCCTAGAAGTGGAATCACTGGGTCAAATGGCAGTTCCATATTTAATTATTTGAGGAAACTCCATACTGTTTTCCATAATGGTTGCACCAGTCTGCATTCCCACCAGCAGTGTACTAGGGTTCCCTTTTCTCCACATCCTAGTCAGCACTTGTCATTTGTTGATTTGTTGATGGTAGCCATTCTGACAGGTGTGAGGTGATAGATACCTCATTGTCATTTTAATTTGCATCTCTCTGATGATCAGTGACTGAGCATTTTTTCATATGTCTCTTGGTCATCTCTTTGTCCACTTTGGAGAGGTGTCTATTTAGGTCATTTGCCCATTTTTTAATTGGATTGTCTGTCTTCCTTCTGTTAAGTTATAGGAGTTCCTCATATATTTTGTATATTAACCTTTTATCAGATGTATCATTGCCAAATATGTTCTCGCATACAGTGGGCTCTGTTTTCGTTTTGTTGATGGTTTCTTTTGCTGTGCAAAAGCTTTTTATTTTGATGTAGTCCTATTTGCTTATTTTTTCCTTACTTTCCTTTGCCTTAGGAGATGTAGCTGTAAACATATTGCTACTAGAGATGTCTGAGATTATGCTGCCTATGGTTTCTTCTAAGATTTTTATGGTTTCACATCTTACATTTAAGTCTTTTACCCATTTTGAGTTTATTCTTTTGTATGATGTTAAGTTGGTGGTCTAGTTTCTTTCTTTCTTTCTTTTTTTTTTTTTTTGGCATGTATTTGTCCAATTTTCCCAACATCATTTATTGAAAGAGACTCTCTTGACTCCACTGCATGCTCTTGCCTCCTTTGTCAGATATTAATTGAACATAATGGCTTGGGTCAATTTCTGCGTTCTCTGTTGTTTCATTGACCTACGTGCCTGTTCTTGTGCTAGTACCAGGCTGTTTTGATTACAGTGGCTTTGTAGTATAACTTGAAATCTGTTATTGTGATTCCTCCACCTTTGTTTTTCTTTCTCAAAATTGCTGCAGCTATTCGGGGTCTTTTTTGATGCCATATAAATTTTTGGAGAGTTTGTTCTAGCTCTGTGAAATATGCCGTTGGTATTTTAATAGGGATTGCATTGAATCTGTAGATTGCCTTTGGTACTATGGACATTTTAATGATGTGGATTCTACCAACCCATGAACATGGTATATGCTTCCACTTGTTTATATCTTCCTCTATCTTTTATTTTCAACGTCCTGTAGTTTTCTGAGTACAGGTCTTTTGCCTCCTTGGTTAGGTTTATTCCTAAGTATCTTAATTTTTTTGTTGCAGTGGTAAGTGGGATTATTTGCTTAGTTTCTCTTTCTGAGCATTCATTACTGGTGTATAAAAAAGCCATTGATTTTGTAACCTGCTACATTGCCAAATTCATTTATTAAATCTAGTAGTTTTTGGTAGAGTCTTTAGGGTTTTCTATATACAATATCATGTCATCTGTGAATAATGAGAGTTTCACTTCCTTATTTCCAATTTGGATGCTTCTTATTTCTTCTTCTTGTCTGATCACTGTGGCTAGGACTTCTAGTACTATGTTTGAATATGAGTGGTGAAAGCGAACATCCCTGTCTTGTTCCTGTTCTTAGGGGAAATGCTTTTAGTTTTTGCCCATTAAGTATACTGTTGTCTGTAGGTTTGTCATATATGGCCTTTAGCATGTTGAGATATGCTCCCTCTATTCCCACTCTGCGGAAAGTTTTTATCAAAAATGGGTGTTGAATTTTGTCGAATGCAATAAGATCTATTTTTAACTAATTTTGTAATATTTATATAGCATTAATCATGTACCATCATTGATCCAAAGTGCATTAATTCATTTAGCCCTCACAACCACTTTATGAGGAGCTACTGTTGTTACCTCCATTTTATAGATGAGGAAACCGAGGCACAGAAGACTAAGAGACTTGCCCAAGTGGCAGAGCCAGGGGTCACACCCAGGTATTGTGGCTCCAGACACTGGAGTTCTTACTGTCTTTCTGTGTTGGGAAGGAGGTTCCTGTGAGAGTTATTAACGGGAGGCCTGACTTGGCTTGGGGGAATGAGAGGAGGCATATGAAGGGAAGAAGATGCATGGTAAAATCTGAAGGGTGAGTGGGAGTTATTGTGAATGGGTAGGTTGGGGAGAAGAATGTTTCAGAAAGAAAGAAGTACATGAGCTAAAGCCCTGAGGTAGGAAGGACTTGAATGGAAGCCAGTGTGGCTGGAGCAAGGGGGTTGGGGGTCGCCTCATGAAGCTGGTGGAGAGGCAGAGCCTTAGAGGTGTTTGGCGATTTTGAGTTAGTGAGTGGCAGCTTTTTGTTTATTCCAGTGCTAATCTAGGACAATCCTTACGCTATTACGATTTTTCACTCAATGTTTATTTAACATGAGTCATTGGTGTTTGCTATTTCCTTGCAAAGGTCCCAGGTTTTGTCCTGTCTTTCTCTGGCCATAAGCAACCTGAGATGGGCTTAGTTAGATCTTCCTGGGTGCCCACATTATGCCTCACATAGGAACCCTTTATTGCACCCAGTGTAAAGTATTTGACTGCCTGACTCAGGTTGATCTCATTGGTCCAAGTCATCCCTCACCCTGCTTGCACTCCAGTCCAGGAATCCCCTTCTGCATCACCAGGTGACCTCTTCCTCCTCCATCAGTTGTGAGTCCACCTCTTCCTAAAGTCCTCCCCAGTGGGAACAGAGAATGGAGTCATTGTCTTCAGTTGGATTTGGTATAAACACCAGATCCACTGGACTCTTCTGCATGCTGCCTTCCCACCGGTGTGCCCGCCTGCCCGAGCCTGTCCAGAATATAACTGTAACCAGGGACGATGCCCCAGTGGTTCGGGAGGTGGACTCTGGAGCAGGCTGCCTGGGCTCCAGTTGGCTTCCCCATTTGCTTGCTCTGTAACTTTGGGAGAGTTAACTTCCCTAAGCCTCGGTGTTCTCATCTATAATGTGATGATAATAATGGTATCTTACAAATCGGATTATTGTAAAGATTAAGTTAATTAAAACTTGCAAAGAAATTACAGGGCTTGGAATATAGTAAGTATGCAATCAGTGCTCACTCTTAATATCATCTCTGCTCATTTGCCGCCTGTGGTGGTCCTCTATTAAGCTGCTATCAATAGTTATAGAAAGTGTTTGGTGCCCCTTTTGTGCTTATTTTTGTGTTAAATATTTTCAAGGAACACATAAGCAAGAGGACACAGGCCTTTAAGAGCTGACAGTCGGAGATTATGGCTGCCCCATGCCCAGTGATTGAATATTTGTGTTCCTCACTGGAATTGTGACAGCATGCTTGCCTTTCTCTAAGGAGGGCATTGGATTTTTAGCATACGTTAATTTCCCTTCCTGGTATTTGGCTCTTGTAGACAATTTAGTGGGATGATCTCCAGGGCAGGGCTGATGAGTTGGTTGAGAGTGGGTATGGGCCCTCTAAGTATCTGAAGGGGAGGGGAGAATGTCTCTGAGGAGCCCTCAAAACCAGGTTTCAGGTCACCCCATTGCTGGATCTTGAGGGATATCAAAGATGTGTATGTCATGGTTCCTGTCTTCAAGGATCTTGTATTTTGGAATAGGAGAGCAATAGGTCTTGGTTGTTTCTTAATTACATAGCATAAACTGTGGGCCTCCCGGGATCTAGAGAAGAGAGAAATAAATAAGAATCGATGGCATATTTATCAATTAGAACTTCCTAAAGTAGTTTAGGTAAAAAGTAACCCATCAGTAGAGCAGGTTTTGGAGCCGAAGGGTGTGATGCTGTTATCAGGACTTGGAATTGCTTTCACTCCATCCCCGCTCTCTGCCTCTGGGCTGGCCCTATTCTCAGACAGGCCTTGCTCTTGTAGTGGCAAGGTCACCCCAGTAGGGTCAGAGCACCCAGGTTCTAGTTCCAGTCCAGCATTTCCTCAGAAGTCCCACTCGCCCATTGGCACAGCTTGGTTCTCTTGTCTATGCCAGAGCCGAATGCTGGGGGGAGAGGGGGTGACACACCAACTGGCTCCGACCTGTCACATGTATTACCATTATCCTAAGCCCTGGGTTTAGCCCCCCTGAAGTCCATGGACTGAGTCTGTGGGAGTGAAGGGTTCTGTCACGAAAACAGAGGCTGTTACTTGAACAAGAAAAAGTAGATGGTAGCGAGGAGAATCACATGCCTACTACATGTGGTCAGGAAAGGCCTCCCGAAGGAAAGGGGCATGAACTAGGCCACAGGAAAGACAGGGTGTGCTTGGGCAGGACTGGGAATGTGATCCTGCAGGCCATCTGGTAGGGTCTGGAAATGTGTGCCAAAGGCTGAGAGGCCAGAAGGTGGTGTGTCCTGGCTCCCAGAGTACAGACATTGCTGCCTGTCTCATACAGTCAGAACAGAACAGGGTGTGAACTCAACTTGCCATGCGTCTATGGGTCCCACTTCCCCCTCTGATCTCGTGCCCTTGAGAGTTTGCTTCCGGCTTCTTTTCTGCAGTGTGGGCGTGCTCCATGCAGTGGAGTGGGAGGGAAGAGGTTGTGTGAGTGAAAAGTTGAGATAAGTGAGTCAGGGCGCACGGGGGCTTCTCTGAACAAGGCAGGACTTTGAGCTTGATCCAGGAGTTTTAGGGAGCCTGGATAGGTGCTTGAGCAGAGAAGTGATGGGACAGAAGAGTTTTGGGAAGGTTCGTCAAGCAGTGGTCACAGAGTGGACAAGAAGAGGTGAGAGTGGATTCTGGGACTGTTGTGTGGTCAGGGCATGGAAAGGATAAGGCTGCAGTCCAGGGGAGCTGCCAACAGGGAGGGATGGATAAGAGACATTTCAAAGGGAACAATGATGACAAAATGGGAATGAGGATGAGGGAAAGGGAGGAGTCTGGGATGACTGGGACAGGGGTGGGGAGTGCCTAGACCTAACCTCTCTCTTCTGCCCTACCCCTTCCTGTAGCCATCAACAGGCAAGGGGGCTTTTCATTTCTAATGGGCTTTTATGGTGGGATGTGACCCCAGCTTAGAAATTTCCCCCCTTAAACATGCTCCTCCTGCTTGTAAACCTTGCAGAAAAGAGACACTTTCTATCTCTCCTCCCCACTCAGGCCCAGGCCTGGCCCCTTGGCCCAGTGGAACCTGGGTGCAGTTCTGCAGGTAGGTGAGCTCATGGCAAATTAGCATTCCGAGCTGGTGTTCTTTCTCCTGCTTTGCCGCAGTGGGAGCTGTGCAGAGACTGGAGAGAATGACAAGTACCTTACAGGCTCTCCTGGAGCCTCTCCTTCCAGCCCAGTCCCTGGCTTCTCTGCCCTTTTCACCTGGGAGAAGCCAGGCCAAAAATATCTGTCCAGAGATGTCACCTTCTTCACAAGATTTAGGTGACGAGGCAGAGGGTGCTGCAGTGGCATGGGGAAGAGGAGCTGGGCAGATTCTGCATGTGGAAGTTGGGGTGCTATCACTTGCCATTCCTGTCAGCCAAGCTGCAGCCCCTTCCTCCTGGGCAAGGATCCATTTTCTCTGCAAAGCCTTTTCCTTTTCTGTCTTTCTACTTCTTAACACCCCCCCCCCCCCCCCCCAGTTTCTCTCTACTGATTGGCACCTGGTGACTCTCCAGGTTAGAAAGCACTCAATCAGCTGCCTGCATAATTAGTAGATCATTCTTAATTATCCCTGTAAATTATCCCTGTGAGCAGAGAAGATAAAGGTGAAGGCAAGAGCCCAGTTCAGGGTCTGCTGCGCCTGGGGACAGGGCAGGCAGGGAGGAGAGGTGGCAATTATGGAGGAGTGGGTGCCTCCTTCCCCTCAGCAGCCTGCCTCTGCGGACTGGCATGTGATCTGATTGTGAAGAGCTGATCTGATTGTGAGTAGCCAGGGCAGCACTGCAGGGGCCAGGGGCCTGCCTGGCTTCATAAACAGGGGGATGGAGAGTCAGTGTTGGAAGAGTCCGCACAGGGAGCCCAAGCACTGCCCTGGCCAACCTGTCCCCCTCCCTCTGTCACACTAGGAGCAGGGTGGTCCCTAGGTGCCTCCTTGATGCCTCCCACCCCAGCCCGGGGAGTGACTTACTGTTGCTCTGCCCTCTGCTCTCCATGGTGGTCTCTTGCAAAGTATTTATTTCCTGGCTGGGACTTACTTCTCTGTCTGCCCATCACTGCCTCTTCTGGCTTCCCCTGAGTGTCTGGAGTCTCTCATCCCTCTCTGCATCTTAGTAAGAGCAAATGTTAACCAAGTACTTAGGATATGTCAGCTAATACAGGAACACTGGACTTACATTTGTTCATTTTAACTTTTACGATAATTCCATAATATAGAAGCTACTACTCCTACTTTTCAGCCGAAGAAACTGAAGCATAGGCCTATTAAGTGACTTGCCCAAGGTCACTCTGCTACTAAGTAGATGTTAACCCATGTCTATGGGACATTGTACAAGCCTTCAGTGATAAGCTTGGAAACTGACCTACTTTGAAGTTTGCCACCAAGCCAGGGGCTGTAGATCAGGAATGGCAAACAATTGCCCTTTTGCCACCATCCCCCACCCTTACGGTGGCCATTGCATAAATAAGTGGAACAACAAATCAATATTTCTCTTCTCTAAAAAAAAATTAAAAAGGGAGAAGATAGACCAGGAGCTATGTATCCTCACCCGAAGATACTTTTTCCATTGATTTTTAGAGAGTAGAAGTGAGGGAGGGGAGAGAGAGAAACATCGATGTGAGAGACACACATCGATTGGTTGCCTCTCATATGTGCCACAACCAGGGCCAGGGATTGACTCTGCATCTCAGGTATGTGCCCTTGACTGGGAATTGAACCCACACCCTTCAGTGGGCAGGCTGATGCTCTAACCACTGAGAAACACCAGCCAGGGCTGTATTTCCTTTTTAAGCTGCTTAACATTCTTTTAACTCATTCTGAGTTTATGGTTAACCAAAACCTTAGGCCTTTCTTCATCTGAGCTACTGTTCAGCCTCCATCTTCTGTATGTGCGCTTGACTTTAACCTGAATGCTGGGCTTCCTGTTCACACCTTGTCAGTTTCATCTTGTTTCTTGCATTGCATCCTTCTGGATTGAAATGATTATTTGAGCCTAGGTTCCACCATGCAGACCATTTTTGACCCTCCCCGTTTGACATCCCCCGTTTGATATCCCCAGTGTTGACTGAGCTGGACTGGGCCCTGCCAGATACCTTGGTGCAGCCGAAATCAGCCCATTCTCTGCAGTGCCCTTCAGAGACTGTTGTTCATCTGGCCTTGTTTTCTCAAGTGTTTTCTCCCCCAACCCCCATAGCTCCATCTTGTCTTCAGGATTTTGTGAGAAGCCATCGAAATCCTTGCTGACTCAAGATGCACTGTGTTTAAGGTTTTCCCCTGATACACGAGTCTAATAACCCTGTCTAAGTAAGAAATGCTGTGAATTTAGAACAGTGCTGGCCCCCGGACCTGCCTCTTCCTTTTCTAAGTGCTTACAGACACTCTATTTAATAATCCATTCTGGATATTTGCCAGGGTTTGTTGTTAAGCTTGATGTTTACAATTTTAAGGAATTGGCCCTTCTCTCCTTAATGGAAGAAGCAGAACAGAGTAGCCTATCTCCGGTTTCATGTCCCTCGCTCTCCACACTGACTCCAAGAGGAGTGGTTACATAACCACTAAGGTGCTTCAGCACCCAGGGCCAGAGTGACAGAGGTAGGAACTGGACGAAGCAGCTTGATCAAGTATGCCTTCCCAGTGAATGAAGACCTTTCTCCCTGCGGAAAAGAGGGAGCCCATGCTGGAAAGATGGGTGGTTTTACGTTCTCTCGTTGGAAGGCAACTGCCCGTCTATCTGCATTGCTGCCCCACTCAGACTAGTCTGTCAAGGAAAACTAAGCTGCTTTGGTGCCTGCTTGTATCCCAGCCTCCACCCCACTCCACCTCTGGCACTTGAGGAGCCAGGCATAATCAGGGAGACTTCATCAGGACAGAGACCCTTGGGTTGTGAAATTGTCTGATGGAGAGGTGGGTTCTTTGGAGGGACAAGACCCTTTTAGAGTGGGTGGGGATGCTTTACAAAGGCTGGGCCAGTCTTGACTGCTCCTTTCAACTTTTAGAGAAATCTCAGAGTCCCTTAACCTTGCAGCCCCCCACTGCAGAGGCAGTGAGGCCACTCTGCCACCCACCATATCCTCCCCACTTTTCCCCAGATACTCAACTTGCAACTGTCTCATTTCTCCTGCCTCACTTGTGTGCTCACTCCTGCCAGGTGAATGCAGAGATGTGGCCGCTCTGAATGTGGAACGTGGTGATCATGGCAGGAACTGGTGTTCTGGGAGGTGGGGGAGCCTATGGAGGAAGGATAGACTGGCACACGAGAGCCAGGGTTAACGCTGCAGCAAGAAGACCCTTGCTGTTGCTGAGTAACGTGGGGACAGCGAAAGTGGGGCTCCTGTGCACTTACATTTAGGGCACATGGGTGTTAGTCATCAGGAACCACGGAGGGGCCTGAGAGGTCCAGCACTGCCCTGGGCACTGGGAATACCCAGGAACAAAGCAAAGTCCTCAGTCCTTCGGAGCACATGTAGGCAAGGGACACAGTGTCAAGTGCACTGTGTGAAAGAATGGGTGGGAGTTGGGAAGTGACATTGCCTTTTCAGATTCTGTGGTCAGGAAGGCTTCGTGAGGGGGCGCAGCGAAGTGAAGGAGCCAGTGTGTGGATATTGGGGGACAGCATTCCATTTGATGCAAACGCCGCGCAACAGGAGTTTGGCGTGTTCGGGGAATACCCGGGCAGCGGGTGTTGCTGCACCCAACTGACGGGTAGGAAGGAAGGGGAGGAAGCCCGTGAGCAGCCAGACCATAGCCTTGAGAACCTTGGTCAGGACTGGGGATGCACTCACAAGAGACGAACAGGTCGAGGACTTGAATTTAGGTCCAGCCTTGTCACTCAGTCTTGCTGAACTCTGGTTTCCTTGTCTGTAAATAGGTGACTGTGTCCATGTCACTCATGAAGATTCTGCCTCTGCTTGCCCCAGCCTGAGGCTGCACACTCTGGGAGGCAGGAACAATGTCCCTTCAGGTGACATGTGTAGGCACCAGGGTAATTGCCCAGCCCTACCCAGAGCTCCAAGAAACATAATGCAGCACATTCTAGACCAGCCGTGGGCAAACTACGGCCTGCAGGCCGGATCCGGCCCGTTTGAAATGAATAAAACTATTGAAATAAAAGACCCCGTACCCTTTTATGTAATGATGTTTACTTTGAATTTATATTAGTTCACACAAACACTCCATCCATGCTTTTGTTCCGGCCCTCCGGTCCAGTTTAAGAACCCATTGTGGCCCTCGAGTCAAAAATTTTCCCTACCCCTGTTCTAGACCCTTCAGTTTGGATGATCTTTGGGAGGTCACCTGAGAGTTCTAAGATTGACCCTGATAAGCAGATAACATTTTTTTTTTAAGACCCTTTGCTTAAGTCCCTGGGTTTTTGCAGGTTTGTTGTTAGAAGCAGGAGGTATGCAGGAGTCTGCAGGGGTTTGAGGAGCAGCCCCTGGACCTGTCATTTTTTTCCATGACAGGATCTCCCAGCGAGTAGAGCTGAGCCGGAGCCAGCTGCAGGCCATTGGGGAGAGGGTCTCCTTGGCCCAGGCCAAGATTGAGAAGATCAAAGGCAGCAAGAAGGCCATCAAGGTAGCCCATATGTCCCTGTGGCTGATGGCCCATCACAGATATCCCATTCTCTACCATATCCCTGTGCCTCTGAGGTTGCCCACATCCCTACCGTTACTGTCCAGCCACAACTCAAGCTTTCCTTCTCCTCAGAATCCCATCCCAAACCTAGGCTCTCTGGAAGTTTTCGGGGCCCCTGAAAAAGTGATGTCAGACTCTCCATGTCCACAGGTGTTCTCCAGTGCCAAGTACCCCGCTCCAGAGCACCTGCAGGAGTACAGCTCCATCTTTACGGGTGCCCAGGATTTTGGCCTGCAGAGACGCCCCCGCCACCGGATCCAGAGCAAGCACCGCCCCCTGGACGAGCGGGCCCTGCAGGTCTGATGGGCACACCTAGCTCACACACTTGCGGGGCGTGACCAGTGGCAAGTGGCAGTACTGGATGTGGGGGAGGAACTAAGGGCCCACCACAGGATTCGTCCCCCAAGAGGATTCTGACGGGATGGGGTGGAGGTCACTGGTCTGGCCCTGTAACCACCATCCCCCTGTCACATTTCTGCCCCACCCCCAGGAGAAGCTGAAATACTTCCCTGTGTGTGTGAACACCAAGTTGGAACCTGAGGATG
The DNA here is from genome assembly GCF_963259705.1 of Myotis daubentonii. Taxonomy (NCBI): domain Eukaryota; kingdom Metazoa; phylum Chordata; class Mammalia; order Chiroptera; family Vespertilionidae; genus Myotis; species Myotis daubentonii. The sequence continues at coordinate 96,847,754 of NC_081841.1, read as the reverse complement.
AGGCTGAGGAGGGGCTCGGGGGTCTTCCCAGCAACATCAACTCCGTCAGCTCCTTGCTGCTCTTCAACACCACTGAGAACCTGTATGGCCAGAAGGGGGGCTACAGAGGGGTGGTGGGAGTCCTGGCTGGCTTAGTGGGGGGGCCCCAGGGACATCAGACTCAGATGCAGCAAAAGTCTGCAGCCTGCAAGGCCAGGACCAGTTTGCTTTGCCTTGTAAGGCCTGGGAATCCACCGTACAAACTAACTGTGGCCCCTGATGAAGTAGGAAAGGTAGGTCAGGGCCATGGGCCTAGAACAGATGATAGATCGCCTGACCTCCACCTCACCTCTCCAGGTACAAAAAGTATGTCTTCCTGGACCCCCTGGCTGGTGCTGTAACAAAGACCCATGTGATGCTGGGGGCAGAGACAGAGGAGAAGCTATTCGATGCCCCTCTGTCCATCAGCAAGAGAGAGCAGCTGGAGCAACAGGTAGAGATCACTGTGCTTGGGTGGGGGGTATAGGTGGTTGAGGATGTAGGGCCCTGCTAGGGTTTTCTAGGCAAGGGGTCTATGGAGCCCCTTATCCCACCTGAGCCCCACTGACTGTCCCAAGGTCAAACTGCAGGGCCCATGACCCCTGCAGCACCCCAACTCACGTACCCCCACCTAATTCTGCAGGTTCCAGAGAACTACTTCTATGTACCTGACCTGGGCCAAGTACCTGAGATCGACGTGCCGTCCTACCTGCCCGACCTGCCAGGCATCGCTGATGACCTCATGTACAGCGCTGATTTGGGCCCTGGCATTGCCCCCTCTGCCCCTGGCACCATTCCAGAGCTGCCCGCCTTCCACACAGAGGTGGCTGGGCCTTTCAAGCCAGGTGAGTGAGAACCACGAATGGGAATTGGGCCTCTTTCTTCCCCAGCCACCTCACCTTTTTTACTTGTTTCAGACCTAGAAGATGGGGTCCTAACAGCACCTCCGCCACCACCACCCCCACCCCCACCTCCCCCAGCTCCAGCGGTGCTGGCCAGCGCTCCCCCGCCCCCACCCCCACCGCAGACTGTGCCCACTCCAGGTCAAGGTGCCAAGGATGACAGCAGCGTGTCTCCTTCAGGTAGGAGCAGCAGCGGGCATGTGTCACATTTAGATCCTCAGCACATGAGGAATTCCCAGGGTCCACCTCTGCAGGGTGGCACCTAAGCTGGGTGGGGATTGGAGAGGGACCGGTGCCTGGACCCAGGACTTCCTGAGCTCAGGCTTCACCGAAGTCCCGGCTTCACCAGCTGGGTTCCTCTTCAGGAACAGCCCCTCCTCACAGCCAGCTGCTGAGGGCTTCTAGAATTGTGGGCTGGGCAGGGCTGTCCCACAGCCTAGCCCTGCCTGAGCAGCCTTCCTTCCCCACCCCCAGCTCCAGTCCAGGGGGCTCCCAAGGAAGTAGTGGACCCCTCCAGTGGCCGGGCCACCCTGCTGGAGTCTATCCGCCAGGCTGGGGGCATTGGCAAGGCCAAGCTCCGCAGTGTCAAGGAGCGCAAGCTGGAAAAGAAGAAACAGAAGGAGCAGGAGCAAGGTGAGGGGACCCTACACCCCTCCAGTAGGGCTCTAAGAAAAGGGCCGCCTCTTTAACCACCACCAGACTCCAATAGGGTGCTCCTTGCCACCCAAATGTCAAAACTCCTGCCCTCTATTCCCCAGGGTGTTTGCTGTAAACCCTGGGTGGCCACCCTAACATCCTTGCCTCTGGGGGAGGGTTCTTGCTGGGGTTTGGAGCCTGCTTTCCTCTCTAAGCTGGTAGGGGCCAAACAAGAGAAAATCTATCCTGCCAGCTGTCTGAGGAAACGGTCAGAACCCGAGATACTTGAGAGACAGAGGACCTGGACCGATGGCTCAGTCCTGCTTTTCCAAGCCCCTTGGGGCCACAGATTACTTCTGTGATGCTTGCTTGCATCAATATAACACCTGGCATAGAGCAACCGTGTCCTGGATGTCAACAGTCCTGAGCTTGAGTCCTCGCTTTGCTTCTGAGCTTTGCACTGTGACCCAGGCAAACTGCCTAACGTCTCTGAGCTGGTTTCCTCATCCATACTGTGGGCTGCTAATTCATGCCCTGTTTCACAGGGTGGCTGTGACAGTGTTACTCAAATGTTACCCATTTTCTCATCAGTGCCCTGGTACTGGATCCAAGAGCTGGTGGTAACATGATGGCTGTGGGGGGCTGGGGTGTGTCAGTCGTGAAGAAAAAGAGGACAAATATGACTAAACCCTGAGGTTGTCACCCAGGAACAGGTTTCACACTGGTCCCTTCCTCCTCCGTCACCCATGGTTTTCCTGTTGCAGTGAGAGCCACGGGCCAAGGCGGCGACCTGATGTCGGATCTCTTTAACAAGCTGGTCATGAGGCGCAAAGGTAGGACAGAGCACTGCTGCTTCCCAAGGCCAGGGATTGGGGTGTGTCATACACACTCTGCCTTTTTCTTCCTGTTTCTAAGACTAGGGGCCGGGTGAACTGGTTCCCCAAACAACCCCCTCACCCTCCACCTTTTCCCTCCCAGGCATCTCTGGGAAAGGACCTGGGGCCGAGGCCAGCGAGGGGCCAGGAGGAGCCTTCGCCCGAATGTCAGACTCCATCCCGCCTCTGCCTCCCCCGCAGCAGCCACCTGGAGAGGAGGACGAGGAGGACTGGGAATCCTAGGGGCTCAGCAGCTCCTTCTTCTCACCAAACCCAGGCTGAGGCTCTTGCCCTCACATGGAAACAGCTGGGATGGGCTCCTTGGCCTGCAGATCTCTCAGCCCCCGCTGCCCTTGGAGGGATGGGGGTCACAGAGGACTACCCAGGTCTGTGCCTGGACCATCTTCAAGGAGCAGGGAGGCTGGCTTCTGAGGGTGTTGGGAGGAGGCCTTCACTTTCTGCTTGTGCTCCACCCACCTCCTTCACTAGCATGCTCCTCTATTCCCTGAGACTGAGGTACAGCAGTACATGAATCAATAAAGAAATATAACTGAGCATCAACCAACAGTGCACTTTTAATTAAGGAACTACAGCTGTGCAGAAATGCAAACATCTCCAAGCCAGGGCCTGTCCTGCTCCCCCTGGTCTCAGGCAATCGAGCAAGGTGCTGAGTGGACCAAGCCCCCTTTCTCTGGGGCCAGGGAAGAGAGGTGTAGTCAACAGGGCAGCTGTTGCAGATGGAGGGAGGGATATTTTCACACAGAAAAAGTGTCTCAGTGACAGACAGTGTATCTAAAAATAGTCCTGCTGAGAGCCTAATGGCCCTTGGTGTAATTGCTGATGCCAGGGGAAGAGGTATCTTGGAGTTTGCTCAAGTGGCTGAGAGGGAGAGAGGCCCCACCGACTGGAGGGACCTGGAACCAGCCCGGGAGGTAGCATGCTGTGGAGGGCTGTGGGACAGGTTAGGGGCCAGCAGGCGGGGAGCACTGCACACGGCTCTGCTCCCACTTCCAAATGACTTCAGTGCCTGACCTGTCAGAGATGGTGCTTAATCCCCAGGTGGCAGTGGGTCAAAGTAACCAGAAGCTGGAGGGCAGAAGAGCCCAGGACACCAAGGGCTGGAAATGGGGAATATTCTCAATTTGGAGGGAAAAGTAAAGGTCTAGAACACGAATTTTAGCGAAAAGGGGAGAGAAAAGGGAGAGGCAGGAGAGGCCTGCTCCATCTTGCCTCTGAGAAAGTGGGTGCTGAGAAACAAGCGCCGGCAGACGCTGAAGTGGAAGGTGCAGCTTCCACAGTTGCCCATGAAAGCTGGCCGATGGGCGGGGGAGGGGGGCTCAACTGGGTGTGGTGAACAGGAAGAAAGACCCAATTTCAGGGAGGGGAACTGCCCTGGGACAGGCTCAAGGATGGCCAGGAGCCACTGCTTGTTCAGGATCGACCTAATTTTCGCCTACTGGCTTCTGCACCTGTTCCTGGATCCTGCAACCAGGGATTCCACAAGGGCTGGTCTGCATTCCAGACGAGTGCAGCCATCCCTCAGGAAAGGCCAGACTTCTTGTGATGAAACTGGGGAGACAGGGAAAGACAGTGAGACACTAGGTGGGGATCTTGGTGGAAGTGTTCTCAGGAAGGAAAAGGCAGGACTGACCTTCCGCAAAGCAGCAAAGGCAGGACCAAAGGTGGCTTTGACCTCCACACGGTCTCGGATCCAGGCTGGCAGCTTTGCCAGGATAGGTGGACGGGCGTACCGCTGGTCCAGGAGCACTATGCTGGCAAAATCCTTCTGGTGCCTGATGGCCCTCCCTGGATGGGACAGGTTGGGGCTCTGATTAATAAACCCGACAGTACGTTCTACTGTGTCCCTTTCCCCTCCTCAGACCTCAGACTAGAGAGATGGTAAGTAAAATTCCATCCTGTCACCTCATTCCTCATCCATCCCTCCCCAACTATTCATCCAGGGCCAGTCCCTGACTTACCTATAGATTGGTTGACAGCCTTCATACATAGATTCTCCACCAAAGCCTTTCCTGGGGGGGCCTGACCTGGGGTTCGGGGCTGGGAAGCGCAAAGGAGATGACCTGTCAGAACTGTTTCTTGTCCCCTGCCTAGTGTTCTGAGAAAATGACACTGCCAGGCTCTGAGCAAGACCAGTCGGCTTCATGGGCACAATGCCAACAGCTGACAGAATGGATGATGTCCTGAGAAGCTCAAGAGGGTATGGAGGATGCTGCCAATCCCTCCAGAGCACACACCAGGGGCAGGGGGAAGTGACAGCCTATCTTAGCTCTAGAGGCTACAGCCCTCTTCCCCCTCCCGCCCATCCTCCAGAACCTGAAGGTACTCACAAGGGTGTGGTCCAGGTAGGCCATTTTCTCTTGGAGCTCTGGAGACTTGATGTTGGGGTAGGGCAGGCCCACCATAACCACACACCTGGGTGGAGGCACACAGGAGCCAAAGGCACCTGGGGTTCACAAGGCCCGGGAAAAGGGCCGGGTCCTCACCCACATAACAGCTGCTGCGCCTACCACTCCAGTGCTCAGTGGCTCTCCCTCTCCCTCCCCATCCTATACCACCTGGAAAGGGGTTTTTCAGCTAAGAGAGCCAATCTAGGCCAGGGAACTGAGTTCTGATAAAGTTGCCATCTGCCTAATTTTCCACCTGGCCTCAAGGGGCCACACCCAAAGCTACGAATCACTTCCCCATGCAGCTGACCATGCTGTCAGCCCAGGTGCAGACTCAGGTGGCAGCAGATTGCAGGGGGAGGGAGGGCTGCTTGGAGTGAGGGGTAGGTGGGGATCAGAGTCCCGGGAGATGGGAAGCCCACTACTTACCGCCCGAGGTCATCAGAGAAGTTGATGCCTTCACTCATCTTTCCTCCAACCACCGAAAGCAACAGGGCCCCATTCACCACGCCTCCTGCCTGGCCATGGCACTGCAGGAACAGCGCAAAGCTGGGACGCCATCCAGAGGGTTTCAGCTGCCAACCCCACAGGTCTGGACCCAAGGCCTGGGTTCCAGCTCTCACCTGAATGCACCTGGAATACTCTGTCAGCACCTGTTCCACCTGGTTTGCTCGCTTGGGTTCCTGAAATATCTGAAAGTAAACAGACATCTCCCAGAACAGGGTTTCAGGATGCCTGGCTCATAGATCTGCTCCAGACCTTGTTTTCCATCCTGGCCTTTGGGGACTCCTCTGGGAAGTGACCAGGGATTAGAAGTGGTGGGAGACGCCCCCATATGGGAGGCCCGACCACCCAGTTTGATGTGCAGGAGAAATCCCACGGGAATTCTGGGTCACCATCCCCAGAGTGGAAGGTCCAGCTGAGGGGTCACTCACCTTTTTCCTGACAGCCAGGCGGGCCAGCAGGCCACTCTTATCCCAGTGGGCATGGACTTGGCGCTGGTACTCATAGGAGGGGAAGAAACAGATCACCCCTCCAGGCACCACGTTGCACAAGTTACAGAGGATGCGACCTGTCTCGTCCATCTAAGAAAGGAAGACAAGAAGCCCCCCATGGGACCACTCCTGAAGCCACACCCAAAAAAATCTAACCTTAGGGCTCAGAACCAAGTACAGAGACTCATGGGTGAGTGCGGTCAGGGAGGCCTATGGCCAGGTGGCGCCCCTTGGCTGGGAATCACAGATTGGAATGTGCCACCCTCCCTCCAAACACACTCCACTGCTGCTCCTGGTGCCTGGCAGCATCTGACACACCGCAGCCCAGCACACTGAGCTGCACCTGCTACTGGTGTGCCAAGTCCTCCTCCCCAACTCCCAACGTCCTGTGGGCAACTGGAGATTAGGCACCATCTATGACAAATCGGGCACTGGAAACCCAGGCATGCCACTAGAGAAGTGCCCCTAGTATTGGCAGGGCTCGATATGACCCAATGGCAAAAGGAAATGGTTTCTCATGAACTTCATCCTAAAGAGATGGCTGGAGGTGTCAAGAAAACTATTTTTAAAAATTCTCACCCAAGGACATACCTTTCATTGATTCTTTAGAGAGAAACATTGATTGGTTGCCACCCATACATGCCCCCACCAGGGATTAAACTTGCAACCTGGGTATGTGCCCTGACCAGGATTTGAACCCAGGACCCTTGGGCACACAGGTCGATGCTCCAACCGAGCCACAGTGGCCAGGACAAGAAAAGTTATTTAGCAGCCTCAGAGGTGAAGGGTGCGGGGAAACTCAGACCTTCCTGATAAACACCTAGACATTATTCATCCTGTGCCACTATTCATCCTGTATCAGCTCTGTGATGAGGACCAGTACTAACTTCCACAATGCTTGAACACTCAGGATTGGCCAGCATATCCCCACCCCAGAAATCTCTCTCCTGCCCTAGCAAAGGCCAAGGTGAGGCAGGATGCCTGGTACTAACCATCTGAGGCAGCTCTCTTTTCAGGTATGTAAATTCCAGCTGCTGGTTGGAGGGCCCACTGCAGAGGACAAGGGGCAGGATGTTGTCTGGAGGGATCACGTGACCTGGGGAGACCCAGAGAGAGGCTGAGAACTGGAAGTGCAAGGCTGAGTCCAGAAAGAGCACTGCTCAACCCTTGCCTTCCAGACCAGGAGTAGCGGTTTCTATCACTTACCCACCCACCAGTTTCCACACTAAAACAGCAATGCTCAGAACTCTCCCAGGTAGACAGAGGGGGCACAGAGCATGAGAGCATGGAGATGGCAAGCTCAGAGAGAGCTGGCAAAGGATGAGATGCCCATCCGTGTTTCCTCAGCCCCGTAGGCCTGATAACAGCATATGGTTCAACTATGACAACACGGGGTCATGAGTGACTATGTGGCCCATTCAACCCTGGACATGGATCCTCACCACAGGAAAACTCCACCAGTCGCTCGGCTTCCACCCCAGCACATGCCAGCAGCTGCTCCCGAAAGTCAGAAACCTGAAGACCACAACGTCAAGGCTCTGTGACCTCCCTGAGGTCCGGGGACGGGACCTCAGGTCTGAGCAGGCAGGGGCCTTAACAGAGAAGGGAAGAGAGAATCGCTTGGAAAGACAGAAGGCTGGGTGAGGAGGCAGCAAGTACATAAGAACAGAGAAGAGGGAAAAAGAAAAGCTGGTAAGAAATTAGCAAAAGGATAAAACAATTAAATGGTGTCCAGTGTTGGCAGTCTCATTTAACTACTTGTGGGAATAGCGAAGGAAATTTGGCACAGTGGCTCTCAGCCCTGGATATGCAACAAAATCGCCAGTGGGAATTTAAGAACATATATATTCACATGGCCAGGGTCCAGCCCAAACTACTGAATAAGAATCGCTAGCGTGAGGACTATGCTTTTGTATTTTTAAAAGCTCCATCCAGTTTTTTACCTATCAAATTGGCAAAAGTCGAAAAGTTTGACCACTCTGGAGAAACAGGCACTCGGATACACTGCAGGTGGGATGCAGCATAGTACCACCGCAGCGGAGGGGAACGTGACAATACTGAACAAATCAGATATATTTTGATTTTCTAACCTCGCAATCCCATATCTAGGAGTTTCCTCTGAAGATACAGCTCAACAAACCAATGAACATATGCACAGGATATTTCTTGTGAAATTATTTGTGAGGGCTAGACTGCCTTTCCAGAGGGACTGGTCGACTGCGCTATGCTGCATCCACCCAACAGAAACCTGCACAGCCAACGAAAGGAACGAAGACCGTGCCTGTGTGCTGATACGGAGTGATCGCCAGAGCATACTGGTGAACAGAAACTGAGTATGCCACCTTTGATGTAAGAAAAAAAGGAAAGGAAAAAAGAGTAAGTACATGCATTGCTTATTTTGGCAAAAAAAGAAAAAAAAATTAACATGAAACAGTAGAAGGACAGACCAGCTAATAAAACATGTTCACCTACAGGATGGGGAACAGGTTGGGAAGGGATGAAATGAGACTTTCTGATCTTTATAGAGTTTCAATTTTTGAACCATACAGAGGTTTTACATATTTTGAAAATAGAATTAAGTCAACAAAAAGGCAAACTCTCAAACTGAAACAAAGAAAGCCTAGCTACCTATCAAATTCACAACATATGCTCACAGAAAAGCCTGATAGCAACAGCTTCACATCCTCAGTGACCACATATTCTGGCAGGATATACTCAAAGGGCAAAAAACAAATGCAAAGAAATAAAACTTTAACCAATAGGTTATTGTTAGAATGTTGGTATTATATTTTTGGCACTATTTTAAGTATATTGTGGAAAGAACAAGTAATTATGTTAATACTAGAGGCCTGGTGCAAGAAATTTGTGCAAGGGGCTTAGCCCTTGCAGCCATGGCGGCTTGCCTCAGCCCTCGCTGTGGAGGCTTGCCTCAGCCCTCGCAGCCCTGGCTTCATCCGGAAGGTCATCTGGAAGGATGTCCGGAAGGTCATTTGGCTGTCCGGTCTAATTAGCATATTACGCTTTTATTATTATCTATACTAATAAAAGGGTAATATGCTAATTAGGGTGGAGGTCTTCTGGATGCCCATCCAGACATCCATCCAAAGCCATAGTGGCTGCGAGTCCCAGGGCTCAGGCAGCCCTGAGCCCTGGCAGCTGCGAGGCCTGGGGGTTCAGGCAGCTGTGAGCGCTGGTGGCTGTGGCAGCAGCAGCGGGATGATGGGGGCGGCACCTTCCCCTGGTCGCCTCCCGCAGATGGAGACCAGAATGCTGTCAGTAGGACATCCCCTGAGGGCTTCTGGACTGTGAGAGGGGGCAGGTGGGCTGAGGGATCCCCCCTGCCCAGTGCACGAATTTTCGTGCACCATACCTCTAGTAGATATATAAAAAGCCAGCGACTGGAACACCATTAACAACTGGAATGACCAGTCGCTATGATGTCCACTGTGGCCAGCGAACCCATCCTGATCGGCCTGCGGCCCCTTTCCCCAGCCAATCACCCCCCACATAGCAATAGGGAGTAGGGGTGGTCAGCCAACCTCCCATGGCTCCTCCCCTGGCTGCTGACCCCCAATTGGCTCCCCCACCCCATTTGGGGGCGGGGCCTGCTGGCCAATCACCTGCGGGCTCTCCCCCCAGCCAGACTGGCCCTGATTGGGGTGGGCCGGCCAGACCCCACCCGTGCACAAATTCGTGCACTGGGCCTCTAGTATAGGATAAAAAAACAGAAGTTTAGCTTGAGAAATGAGATACAGCATAAGGTCAAATAAATTGATTTTTGAATCAGAAATATCAATAAGGTCTCATGATGTCTGAAAACATATTTCCCAGGTCAATACTGAAAAGACCCACAAATAGTAATCATCCACTGTACGCACACAGCACCCAGATCTTGGTTTCTAAGTACCCATCCCCAGTAAAAGAAAGTAGGGCACCTTGGAGAAATGAATGATTCCAGATCTGGGGCAAAAAAAGCACCAGGTGGTCTGGGGTGTTTTTTGTGCCAGGCAGTAAGAAAGCATCCCAAGACTAAGGAGGCCACGTCACAAGGACCAGCAGCAGCAGGGAGGTTCCCCAGGCCATAATGGATTTGAGCACTGAGCCATAATGACTACCAATTATTTTAATACACGAATGAAAAAAATATACAGGTCTAGACACATGAAAGAATGGAAAAACAATAAAGCTACAGGGGCGACCTAACAGGCAGCTGAGGCTGGGAACAGACTGCTTGAGGATGCCGAGTAGCTCTTCATGCAGGAAGTCCTGTTCCAGAACAACGGGCGCCAACCTTTCAGACCTCACGGACCACCAGTGGTCTGCAGACCACCGGTTGGTGATCGCTGTTCTAGGACATCTCCTCAGGAAATAACCACTGTGCAGGGACTGGTTACATTTACCACTCAATTGTTTAAACGCTGTTGTTTTCTAGAGAAAAACTAGAAATCACCTAAATACCTAACAAAAGTGGTTATATATAGTAAAATATAATACATTCATGTTATAGCCAAAGTATGGTGAAATAAATGCTTACTTACTGACAAGAAAAATATGTATGACATTTTGTTGCTGAGTAAGAAAAAGCAAATTACAACAGCATTTACAGATAATGCCATATTTTTGTTTTAAAAATATGTATGTATATTTGTAAAAATTATGCATACAACTATGATATGCACCAAATGAATCTTTTGCTAGTGAAATTATGATCCTTCTTCCTGGTTTTGCTTATCTGTGATTTCTACAATGAAAATATAATACTTTCCTAAAAATACATTTAAATTTGTAAAAGAGAGAGAAAGTTATATCTATAGTGGGTACAGGAAGGGGGTGGCAGTAAGGCACTAAGTGTGAGGAAGACACTCCAGCAGGACTTTCTTTGGAGAAGTGTGATCCCACCGCTGCGGACACACAGGCGCAGTGGCAATGCCTGGTCCCCGAGCCTACAAGGCCCAGCAGTGAGACAGTACAGCAGTGCCACCTGGTGGGCATTGTTTGGCCTGTTCAAGCCAAGCCCTTTCTGGTTTGGGAACCCAAGGGATGAGATGAAGAGGCCTAACTGTGCACCATTCCTGTCACCGTTCCATCCACACCCGGGCACAAGAGTCTGGATCCGGTGTCCTTACCGGCTGCATGGTGCCCCCCGCAATGACCACTGCCCGGCATTCCTTCACCACCTGGGCAAAAGGCACCGCTGGATTCAGCAGCAAGAATTTCAAGCTGCTCTGACTGAGGCTGCCTGATAAAAAGACAAAGAAAAGAGCTACATGGGAAGGGGGCAGGTACAGGCCCAAGAAATACTTCTATCCTCCGAGGCAAAGGCGTCCATGTAGGAGGCATGAGAGATAATCACTTTCTCTTTAAATCAAATCCTACTTAATCTGCAGGACAACTGTGAGGTAGAGTACTATTAGCTCCCTTTTCACATGAGGAAAATGAGGCTCAGAGACAAAGAAACTGGTCCAAGACACACAGCTTGTAGGTGATGGAACCAAGGCTCAAGCTAAAGCCCATGTTGCCTTAACCACTAGGCTACATGGCTCCTCTCACATCCTTGCCTGAGACAACCAACCATCCTACACACCTGCATCCCTCCTCACTACCCCCACTGCCTGCCCAGGTCACAAGAGGCTGGCATCACCACGTTTCTTTGTCCTGACCCCGGGAGGTGCTGGGACGGAAGTAAAGGCCCCTCTCATGCTCTGGCCTCCAGCTCCAGGCTGGCTACCCCTCGGAATACCTTGGCGGCTCAGCATGACCCTGCCGTCCTGGTTGGCAGTGGTGAGAGCTTCAAGGAAGCCTTCGATGTGCATCAGTGGGGAAGCAGGTCGAGGCACCCTGGCCTCCCCCTCTTCCACAGGGGCTGTGGGAGCTGCAGAGTGGAAGGGAGAGAGTCTGGGACCACAGGTGAGAGCAGAGACCCTCCTTGCAGTTGGACTAACGGGGTTCTCTGGGGAGAGTCCACGTGTGAGGAACATTCCTGCCCAGGGTCCGCAGCCCAGCCCCCACCACCTGACTCACCCTCAGTCACCCCGGGCTGCAGGCTCTGTAGGAAGTGCTGGAACCCTGTCAGTCTGGGCTGCTCCCTGGGGGGTGCGAGGACTGCCCCATACCTTTCTGTGAAGCCAAAGAGCTAAGCAGGAATAAGAGCAACAGAGACAAATGAGGGCAGCAGAGCGGGAGGCCAGGGTGGACAAGAGGCTTCTACCTCTCATCTGCATCTCAACCAGGGCCCACCCTCCTGCCACCCCAACACCAGGCATCTTGGCAGCTCCTCCCCAACCCGGCAAGGATGCTCCCCAGTGAGGACAATAGAGATGAGGGTGCCTGAGTTTGCACAGGGCAGGAGAGAGAGGCTTTGTGAGGGCAGCAAGCAGGGGTGCAGCTGGACCCCACCCAGGCCCCAAGGAAGGGCAGCCATACCTTTCTGCTGACCATGCTCTTTTCACAGTAGCGCCGCACCTGCAAAACCAAACCCGCTGTAGGTACATGGAAAACTTAATCAGGTGGAAAACAAAAACAGATAACCACTCTCCAAAACCCCGGGAGCATCAGTCACCACCACCTCCCAAGGAGCCAAAAGCCTCCTGAGGCCAACCATGTCACCCTCCTTTCTGAGGTCACTCCACCCCCACTGTCCCCACACCACACAGTGCTCTCCCACGAGAGGGCCTCTGCCAGGCCTCAGGCACAGCCTTCACAAGTCTGCATGGCTCCACCCTCCTAAAGGTCCTGGGTGATGGCTGTGTCCCTCTGCTTTCCTTCACTATGATGGCACCTAAGCTAGACCTTGGAGGATTAAGAGTTAGTCTTAAAAAAAACAAAACCCTATGAGCAAAGGCATTAAAGGAGGTAAAGCCTGGGACTTGTTCAAGGGACACCTGGAGTGCAGTTAGGTTGGCGTGTAGGCTGGAATGCAAGACGATGACTTTGGAGCCTTTCAAGAATTCTCATAAGAATGGTATCTTTCAGTTAAGGTTCACTAGACTATAGTTTGTAAAAGTTATTAGAAGGAAGACAGAATGAAATCAAGAAGACCAAAAAGAAGGCAAAGGAAAAGACTGCACTGAAGTAGCAGCTGTGGAAATGAAAAGGTGGGGTAAATTCAACAGCTATTCCAGGCTATGGGGCCTGGCCAGTTTGGATGTGAGACGCAATGGGAGAAAGGACTCAAAGATGACAGGATTGCCAGCCTGTCTGAGGGGGTGATGGCAGTAACCATGACCAAACCAGTCAGGGCAGCTGGTTTGAAAAGGAAAGGCCCGATGGACAGAAAGCAGGGTCTGAGTCTGTGAGGCTGGGCTGGCACACTGGCTCGGCATGCACCATTTTCGTGTGGCCTGTGCGTGGCGTCCTCCTATGGTGACCTCGTTGAGCCTCGGCTTCCTTTGCTCTAGAACGGAGATGGCACACCCTACTCAACAGTCACAGAGCCTGGTGCACTGCCTCACACACAGTAATTGCTCCGTTACTGTTAGTAAACTAGAATCATAAGGTTGTGAGTCTAGTAGCAGTGGCAGTACCCCGCCCCTCCCCTCCTGGCCCCCCGGGAGAGCACCGATATGTAGGCCTGGAGCAAGCAAAGATGTGAGGCTGCAATAAACTATAGCTGGAGTGGAAAGACGAGAGAAAGGTCAAGCAGAGTGGCCCAGCTGTGACCTCACTCACCTCAGCCCAACAGCAGGATCACACTCACAAAATTAACTTCCAGCTCTACCCAGCAGCCAGGGAAAGACCGTGCCCCAAGAAAGATGAAGTAAAGCGGAGGGCCGGGGCATCTCTAGTTGTGCTTATTAATCTAATCTCCCCCTAATCTCTCTGACCCTTCAACCCTAGGTCCAGGATCCTCTTTTGTTACTGACATTACTTTTCTTTTTTTTCTTCAGGGTTAATGGCATGTCTGTGCTGTAGATCCTCAGCCCTCTGGACTGACTGAGGACTGAAGGAATTTCCTTTTTATTCCTTCCACAGTGTTAACAGTGTTCTGCCCACAGGTGGGGGTAAGGATAAGATTTGATGAGCTAACATGAACCAGTAAAACCTCTACCTTGAACAGGTTGATGTTGTCGATCTGGCTCTGAAAGAGAAAGTCATTGATGGTCTTCAGCTCTGTCCCTAAGGGTAAACAAACAAGCCTTGGGGTCCTGCTCTGAAGACCATGGTGTTGGGGTCCCAGAGGGAAGCTCAGAACTGGCTCAGACCAGCCCTGGGCCCATGAGGGCCATCTTCTTACCTGTCTGTGAGAGGCTCTGTGTATTGGGATTTTGCTTAATGTTCCCTAAAAGAGAATTCAAACAGGTCAAGATGGTGGTCCTCTGGCCCCATCCTCTCACACTCCACAGTATACTAGTCAAATAAGAACATTTGTCTGTGAACCGGCTTTTTGATAGTTTTAGCACATTGTTTGCGGGTAGTTTTTATCGTGCGCTAACAGGTGGCGTGGGCCATTTTTGCTAATTTTTTGTGCAAATGGCAACGTTCAGTAAAATTACGATAACTTTAGTTTACGTATTTATACGTTACCTGCATTCTACCTCTAGTCTATAAAAAACGTATTAATACGTGTCCCGCGCTCTACTATACTGGTAGAACGTATAAATACGTAAAACGTGTAAACACGTTTCCCGCATACAATGTATTAATATCCATAGACCCCCCACTGAGAACAGATGTTCTAGGAGGCCTCAAAGTCTGTCCCACACACATGTGATATGGAGCCCAAAGCCTGGTGGTTTCATTCTTTTCACACCTCCTCTAAGGAGGCAGGGACAGAGTAGCCACCCCAGTTTAGGCAGGTGCCAACAGGACACACCCAGCTGCTTGGTGACAGAGGCAAGGCAGAGATGGAAGCCAAGAACACCAACATGAGACAAAATCCCCTCAGAGCCACCATGCTGGCGTCCTGGACTTCTGCTTCCATGAAAGCCTTCAAAAGGGTCCCCGGGAAAGGACAGGGCTGCTGCACAGAATGCTGGAAAGGTGCACGGGACCTGGAGCCAGTGGGTTCTAGTTCCTCTCACTGGGCTCAGCAACCAGAGGCTCTAGTTTCATTCACTCGTGTCACTGAGGGTCAACACACCCATGCTGCCGTCCTCACAAGAGCACTCTATCATGTAAAACGGCATTCACTTGTACTGTAGTGCTATTACTACCTCAGAACGGTGAAATAAATCAGGGTCCTGAAAAAGATCTAAGTTAGATGTCCTGACAGCGTGCGAGTCTGGCGAGCGAGCAGGATGGAGTTAGGGGCTGCGGGGCTCCTTACCACCCAGCACAGTCACAAACTTCTCCAACAGGTACAGGATCTGTTTGATGTACATCAGGTTCTTGGCCTTCAAACGCTTCCTGAGGACAAATCCACAGACAGCAAGTGCGTTACTCCAACAGCACCTTCCCTTCTAAGTGCCCCAAGCTGAGGCCCTTCTGGCTGGTGTCTTTCAAACTGGGTCACAAGCTACAAATACTCCCCCAGAAAAATAGGCCAGCTGTGGCCCAAGGCCTTCAAAGCCAGGTGCTGTGTCCTGAGCACCCCTGGCCTATGTGGGTGCACACACACAGGAGACAGCAGCACGCGAGGCCACCCCGCAGAGATGCCAACCTAAGTGCCTCCTCTAGAGGCTGGCTTGGGGTGCTGAGGCTGAGCAGGATTTTCCCTTCCCCTCTGGAGGTGGTGTCTCACCTGTATCGTTCCATGTACTGGAGCAACTGGGAATGTGCCTGGCAGAGCTAAGGAGAGAAGAAATGGGCATGAAGGCAGACTAGGGTCTGGGCAAGTGGCATAGGGCTGTGCCAATTGTCTAGATTGTGGTTAGAAAATGCCAGCCCAGGACACACAGGAGGCAATCAAGGTGAGGAGAGTAGGGCTGGTTACAGACTAAAGGTGAGGGTTTTAAAGGCCCTTGGGCTGGTGGGACCTGAGAGAGGGGAAGGAAGGCAGGTTCTGCTGCAGGGGCCACTTTGTGCCAGGGAAAAAGCAAGAGGCTGAATCTCCGTAATGAAGCTCCCTGCTACTTTTTACTGGGCTGGGAAAAGACGTGTTGCGCCCTAACCGGTTTGGCTCAGTGGATAGAGTGTCAGCCTGTGGACTAAGAGGTCCCAGGTTCTATTCCGGTCAAGGGCATGTACCTTGGTTGCAGGCACATCCCCAGTGGGAGGTGTGCAGGAGGCAGCTGATTGATGTTTCTCTCTCATCAATGTTTCTAGCTCTCTATCCCTCTCCCTTCCTCTCTGTAAAAAATCAATAAAATATATTAAAAAAAAAAAAAAGACGTGTTGCCTACTGAGAGTGATAGTTCTAGGTAACCATCATGTCCTGGCCTAAGATCAACCCATGCATTAGTCAGTAGAGGTGGTGGAATGTCGTGTGGGTTTCAGGGTCAGAAACCAGTGGTCAAATCCCAGTTTCCCACTTACTAGCTATGTGACCTTAGGTACTGCTTAAACCTCTCTGACTCCGAGTTCTCAATGTTAAATAGGAATACCAGCCCAATGTAGAATAGATGTGAACATCAGAGATAACTCCTACAATGCATGGCACATAATAGGAAATAAATAAATAGTAGCTTTCAGAAATCTTGAGCATTCTTCAGTTAAATCCTCTCAAAGCAATATCAATAATAATGACATCTAACTACATGAGGACCCTACTTCTCTCAAGCCATTACCCTGGATCATGGAGTGGTTAGTACCATCCTGGGCTGGAGGGACTCAGGACCACACAGGCCAGTGAAGACCAAGGCACCAGTTCCTCTGCCTGAGCTAGACCCCAGTTCTGAGATCTGCTGGAAAGCAGTCACCTCTCATGAGGCTGCCACCTTGCCACAGTGCACCACTACCGAGCGCCATTTCTGGAGGAATCCCGGGTCCAGGCAGTTAGAGAAATGTTCCTTTGCCCCATGATAAACCCTGGCTCCGGTAGGGAGAGGCTGACCTACCTGGGATCCACTGACCTCCGTACTGTGGATGCCTGTGATGGTGTCAATCAGGTTGTGCGCCTCATCGATGATCACTACCTGGCCCTGCAGCCGGATCCCCGCGGCCTGCCGGGTGGCCGTGTGCAGCAGCATCTGGTAGGGCAGCACCACCACCTGGGAGGAGGACGGGACTCCCTGAGTGGGGTGGGACTCCCTCCTAGAGCAGGGTCACCAGCCTGCTCTAAGTTCCTGGTGTGAACAGTTTCATTTCCTGCCCAGAACAGGTGTAGAGAAAGGATGGCATCGTAATGTGCTTTTAACAACAGACTCTTTGCTCAAAAGTTTTATGTGTAACATCAAATATATGAAACAAAAGTGAAGCTGATCTGACTTCTGACTGAACCAAGAGTGGGGTTATGGGGAGGGGAACCCCAGTTGCTTAGCCTTGTCCATGCCCCCAAGGTAGCCCCTGAGGCACCTAAATTTCCTCAAAAAACGGTGAAAACCACCAGCATAGCAGAAGGCAGCCCAGGGCTCTGGTCCAGGAGCTGTCACTTCCTATCTGTGTGATTCTGGGGTCCGTGAGCCTCATTTTCCTCATCTGCAAAATGGGCTTGATAAACTGTCAAAACAGGGTTAAGAAGTGGGGTTGGGGTGACAAAAATAAAAACATTCTCTACATTTTTTAGTGGCTTTGGTGTTATGATTTTCCAGTTACAAGAATACTGATAAACAAAGTGAAAATTCAGAAAACTGGAAACTTAAGACCCAAGTTTTAATATGGTTCCATTACTCACCTGCTGTGAGAAAACAGATAAACCACTTAACCTTTCTGGACCCTACTGTCCCCAGGTGTAGAATATGGAAAGTACCTGCCTTAGCTAGCTCAATGGGATACCATAAAAGCAAAAATGAGGTGAAAAGTGCCTTAAAGAGTCAAGATCATAAGAATTTCAGGACATTTTACGGCACTGGCACACAGTGTCTACAGCGCTGACCCTCGCTGTGGCAGACCCTGGGAAGGATATGAAAGTGCTGGGAGCGCTGCTGCATTGCTCCGAGGACCACACACGCAGTCCAGGGAAATAGACTGATGAGCAATTTCTGCCACATGAAATTATTACTAACACAGTTAGTTCCCTGCATCTTTTAAAATCGATTTTAACCTTTTCTTGATTATATGGAATTCTCCACAAATAATATCCTATTTCCAAAAGTCACTCAAATGAAGGAAGTAGCAAGAAATGTTAAATCATAACAACCAGATAACAGTATAATTTTTGACCTGTTAAATTGGCAGCTTTTCTGTTTAAATAGTACTCCATATGCCCAGTCTAGAAAAGTCCTCTCAAATGGTGCAGTAAGTGCACAGTCAGGACAGTCACTCTGAACGGCCATTTGGAAATAGATTTATGTTCTGTAGCTCCCATTCCTCCCGGTGTCTGCCCTGGCATCTCTCACTGTAGTTTCAACTAGGAATGCACACCTTCTCCTGGGCCTGACCCCCCATAATGCCACAGTGCCTGCAGAACAGCCACCAAGGGACCTGGGGCATCCTGTGACCCTATGCCCTAGGAGAGTGGGTTATGTGTCATCGGTGTGCAGTATGTCGGTCAGTCCAACCATGGCCAGTGACACCTTCCCAAACTAAGAGGAGTAGGGAATTCCCTCACGGCCTAGGCTGCAGTTAAAGCCAAGAGCCACCGCCCAACCCTCTGCGGTCTTCACCTGGGCAGCTGGAATGGCAAACCGGCTCCCATAATAGGGACAGGCCCCAGCCTCCTTCCCCAGGGCCACCAGCTGCTCGATGTCCTTCACCTCCAGCAGCACCTGGTCCTGGAGGAGCTGCAAGTGCCTATGGCTGTAGAAGGGACAGGCAGCCTGGGGTGCCTGCCTTCTCCTCTTGGGTTCCTGGTCCTCAGCTCTGCTCTTGCTCTCTGCAGGTGGCAGCACAGGGGCAAAGGCAGAAAGAACAGTAATGGTCCTGTGGCCAGGAGCAGGCCAGTAAGGTCATGTCTACAAAACCCTTATGTGAACTATTTATTCTGGTCTCATCATAACACTCTGGTATTTTACTCCGTGTTCAAAACCCGGATTTCAGAATTAACTCTGACTCAGAAAGCAAACACACCTTCTCCCAAGGAGAGGCTCTTTAGGAAGAACCATCATTTCCACTAAGGTACTGTCTGTACTGTGCTGGCCCCTGCCCCTCCCGCGCCTCACTCCCAGCTGCCCGAGGCCAAAGGGTGGTCCCAGAGGCTGCTCCTTTAGCTCAAGGGTGCAGGTGGCTACCGTGTCTGCTCCTCTGCAGCTCCATACAGCGGTCGTTAATCAGCTGCACAGAACCCAGGTTTTTCACGTCTTGGTTTATACAGAGATTCTATGAGACAGAGGAGCAAGAGGTAAAGAAATGGTGCTGCTACATGATACACAGCAGCCCACCAGGCCTCGCAGACCAGCCCTCCCCCATTTCCTTCCAAGGGTCAGCCAGGCCCGAGAGGGGCGATCCTCCCCTCCTCAGCCTGCCTGCGAGAGGAAGATGAAGGCACAGGGAAGGGAGTAGAGGGCACCAGGGCTGAGGCGCCCTGCCTCTGTCTACCTGCCGAGAGCCCAGGGAGACGAGCCGGGTGTCCTTGCCAAAGGGGCTCTTCTGTACCTCGTGCACAAACTGGGCCAGCTGGGAGTGGGTCCGACTGCAGTAATAAATCTGCGCCAAGGAAAAGCAGGGGATTTCAAAGATGGTATAACATTCTCAAGTATTCTCTGCACATCAAGGAATGCCATGGGTGATGGGCTGAGGGAATGGGGAAAGGGGTCATAAATATACAAACCTACAGCAAGGTAACTGTCCCAGAGAAGATCTTAGCGAAATACCAGGGTTCCCCACTTCACCCTCAACTCCTAAAGTTCAAGAGAATGCCCACAAGATGGGACTCCTCCCATCAGTCATGCTCAGCCCCTAATCCAACTGTTCTGGAGGGCTTGGCCACCTTAGGAAAAGTATTTCCCTGAGTGGTGACTCTTGACATGGAAAAGGTCCCTAAGGTTCTGGGGAGTGGTGAGGGGCTGTTCCACACACACCTCCCAAGGGCATGGAGGGTGGGGCTGGCAGTAAAGCAGGCAGAGGCTGAGCTGAACATGCTTTCTCTGAACTCCGCTAAGATTTAGAAGAGTGAGGAGAGGAAAAAGAGAAGGGGGGGGGGGGGGGAGGTCTAGTTTCAACAGAGAAAACAAAGGTATTACATGAATGAAACCAAATGATTTGAATTTGTGAAGTGTTGGCACCACATATGACTCATAGCTCTCCATGGAAGCATGCCATCAGAACATCCAAAGGACAAAGAACTCTCACTCTGACCTGCCCTGGCCTTCCCCAACTCCTAATGCAGAGAGAGACCCAGGGTCCTGGCCCAGAATGGCTGTTCTCCCATGTCCTGCGGCACATGAGTCAAGGCATCACTCCCACGAGATGTCTCCCCAGGTGCCCAGACCAGCTTGCCAGGTGAGCACCTACAGACCAGGTTTGGGTCTGGGGAGATGGAGTCAGTGGGCTGGAGGCTCCTCTCCTACAGGAGGGACCCTCGCATTTTCCCTGGACTCCAGGCCAATCACAGCACAAAGCTTAGGACATGGCATCTTACCTTAGTTACATGTTCTTCCTCCAGGTCATCCTCATCCTCCTCTAATCTGAGAGAAAAACAAAACACAGAAAAACATTCTTCTCAGCAAACGCAGGCCAACTAGAAACACACTTACTGAGCATCTTACCACGTGCCAGCGATCAGCCCTAGACCTAAACAACTAAGAACCAAACTGAAGATTGACCTCTGAGCTAGGAGACGGACACATCCCAGCAGTGAAGTTCCACCAAAGCAGCAGGGGGTCGCTTGTGCTCTTGGTCAGGGAGACGCCCCAGGCTAACACCAAGGCCATCCTCCCACTGCCACTCAGGAGAGGACAGAGAGAGAAAGGACATGGTATTCCCAAGACCCTAGGGTCAATGTTTGTCATCCAAGGCTACTCTCCTCTCACTGTCTAACCTCCAGCAAATGGGACTTCTCTCAATTCACCAAGAGAACTTGATTCTACCACTCTATCAGAGCTTGGGCATGCTGTGCTCTGTGCCAGGAATGCTCTCTCCCTCACTTCTTCCCTTTACCTAACCAACTGCTAGTCAACTTCAAGACCTCCTCATAAACATTACCTGCTCTGGGCAGCGTTCCTCAATCTCCCCTGGCAGGGTTGCCTGCCCTGTAGCACACTGCCATGGTCCCTGTGATATTCATCTCTTTCAAAAACCATTTCTTCTTCTGTCTCCTCAACCACCCTATCCTGTCCACAGGCGGATCTGGGTGTGTCTTGTTTCTACGGAGCACCCCCACAGCCTGCAAACAGCAGCAACTCCATGCACATTTCCTAAGTGAAGCCCCAATTGACCAGGTGAGGGGATAAAAGATGCTGTCACTCATGACCATATCAATCTCTTCTCCCCTCAGAATTAAAAAAAAAAACCACTTAAATTAAAAAACTAAATAAATCATATGCCACATAGTGCACAGACTCAGCAGGATCTCAGTGCAAGGCTGGATGTGTGAATAAACGAAGTCTGCCCTTTCTGGGAATGAATGAGTAGCCCATCAGCACTGGGGACTGTAAGTCAACCTGCATTACTTGGCTGGTTGTTTAGTCAACGTTATTAGTCTAAGCTTCTTAGAAAACACAAAATCCTTTTTCAGATATACTCTATTTTGTATATAAGGTGGGGACATCAGATGGATTTTTTTGTTTTTGTCCACCTAGCAATTCAGTTTTTTTAAAAAGCAGAAATGCTCATTGCCTTGGGCTATTAGAAAAGGAGTTAGTTACAGTGTTAGTTTCTTGGTCAATAAAAAACTGTTCAGTCAGCTTTGTCTGAAAGGCCTGGATTTAAATTATAGGCCACAGGAACCAAGATGGTGGTGTGGGTAAGCACCTTGAACCCAATGCAGTTTGGTACTTAAGAGTCTGAGATCTAGAGTTGGGTGACCGGGTTCAAGTCTCAGCTCCCCGCTACCTGGCCTTGTGGTCTTGGCCAAGGCATCACACCTGGCTGGGCCACAGCTTCCTCAGGTGTAAAGGGAAGACACAAATACTGATGCGAGAATAATGGCATTAACAGACGTGCAGCCAGTGCCCGGCAGAGAGAGAGGGCTGACTATCACTGCCATTATCACTGACGCACCCTAAGGAGGAGCCTGTCTGAGAGAAGAGGCAGTGGCTGGCATTCCATCCCTTCAGATGCCCAAAGAGTGACAAGGAAGCCTGCTTCTTTCTTGGCCTCCCATGTGGGCTCAGCAGGGTGGTGGGTGGAGCAGAAGTGCTATCCTACCTGTTAGGGGCTCCTTTCTCCTCATCACTCTCGTACTCTGAGAGGACCAGCTCCTCCTCCCCAGATGCTAGCTGCTCCAGGGGCTCAGCCTCTGTTCCTGCTGCCAGTATGTCCCTGCTGAGACGGAGGAGACGCTCTGTCTCTTCTTCTTCCTGTCTCTGTACAGGAGCAGTGCAGGAGGGGAAAGATAACCTCAGTACTGATGCCCCCACCTTCAACAGAGTCAGCCGCAGTGTGGCCATCCCTAAGGACAACACACACACACACACACACACACACACACATGCCATTAACCTGGGCCTTGCTGCTTTACTAGCATCAATATCCTAGGTATCACTACCTCGGCTCAAGTTCCCATCCACTGGGTCATAAGGACTTAGGGAGTGGGGGTCAGGGAGAGGAACGAAGACCTGGCCACTCACCCAAAGGAGCTACACCTCGAGGCCCCAAGCAGCCACCCCAGGAGATGACACTCACCTCACGCTTGGCTGCATACTTGAGCTGTGTATTGTGACGGAGCTGCTGTAGGCGTTCTTCTCGCTTCTTCCTCCTGATCTGCTCCTTCTGAAGAGGAAAGAAGCCATAAAGGAGACTCCTGCAGGAAGCCCAAACCAAGCCTTTCTTACAGAGTCTGGGCTGCTCAGCCTATTGCCTCTTCACACAGGGCAGTTCTCCTCCCCTGGCCAGCACCCACCACCAGACCCGGAGCCTTGCCAGGTCCCCACCTCGCGGCTCACTGCAGGAAGTCTGTATACCCCCTCCCAAAGCCACATACTCTCACAATAAAATGCATTCCTTATTGAGTTTGCAGCCATGAAACCATGTTGCCAATGGCAACAGTGAGATAGGTTCCTTTTCCAGGTGGGTAATGAATGGGACCTGCCAACCCCTTATCTAGAGAAGGCCTGTTGACATCAGCTTTAAAAAGATAGCAAGGCCCTGGCCAATGTTTCTCAGTGGTTAGAGCGCCGGCCCATGCACCAAAGGGTCACAGTCAAGAGCATGTACCTGAGTTGTGTGTTCACTATGTGCCCTTGGTCAGGGCAGCATGTGTGAGGAGACAATCGATTGATGTAAGAGTCTCTCTCACATTGATGTTTCTCTCTCTCCACCCTCCTTGAAAAGCAATGGTAAAAATATCCCCAGGTGAGGATTAACAACAAAAAAGGACAGCAAGGGTGCAACACCATTTACTCAACAAAGCTGCTAGGAGAACTAAGAGGCATTGCAAAGCCAAAGAACACATATTTAAATCTCTGAATCAACCCAAAATAATCACTGAAGTGCTGTTTCCTCGATCACTCCCACTTCTTTTACCCTGTATCTCACCTTTAGTCGGTCCACCAGGTCCCTTTCTTCTTTCTTCTGCACAAACTGAGTAACCCAGTCAGGTTCTCCAGTAGGCCCCAGGGTGTCTGGAGTCTCTTGACGTGAAGATGAAATACATGGGGGCTGGTCCTTCCCATCACTGGAGGGGGCAGTTCCAGTTTTAAGGAGACGTGCCTCCTCTTGACGTTTCTTCTCTTCAAAGTCACGAAGCCAGGAAAGGGCCCCACAAATAAGACTTAAGGATTTTCCCTACAGGAAAAACATGTTTTCAGAAATAGAGAACAAACCAAGCTTCCCAAATGACCTTTCCATTTTACTAAAGCTTCAAAGAAAGTCTGACTTTAAATATTAGACCAGCCTGGGAAAGAAAGAGAAGGAAATTAGCAAGAAAAATAGCCAGGAAAAGTAGGACGAAAGAAGGAATAAAAAGGAAGTTCTTAGCTTAGTTATACAAGTCACTGCTCCTCAAAGAATTTGAAGTGGCTTATCAGGTTACACATAACTACTGTAGGCTAACATCTCTAGGCTTGTTTCTAAAAATGCAAAATGGGAATACCAGTAATAGTAAGACCTTCCTGCACCAATATAATTAGAAATGAGAAAGTAGATAAACGGCCCCCAAAAGAATTAAGGCAAAAACATGTGGAGCATGAAATGCCACCCACGTGCTGAGGAGGAGCGACACCTTCCAAGCAGCTGGTGTGCAGGTAGAACATGACCAGTCCTGTAGTCCTGGCATTCATAACTTTGTTGAAGCAAAAGAACACAATTCTTTATATACATATACATATACATATACATATACATATACATATACATATACATATACATACACATACACATATACATATATATATATATATATGTATTTCATTGATTTTTTAGAGAGAGGAAGGATGAGGGATAGAGAGTTAGAAACATCGATGAGAGAGAAACATCGATCGGCTGCCTCCTGCACACTCCCTACTGGGGATGTGCCGGCAACCAAGGTACATGCCCTTGACTGGAATCAAACCTGGGACCCTTGAGTCCGCAGGTTGACGCTCTATCCACTGAGCCAAACTGGTTAGGGCAAGAACACAATTCTTGATTTAAAGACCAGAATTCTCCCTATGGGTCCGTGTTATGGGTTGAATCTTGTCTCCCCAAAATCCATGTCAAAGTCCCAACCTCCAGTGTCTCAGAATGTGGCCTTATTTGGAAGCAGAGTCATTGCAGGTGTATTTAGTCAAGATGAGGTGGGCCCTAATCCAATATGACTGGTGTCCTTATAAAAAGGGGAAATTTGGACACACAGGCCGCAAAGGAAGGTGATCAGCAGGGAAAAGAGACATCTAAGGAGCGGGGCTGAACAGATCCTTCTCCCACGGCCCTCAGAAGAACCAACCCTGAAACCAAACTGTTGGGAGGCTTGGTTCTTTCTGACTTCTGACCTCCAGAACTGGGAGAGAACAAATTTATGGCCATCCAAGTTTGCACGATTTGTTATAACAATCCTTCTAGAAAGGCTGCTGCCGTGAGTTTCACAAAGCTGCTGCGTCTAGGATCCAAAGGGCAGGGCATTTCAGGTGAGTCTCAGGAAGGCCAACACCTTCATGTCCAGGCCATCATTCCCCCTACCCTGCTTAACCCAGGGGTGATCTCAGAGTATCCAGAGTGAGGTTCTCAGCCTAATTTGGGCTTGAATGAACTGCAGGTGAAATGCATGTGTGTCTAGTGTTGGGGGGAAATAGCAGAGCACAGTGGCTAGAGCTTTAGACTGCACAGCCAGTTTGTCTGGGTCAATCAAATACAGGCTTCTCCACCTATCAGCTCTGTGACCTTAGGCCAGGGGTGGGTAAACTTTTTGACTCGAGGGCCACAATGGGTTCTTATACTGGACCGGAGGGCCGGAAAAAAAGCATGGATGGAGTGTTTGTGTGAACTAATATAAATTCAACGTAAACATCATTACATAAAAGGGTACGGTCTTTTTTTTTTTTTTTTTTTTTAGTTTTATTCATTTCAATCGGGCCAGATCCAGCCCGCGGGCCGTAGTTTGCCCACGGCTGCCTTAGGCTAACTTCTCTAGGCTTGTTTCTAAAAATGCAAAATGGGAATACGAGTAATAGTAAGACCTTCTTCAGAGTTGCGGCAAGCATTGAATAAGTTAATACACATAAAGGGTAATACCTGCACCAAGATTAGAGGGAACACCTGGTACATAAATGAGCAACCAGGGCCTGTTTTTTGCAACGATTAAGTAACTAGTGGCCCGATGTATGAATTCGTTCACCATTGGGGTCCCTCAGCTTGGCCTGCGAGATCGGGCCAAAACCATCTCTCCAACATCCCCTGAGGGGTCCCAGATTTTGAGAGGGTGCAGGCCAGGCTGAGGGACCCCACCAGCACACGATCAGGCCAGGGAGGAACGTGGGAAGTTGGCCAGCCGGGGAGGGACCGCAGGAGGGCTCCAGGGCATGTCCTGCCTGTCTTGCTCAGTCCCGATTGCCTGGATTCCAGCAGCAAGCTAACCTCAGGTCGGACGGAGCGTCTGCCTCTGGGTGGTCAGTGTACATCATAGCGACTGGTCGACCGGTTGACTGTCTTCCCCATGGTGGTCAGTGCACGTCACAGCGAGCGGTTGAGCTGCCTTAGCATATCATTAGCATATTACGCTTTGATTGGTTGAACGGACAACCAGACAACCGGACACTTAGCATATTAGGCTTTTATTACATAGGATAATAAAAGTACTATTAACTTGGGATGAGGATCTATTCGCTTTCATCAAATTCTCAGAAGGCCCTGAGAATGATGGCTACTTCTGAAGAACGGATGACTCACATATGTTTAGAAAAGCCCCATATGTTCCATTTCTGTCCATTTTTGATAGAGACTAAGCGACAAAGACTTGCAGACAGCAGATGCCAGAAAAACCTGGGGCAGCCATTCCATGCTGCCTGGGAATGTGGAGCCATCCGCTTCAGGTGTCATCAAGCCAGGAATAGGAGAGACATCCCCCATGTAACAGTGGCCCAGGCACAGATGCCTGGTCAGAGAGCCAGCAGCCTCCTCCTGAAAGTGAGCTGAAGAAGTTTCTAAAGGGATGGGCAGAGTTATCTTCCAGAAAAAACAGTGGCAAACTCTGACATCAAGAAAAAAAAAGACCACCAAACCCCTGCAGATCCATGTTCCGTAATAAGGCCACAGGAATTTTAAACTGGAAAATGTTAAAAAGATGTATAATCAACTGCTCACCTGTTATGAAATAAATTTAATAAAGTACCCACAGTATACCTAGCTTTGTACAATGTTATTTCCTTGGGATTTTGTTAAAATAACAGTTTAAAAAGTTTATGCAAAGAAAACTAACTTCATTCTTTCTAAACGCCTACACTGTAGCAAGCAGTGGGCTTGATGGTGGGAACACAGAGCTCTCTAGAAAGTGCCCACAGGCACAAACTTAAACATCTGACTTGAAGAGTTTATGCATTTCTGCGGGACACGGACCCCAGAACTGCAATGCTATACAAGGCACAGTGGGCACAAAGGCAAGAGGTCAACTCAATGTGGTGGACTCATGAAAGGTTTAAAAAGATGATGATGCTTGAGGGAAAATAGGCAACATCATAGGGAACGGGCATCTGAGGCAGAGGACTAGAAGGTGAGGCACAGCCTGTGACATGGAACCCCTGCAGGCAGTGGGGCACAAGGACAGGAGGCAGCTCTATTAGGGGTGGGATGTGGAAGACAGTGGCTTTTTCTTGAAGGTAACTGAAGTACACAGATGAGGCCACAGAACTGAGAAAACCAACATGAAGGGCCAAGTAGAGGAAGGGGAAGCTTGGAATGGACAAGGGGCTCAAGATGGAAAGACCTGAGAGGGAGGAGGTAGGCCTTCAGGTTAAACAAGTTGGTATGTACACATGCTCTTCTATGTCCTTTTCTGAACACGTTAAAATTAAACCAAAGGCATAAAAGAGGCTCACACACAAAAAAACAAAGAAAGTGGAAGAAGGGATAGTAACAAGTTTTAGGAGAGAAAGCAGAGAAATGGAACTAACTTAGCAGAGTAAAGGACACTGAGCCCCGGTGTCTACAGAGGTCTCCTCAGATTCCCCCTCAGAAATGCCCGGAAACTAGCAGGGCCAAGGCATAGCACTGAAAACAAAGGTATTAATTGAAATTCTTTTAAGGATAATTGGACCCCCAAGTTGCAGTCCCCACTCCTCACAGAAGACAGTTTATTCTCTGGTAAAGCTGAGCCAGGAGGTCCTAGAGACAGCAGGTTGAGTGAAGCGTGGGGAAGAGGGCTGAAAGCAGAGCATTAAGTGAGAGACTGTGTACCTGAAGTCACGCCTCCAGTCTCCTCAAAAATACTGGCTGTCAGGCTTAGACCCACTAGGCAAGAGTTCAAAGGAGAGACTTCTCTGGAAAAACTAGATGGCTCTAGGGAAAATTCTACAAATACTGACAAATGGAAGCCCCCAAAGAGTGGCTGGGCCTATGGGTCCACAGCCTCCATCACTGGCCTTTCACTCAGCCTTGCAGTGGCATTTTCTTGAACACCATCAGAAGACAGCCAAGGATCGCCAGGCATTTGAGGAAAGCCTCAAAACAAAACATGGAACCCCAAATTGGGGGGCGGGCAATGCAGGGGGGAAAACACTTCAAACTACTACTATCATTGATATCTTCAGAACGATATTATTTCCATGAAACAAGAACAGGATGCTATTTTTTTAAAATTACAGAATAAGAACAGGCAAGAATATTTAAGAGATGACAGCCAAAATAAACTGAATAGAAAGACTGGGCAATGAAGTTAAAGAAATCTTGAAGAGGTAGAATTTTAGGCAAAAACAAAAACCAACAAACCATGGTGCCCAAAGAGATGAGCAATTAGAAGAAAACATAATTATAGGATTAACCAGGAGGCCCAAAACCCAGTGAATGGGAGTACCAACAAGATTATTATCAAACTAGAGGCCCGGTACACAAAAATTTGTGCACTCGGGCGGGGTCCCTCAGATCGGCCTGCGCCCAGGACCCCTTAGGGGATGTCCACCTGTCGACTTAGGCCCACTCCCCGGGGGGGATCAGGCCTAAGTTGCAGTCAGACATCCTTCTGGCAGCCAGGGAGCCCTCAGGGGATGTCCGACTAAAGGCTTAGGCCCCCAAGGAATCATGTCTAAACCGTTAGTTGGACATTCTTAGTGCTGCCACGGAGGTGGGAGAGGCTCCTGCCACCACCACTGTGTTGGCCAGCCATGAGCCAGCTTCTGGCTGAGTGGCACTCCCCATATGGAAGTGCACTGACCACTAGGTGGAAGCTTCTGCATTGAGTGTCTGCCCCCTGGTGGCCAGTGCCCATCATAGCAATCGGCCATCCTGCTGTTCAGTCAATTTGCATATTAGCCTTTTATTATTATTACTAGAGGCCCGGTGCACAAAAATTTGTGCACTCGGGGGAAGGGGGGGGGTCCCTCAGCCCGGCCTGTGCCCTCTCGCAGTCTGGGACCCCTCGGGAGATAACGACCTACTGGCTTAGGCCTGCTCCCGGGTGGCAGAGGGCAGGCCCAATCCCTAGGTGCAGCCCTGGTCGGGCTCAGAACAGGGCCGAATGGGGAGTTGGGGCGCCTTCCCCTGTCATGCACAGAGCAGGGCAGATCGGGAGGTTGTGATGCCACCCTCAGTCACGCTCAGGGTAGGGCCGATTGGGGGGTTGGGGCACCGCCCCCTGTCACACTCAAGGCAGGGTCGATGGGGAGGTTGCGGCGCCACCCCGTCACGCACAGAGCAGGGCCCATCAGGGGGGTTGGGGCTCCATACCCTGTCATGCACAGAGCAGGGCCAATCAGGGAGTTGGGGCTCCGTACCCTGTCACGCACAGAGCAGGGCCAATCAGGGGGTTGGGGAGCTCCCCCCGTCATGCACAAAGCAGGGCCAATCAGGGAGTTGAGGAGCTCCCCCGTGTCACTCACAGAGCAGGGCCAATCAGGGGGTTGGGGAGCTCCCCCCATCATGTACAGAGCAGGGCTGATCAGGGGGTTGAAGAGCTCCCCTCTGTCACGCACAGAGCAGGGCTGATAGGGAAGTTGGGGCACTGCCCCGTCACACTCAGGGCAGGGCGGATCAGGGGGTTGGGGCACTGCCCTCTATCACCCACAGAGCAGGGCCGATCAGGGGGTTGGGGCGCCGCCACTCTCATACTCAGGGCAGGGCCAATGGGGAGGTTATGGCTCTACCCCGTCACACACAGAGCAGGGCCCGTGGGGGGCGGGGGGTTGGGGCCCTACCCCCTGTCACACACAGAGCTGCAGGGCGATCAGGGGGTTTGGGCACTGCCCCGTCACGCTGATCCCGGTGCTGGGAGGCCTCGCGGCTCCGCTGATCCAGGTGCTGGGAGGCATATTACCCTTTTACTATTTAGAATAGAGGCCTGGTGCATGGGTGGGTACCGGCTGGTTTGCCCTGAAGGGTGTCCTGGATCAGGGTGGGGGTCCCCACTGGGGTGCCTGGCCAGCCTGGGTGAGGGGATGATGGCTGTTTGCAGCTGGTCACACACCCTTCAGGGTGGGGGTCCCCACTGGGGTGCCTGGCCAGTCTGGGTGAGGGGCTGAGGGCTGTTTTCAGGCTGGGACTGAAGCTCCCAACCGCTCCTTTTTTTCTTTTTTCTTTTTTTTTTATTCTGGGCCAGCTTTAGCTCTGAGGCCTCGGCTGCTGAAAACAGGTTTCTGGCCTTTGTTTACCATCTGTATTTGATACAATGTTGTGGTCCGGCTGGCTGAAGCCCCGCTGAGAGGCCGGCAAGTCAGGCGGGGAACGTTGGAGTCCTCCGTCACTGAAGCAAGCAAGCCTCCCTGTTCGCATCAGCTGCCTGGCTGCCGGCCGCCATCTTGGCTGCCAGCTAATTTGCATATCTCGCTGATTAGCCAATGGGAAGGGTAGCGGTCGTACGCCAATTACCATGTTTCTCTTTTATTAGTGTAGATATAGGATGTCCCTATTTCCCCCCTTTTGCCCTCTCTACCCAGCTCTTGCCCCCCACTTCTCTCTGGCCATCACTATACTGTTGTCTGTGTCCATGGGTTGTGCATATATTT
Source organism: Myotis daubentonii (assembly GCF_963259705.1). Lineage (NCBI taxonomy): Eukaryota > Metazoa > Chordata > Mammalia > Chiroptera > Vespertilionidae > Myotis > Myotis daubentonii. The sequence continues at coordinate 96,817,225 of NC_081841.1, read as the reverse complement.
TCTTTGGCTAATTCCTTCTTTAAACTCACCTCTTTAAATTTGTATTTTCAGATAAGTGCTTATAACTGCACTATTATATATTTTCTATTACATCATTTAGAATTAAGATATTTTTTAATTGAACCCTTGTAAATTTTAGCACAATTTAATAAATTATGCTAGAAGCAATTAGGAGATTTTTCATGTAATGCAGATACATTTCAATTAATATTTTATTAATTTTTAATATTTTAATATTTTAATTGGAAATAATCTCATACATGTAAAAAGAACTATAAAATACTACAGCATATTATATGTACCCTTCACCCAATTTCTTAGGTGTTAATAATTTAAACATAACCATTATACAACTAACAAAATTTGGAATATATTTTTCTTATAATCTCTTTAATGTTACTTAATCCATTTACTATGCTTTTGTTAATCTTCACCCAAGAATATTTTTCCATTGAATTTTAGAGAGTGCAGGGAAAGGGAGAGACACATTGATTGGTTGCCTCCTGCACATGCTCTGACAGGGACTGGGGATCAAGCCAGCAACTGAGGTATATGCCCTTGACTGGAATCTAACCTGGGACCCTTCAGTCCATGGGCTAATGCTCTATCCACTGAGCAAAACAGGCTGCAGCTTAATTCATTTACTTTTAATCTATATGTGTCTTTATATTTAAAGTGGGTTTTGTTTTTGATTCACCCTCATAATCTGTCTTTTAATTGGTGCATTTATGCCACTGACTTTCAGAGTGCTTACTGACAGAATTACTGCCATATCAGGCAGCTTCTGGGGCTTCTGGGGCATCTGGGGCATCTGGGGCCGGCCTGCCTTGCCGCCCGGGACTAGATCGGATCCCAGGTGGCAAGGCAGGCCGGCCCCAGTGCCTTGGATGGCGGCTTGCGCTGTCCCGCCCTGCCTGCAGTAGGCAAATTAGCTGCCATCTTTGTTGGCGTTTAATTTGCATATTGCACTGATTAGCCAATGGAAGGTGTAGTGAAGGTACAGTCAATTACCATGTTTGTCTATTATTTGATAGGATACAAGAAAATGTCTCAGGATGAGAGGTACATGTCCCAGATGGAAAGTGCTCAAGTAACCAGTACAAGGAATTAAACACGCACAGCAGGTCCGTCAGCATGCAATTTCAGACACAAAGGATAAAGAGAAGAGCCTGAAAACTTTGGAGGATGAGGTGGGATCAGGTCGCAGAGGACTGAAGTGCAGACTACCACTGAGCTTCTCAATAGCAACAATGGAAACTAGTGAACAGAGGAAGCAACTGTGAGGGAGAATTATTTTGAAGCTACACTTATATATCCAGCCAAACTATTAATACCAACCAAGTAGAACTAATACATTTTCAGACCAGCAAAGCCTTAAACACTTACTTCCTAGACAGCCCTTTTCAGGAAGATTCTCTACCAAAACAAGGAAATAAACTAAGAAGATATGGGTCCAAGAAACAGAGACTCCATTACAGAAAAAAATAAGGAAAAAATAAACATAACATGGATGAATCTCAAAAATATGCTAAGTGGATAAAAGAAACCAGCTACACAAGAGCACACACCATATCATTCCATTTTTGTGGAATAGTGGAAAAGCTAATCTACAGAAATCAGATCAATGGCTGAGGCTGATAAAGTGGGAATGGAGAAGCGGCCGCAGGGAGCCACTTCCAGAAGGTACAGGGAACTTTCCCTGGTGATGGATATGTTTTGCATCTTGATTATGGTGATGATATGGGTGTTCACATGTGTCAAAACTCATTGGAATTGTAGACTTAAAAGGGGTACATATTTCTATATATCAATTATCCTCAAAAAAGTTTATTTTTTTTAAAAAAGGAGCAAAGGGAAATCCTCCAGCAATCGCTGTGAAGTAGGTCTAAGGAACAACTAATTCAGATTAGAACAAATGGATGAAGGACTTCAAGAAAGTCTCCAGGGTAAAATGGAATTGATTATTGTTATGGACTGAACTTATCCCCCCCAAAATTCGTATGTTGAACCCCTAACCCACTCATGACCATATTGGAAAAACAGTCTTTAAGGAGGTGATTAAGGTAAAATGAGGTCATAAAGGTATCCCTGATCTTCTGATAGATCTGGTGGTGTCCTTATAAAAGGGGAAGAGACACCAAATCTCTCTCTACCTCTCTCTCTCCCCACTCCCCCCTTCTCTGCCATGTGAGGACACAGCAAGAAGGCCATCTGAAAGCCAGGAAGAGGATCCTCACCAGACACCAAAGCCTGCTGCAACCTTACTCTTGGACATTCGTCTCCAGTACTGTGAGAAAATAAAACTCTGTCATTTAAACCACTCAGTCTATAGTATTTTGTTCTAGCAACTCTAGGAGACTAAGATGATAATTTTACATAGGGAACACAGGTATTCCCCACTTTCTGAAAGTTTGCATTAGGCAAACTGAGCTCGTTTGAAAAAGCAGAGTGGTATAACAAAAACTTTCAGAAAGCAAACTTTTGGGAATTGGAAGATACTCTCCACTTTATGCCATTTGGGCTTATGAAAGGTTTCATAGGCATGCTCTACAGCTGTCCCTCAGTATTCATGAGCGATTAGTTCCAAGACCCCCGAGAATACAAAAATCTGAATATGCTCACTTCTCTTATATAAAACTAGAGGCCTAGTGCACAAAAATTGTGCACTCAGGGGTAGGGGGTCCCTCAGACCGGCCTGTGCCCTCTCCCAGTCTGGGACCCCTCGGAGGTGACCACTTGCTGGCTTAGGCATGCTCCTCGGGGGATTGGGCCTAAGCTGGCAATCAGACATTCCTCTGGCAGCCCAGCAGCCCTCAGGGGATGCCCACTTGCCAGCGGGGAGCAGACCTAAGCTGCAGTCGGACATCCTTAGCGCTGCTGAGGAGGCAGGAGAGGCTCCCACCACCACCACTGTACTGGCAGCCATCAGCCTGGCTTGTGGCTGAACAGAGCTCCCCACGTGAGAGCGACTGACCACCTGAGGGCAGCTCCTGCATTGAGCGTCTGCCCCCTGGTGGTCAGTGTGTGTCATAGTGACCAGTCATTCCCAGTCTTTCTGCTGTTAGGGTCAGTTTGCATATTCCCCTTTTACTATATAGGACAGAGGCCTGGTGCACGGGTGGGGTCCGGCTGGTTTGCCCTGAAGGGTGATCCGGATCAGGGTGGGGGGTCCCGCTTGGGTGCCTGGCCAGCCTGGGTGAGGGGCTTATGGCTGTTTGCAGCTGGTCACACCCCCTTCAGGGTGGGGGTCCCCACTGGGGTGCTTGGCCAGTCTGGGTGAGGGGCTGAGGGCCGTTTTCAGGCTGACGGGCGACTGAAGCTCCCAGCTTCTGTTTTTTTTCTTTTTTTTTTTCATTCTGAGATTTACTTACCTTCTATAGCTGTCACTGGAGCTGAGAGCCGGCTCCAGCTCTGAGGCCGTTGCCGGCTGAAAGCAGGTATCTGGGTTTGTTTAGTTTCTATAATTGAAACACTGTTACCATCACTGGCGCTCTAAACGCTGAGCAGCTGGCAGCTGAAAGCAGGTATCTGGAGTTTGTTTAGCTTCTATAATTGCAACATTGTTGCATCTGGAGCTCAGAGCTGGGCGGAGGCAGGCGGGGAACCTTGGCTTCCTCCATCACCAGGGCAACCAAACCTCATGTTCGCTTCAGCTGGGTGGCTGCAGGCCGCCATCTTGGCTGGCGATTAATTTGCACATCTCGCTGATTAGCCAATGGGAAGGTTTGCAAAGTTACGGTTAATTACCATGTTTCTCTATTATTAGATAGGATTAGAGGCCTGGTGCACGAAATTCATGCACGGGTGGGATCCCTAGGCCTGGCCTGTGATCAAGGCCAATCGGGCCCTTCTGGGTGCCAGCCAGGGCCTTCCTTCCTGCTGGCTGCAGCCAGGGCCTGCCTTCCTGCTGGCTACTGGCGAGGGGGAAGGACTGTGGGTGGTTGGCCAGCAGCGGAGAGGGGCCAAGGGAGGTTGACCGGCCATGGGAGGTTGGCTATAGGAGCACACTGACCACCAGGGGGCAGCACCTGCATTGAGCATCTGTATGTCATAGTGACTGTAATTCCAGTTGTTCTGGCGTTCCGGTTGCTTAGGCTTTTATACATATAGATGACTTAGTATTTGCATGTAACCAATGCACATCCTCCCATACACTTTAAATCATGTCTAGATTACTTATAATACTTAATGTAATGTAAATGTTATATAAATAATTGCTATACTATACTGTTTAGGGAATAATAACAAGAAAAAAGTCTCTACATGTTCAGCAATTGTCATACGTCTAACTACATAGTACATGTCAGCAATAAGGTAGCTTTTCTCCCCCAATATCTTTGATCTGGAGTTGGTTGAACTCATGGGTGAAAAACGCACAGACAAGGGCCAACTGTACTTTTGGAAAATGTGAAAATCTGCATCATATTGAGAGACTACTGGATGATCTGTGAGGAACTAGCCTAAGCATATTAAAAACTAAACAATTTTTTTTATCTTTAAATTCTTTATTAGTTAAGGAATACAAATGTGTACTCATTCCCCCCCATTAACCCCTATCCTCCCCCCCCCCCCCACTCATGCTCTGATTCCCCTGTTGTCCATGTCCATTGGTTTGGCTTATATGCATGCATACAAGTCCTTTGGTTGAACTCTTCCCTTACCCCCACCCTCCCCTACTTTCCCTCTGGGGGTTGATAGTCTGATCGCTATTTCACTGTCTTTGGATCTGTCCCTGTTCATCACTCTATATTGTTCTCTATATTCCACAAATGAGTGAGATCATGTGGTATTTATCTTTCTCTGACTGGCTTATTTCACTTAGCATAATGCTTTCCAGTTCCACCCAAACTGTTGCAAAAGGAAAGAGTTCCTTCTTTTTTATCGCAGAGTAGTATTCCATTGTGTAGATGGACCACAGTTTTCTAATCCACTCATCTGCTGATGGGCACTTAGGCTGTTTCCAAATCTTAGCTATAGTGAATTGTGCTGCTGTGAACATAGGAGTGCATATATCCTTTCTGATTGGTGTTTCTGGCTTCTCGGGATATATTCCTAGAAGTGGGATCACTGGGTCAAATGGGAGTTCCATTTGTAGTTTTTTGAGGAAACTCCATACTGTACTCCACAGTGGCTGCAGGAGTCTACATTCTCACCACCAGTACAGAAAGGTTCCTTTTTCTCCACATCCTCTCCAACACTTGTTGTTCGTTGATTTGTTGATGATAGCCATTCTGACAGGTGTGAGATGATACCGCATTATCGTTTTGATTTGCGTCTCTCGGATGATTAGTGACTTTGAGCATGTTTTCATGTCTTTCGGCCCTCTGTATGTCCTTTCGAAAAGTGTCTATCTAGGTCCATTGCCCATTTTTTAATTGGATTGTTTATCTTCCTATTATTAAGTTTCATGAGTTTCTTGTAAATGTCGGAGATTAAAACTGTATCAGTGATATCATTGGCAAATATGCTTTCCCATGCAATGGGTCTTCTTGTTGTTTTTTTGATGGTTTCCTTTGCTGCGCAAAAGCTTTTTATTATAATGTAGTCCCATTTGTTTATTTTCTCTTTAGTTTCCATTGCCCTAGGAGCATTGCTTTGGGTCTATTTCTGGGTTCTCTATTCTATTCCATTGATCTATATGTCTGTTCTTGTGCCAGTACCAAGCTGTTTTAAGTACAGTGGCTTTGTAATACAGTTTGATATCTGGTATTGAGATCCCACCTACTTTGTTCTTCTTTCTCAGGATTGCTGCAGCAATTCAAGGTCTTTTTTTTATTCCAGATGACTTTTTGGAACGTTCATTCTAGATCTGTGAAATATGCCGTTGGTAATTTAATGGGGATTGCATTGAATCTATAGATTGCTTTGGGTAGTATGGACATTTTGATGATGTTGATTCTACCAATCCATGAACATGGTATGTTCTTCCATCTGTTTATGTCTTCCTCTATCTCTTTTTTCAGTGTCCTGTAGTTTTTTGCACATAAGTCTTTTACCTCCTTAGTTAAGTTTATTCCTAGGTATCTTAATTTTTTTTTGTGCAATGGTAAATGGGATTGCTTTTTTAGTCTTTCTGTAATTTCACTATTGGTGTATAGAAATGCCATAGATTTCTTGCCATTAATTTTGTATCCTGCTACATTGCCAAATTCATTTATTAAGTCTAATAATTTTTTGGTGGAATCTTTAGTGTTTTCTATATACAGTAACATGTCATCTGCAAATAAGGACAGGTTTACTTCTTTTCCAATTTGGATGCCTTTTATTTCTTCTTCTTGTCTGATCGCAATGGCTAGTACTTCTAGTACTATGTTGAGCAGGAGTGGTGAGAGGGGGCATCCCTATCTTGTTCCTGTTCTCAGGGGAAATGGTTTTAGTTTTTGCCCATTGATTATGATGTTGGCTGTGGGTATGTCATATATGGCTTTTCTTATGTTGAGATATGATCCTTCTATTCCCACCTTGCTGAAAGTTTTTATCAAGAAAGGGTGTTGAATTTTGTCGAAAGCTTTTTCTGTATCAATTGATATGACTATGTGGTTTTTATCTCTCAATCTGTTTATGTGATGAATCACATTTATTGATTTGCGGATATTGTACCATCCTTGCTTCCCTGGGATGAATCCTATTTGGTCATGGTATATGATCTTTCTGTGTATTGCTGGATCCGATTTGCTAGAATTTTGTTGAGTATTTTGGCGTCTATGTTCATGAGGGATATTGGCCTATAATTCTCTTTCATTGTGTTATCTCTATCTGGTTTTGGTATTAGGGTGATGCTGGCTTCATAGAATGAGCTTGGAAGTGTTCCTTCTTCTTGAATTTTTTGGAATAGTCTGAGGAGGATAGGTTTTAGTTCTTCCTTGAATGTTTGGTAAAACTCCCCTGTGAAGCTGTCTGGCCCCAGGCTTTTGTTTGCTGGGAGCTTTGTGATGACTGCTTCTATTTCTTCCATTGTTATTGGCCTGTTGAGATTTTTATAATCTTCTGGATTGAGTTTTGGAAGATTGTATTTTTCTAGGAATATGTCTATTTCCTCCAGGTTGTCTAGTTTGTTAGAGTTGTTCATAGTATTCTTTAACAATTCTTTGAATTTCTGAGGGGTCTGTTGTTATTTTGCCCCTTTCATTTCTGATTTTGTTTATTTGAGTCCTCTCTCTTTGCTTCTTGGTGAGCCTGGCTAGAGGGTCGTCAATCTTGTTTATCCTTTCAAAGAACCAGCTCTTGCTTTCATTCATCTGTTATATTGTGTGGTGTTTTTTTTTTTTTCGGTCTCTGTATCATTTATTTCTGCTCTGATCTTTATTATCGCCCTTCTTCTGCTCACTCTGGGCTTTTTTTGTTGTTCTCTTTTTAATTCTTTGAGTTGTAGAGTTAAATGATTTACTATCATTTTTTCTTGTTTTTTGAGGTAGGCCTGTAGTGCTATAAACTTCCCTCTCAGGACTGCTTTCATTGTGTCCCATAGATTTTGGGTTGTTGTACTGTTATTGTCATTAGTTTCCAGGGTGTTTTTAATTTCTACATTGATCTCACTGGTAACCCATTCATTATTTAGTAACATGCTATTCAGCTTCCAAGTGTTTGAGTTTTTTGATTGTTTTTATTGTGGTTTATTTCTAATATTATGCCCTTGTGATCTGAGAATATGCTTGATATGATTTCAATCTTCTTGTATTTGGGGAGACTTTGCTTGTGACCCAATATGTGGTCTATTTTTGAAGATGTCCCATGTGCACTTGAGAAGAAGGTATATTCCATGGCTTTGGGGTGAAGTGTTCTGAAGATGTCAATTAAGTCCATCTGATCTAGTGAGTCATTTAGGATTGCTGTTTCTTTGCTGATATTTTTGTGTAGAGGATTTATCCAGTGATGTCAGTGGTGTGTTTAAGTCCCCTACTATGATTGTGTGGTTGTTGATCTCTCCCTTGTTATTTTCCAGAAGGTTTTTTTTATGTATTTGGGTGCTCCTGCATTGTTTATAAGGTTTATATCCTCTTGTTGTATCGATCCCTTTAATATTATGAAGTGGCCTTCCTTGTCTCTTGTTATGGCCTTCACTTTGAGGTCTACTTTGTCAGATATAAGTATTGCTACCCCACCTTTTTTTTTTTTTTTTCCATTTCCATTTGCCTGAAAGGTATTTTTACATCCCTTTACTTTCAGTCTGTGTGAGTCCCTTTTTCTGAGGTGGGTCTCTTGTAGACAGCAAATATATGGGTCATGTCTTTTTATCCATTTAGCCACTCGATGTCTTTTGATTAGAGCGTTTAGTCAGTTTACATTTAAAGTTATTATTGAAAGGTACGTGCTTGGATTCATTTCTATTTTCATGCCTGTGTTCTTTCTTATCTTTATATTTCTTATCTTTATATTATATTTCTTATCTATTTACAGCATTCCTTTTAGCATTTCTTGCATTGCTGGCTTGGTGGTGATAAACTCCCTTAGCCTTTCTTTTTGTCTGCAAAGCTCCGGATTTCCCCTTCAATTTTGATTGATAGTATTGCTGGATATAGTATTCTTGGATTCAGTCCTTTGCTTTGCAACACTTTGTATACCTCCCTCCATTTCCTTCTAGCTTTATGTGTTTCTGTTGAGAAATCATTTGATAATCTGATGGGGGATCCTTTGTAGGTAACTCTCTGTTTCTTTCTTGCAGCCTTTAACACATTGTATGCGGGAAACGTATTTATACGTTTTACGTTGACTGGTAGTAGAGCACGGGACACATATTAATACGTTTTTTATAGACTAGCGGTAGAATGTGGGTAACGTATAAATACGTATGTTTACGTATACGTTTATTTTTATACTTTTTTATTACTCTAAAGGGATGCTAACATGCAGATATACGAATTCCAAAGGACAAAATTTGGGTCTCTAACACATACAATGGTGAATTATGTATGTACTTCCAGGTATAACGGTAATCTATTCAACTGCGTAGAGTCATCCCTTCACACAATTCTCTGCCTCGCCACGCATTCAATACGATTCTAAGAAAAATAATTCAGTATACATTTTATAGTAAATCACAAAAAGTTTCATTGAAAAAAAATATGTAAAACTAAAGGTATCGTAATTTTACTGAACGTTGCCATTTGCGCAAAAATTAGCAAAAATGGCCCGCTCCACCAGTTAGCGCGCGATAAAAACCACCCGCAAACAATGTGTTAAGATTCTCTCTTTGTCTTGTACATTTGCCATCGTTATTATGACGTGTCTTAGTGTGGGTCGTTTGGGGTTCATCTTGCTTGGGACTCTCTGTACTTGTGTAACTTTTTTCTTCCGTTTCTAAAAATCTGGGAAGTTTTCTGTCATTATTTCTTCAAATAGATTTTCTAATCCTTGCTGCTCTTGTCCTTCTTGCAGCCCTATTATGCATATGTTACTTTGTTTCATGTTGTCCCAAAACTCCCTTAGGCTCTCCTCCTGCTTTTTAATTTTTTTCTCCAGTTGCTGTTCAGATTGAGCTTGTTTCTCTGCCTTATCTTCTAACTCACTAATTCGGTCCTCTGCTTCTTCTAGTCTGCTGTTGAAACTTTCCATGGTGTTTTTGATTGTAGCTATATCACTTTTTATTTCTTCCTGATTCTTGCATAGGTTGTTGATTTTTCTCATCCATCTGGTGAATGAATTGTACAACCATTATTCTGAATTCTTTTTCTGTCATGTTGCATGCTTCAACTTCATTAATTTCCTTTCTTGGTGACTCCTCATTGTCTTTCCTCTGGGTATTGTGTCGTCTCTTCATTCTGATTATCTCCCGATGGTTCAAATGTCGTGTTGCGTGGGCCTGGGCCGTGTGCAGTGGGAGCCTCACACCACCCTCTATTGAGTACCTTACTAGGTGTGAACATTGAGCTGGTACTTAAACAAACTTTTAAAAGGCAATTATTAACTCTAGAAAAATAAAATTATTCTATAAAAAAACAATACTATCTAATAATAGACAGACATGGTAATTGACCATACCTTCGATACACCTCCCATTGGCTAATAAGCATGGTATGCAAATTAACCACCAACAAAGATGGTGGCTAATTTGCATACTGCAGGCAGGGCGGGACAGCGCCAACTGCCATCCAGGCCCAGAAGCCACCTCCCCGCCGCCCATGACCCCATCAGGTCCAGGGCCGCAGGCCGGCCTCCGTGCGCAGACCCGGAAGCCGCCTATCCGCCGCCCGTGACCCGATCAGGTACCAGGCCACAGGCCGGCGCCATGTGCAACCACAGAAGCTGCCTGCCCGTGCCCGTGTGCAGCCGCAGTAACCACGGGCTGGCGCCTGTGTGCAGCCGCAGAAGCCGCCTGCCCGTGGCCCAGCGCCCGTGTGCAGCCATAGAAGTCGCCTGCCTACAGCCCGGCGCCCGTGTGCAGTGGTAGAAGCCGCCTGCCGGTGGCATGTGCAGCCGCAGAAGCCGCCTGCCCGCGGCCCGGCGCCTGTGTGCAGCTGTAGAAGCAGCCTGCCCGTGGCATGTGCAGCTGCAGAAGCTCCCTGCCCGCAGCCCGGCGCCCGTGTGCAGCCGCAGAAGCTGCCTGTCCCCGCCTGTGTGCAGCCACAGAAGCCGCCTGCCCGCACCCGTGTGCAGCCGCGGAAGCCACCTGCCCGTGCCCGTGTGCAGCCGCGGAAGCCACCTGCCCGCAGCCCAGCGCCCGTGTGCAGCCATAGAAGTCGCCTGCCTTCGGCCCGGCGCCCATTTGCAGTGGTAGAAGCCGCCTGCCTGTGGTGTGTGCAGCAGCGGAAGCCGCCTGCCCCCGCCCGTGTGCAGCCTCTGAAGCCGCCTGCCCCCGCCCGTTTGCAGCCGCAGAAGCCGCCTGCCCCCGCCCGTGTGTGGCAGCAGAAGCCGACAGCCCGCACCCGTGTGCAACCTCTGAAGCCGCCTGCCCACAGCCTGTGCAGCCACAAAAGCCGCCTGCCGCCGCCTGTGACCTGATCCATCCCGGTTGCAGGCCCGCGCCCGTGTGCAGTTGCAGAAGCCACCAGCCCGTGCCTGTGTGCAGCCACAGAAGCCACCTGCCTGCTGCATCCTACCATGATCCACTGAGTTATGAGGCCAGAGAGCAAGGAGAACTTCTGAGCCTGAGTCAAAATGGGGAGCGGAGGACACGGCCTCCCCCCCTAAAGTCGCCAAAGGACAGGACCTAACCTAAGCCACATCCTCTGAGACAGCCTGGTAGGCACCACTGACCCTCCCTGCAGGCCGGGTCCCCCTCCCCCTTCCCCTGTCCCTGCACAGCTGCCATAGCTCCCCACTGGCTGAGTCAGGCACAACAGGTTTGCAGCCACAGGGACGATTTAGCAGCTAATGAAAAATGGAAGAATAAACAAATAAAGCAGCTACTGCAGTGGGAAAAAGACGTTCATCAAATTCTTTGTCTCTGAGAAACTGAGGCAGCCAGCACAGGCCCCTGCACGGGACCAGGCTTCTGCTTTTAAAGAAACGTCCTGGGGTTAGAGGTGAGGGGATGCTGCCTTTCCCATCTCGGAGCTCTAGGAGGAGTCTGTGCTCCCCCTCCTGGTATTCTTAACACCCAGAGACCCCTCCCCAATCCAGGCAGGAATGTTCCACGCTGACCGCCTCTAGAAAGCAGAGAACAAAGAGGCACTTCTTGACCTCAAGCCTCTAAACCAGTGGTTCTCAAACTTGGCTGCACATTAGAATCACCTGGAAATCTTTTTAAAATCCTGATTTCTGGGCCTCATCCTCCGGAAATTCTATTTCTTTGTTATGGGGTAGGGCCACAACATTAGTAACAAAGAAACAGAATTTCCGGAGGATGAGGCCCAGAAATCAGAATTTTGAAAAGATTCCCAGGTGATTCTAATGTGCAGCCAAGGTTGAGAACCACTGCTCTAAACAGACTTGACCACTGCGGGCAAAGACCTGCAGCTGAGAGGGGACAGGTCCTGGGTGTTGAGGTCCAGAGCATGGAAGACCTCTTGGGGGAGCAGTGGATCAGGAAGCCTGTGTGCTGGGTCAGAGACACGCCTGCCTCCCACCCTCCCCTGCCCTGCACATAGACGTGCCTGGACTGGGGTGAGGAGGAGAAGGAGGACTAGAGGGAAGGAACACTGAGTGTTTGTTGGCGGCCATGTAAAAAGGACTGTGACCCTCCCCTCCCGCTGAGTCACTCCCTAAGGCAGTAGGAGACGGAGGGTCTGAGAGCAGCCACACAGCGTTGTGGCCGTGACCCAGGCACCAAGATGGTGTCCATGCAACAGGGCTGAGGAGGTGTCAGAGGACCTCACCCCAGAAAGCCCAATACTTCTTTGTGTGAGAGAGAGAAGGTGGCAGGGAGAGAGGGAGAGAGCAAATTGGACTCAAGAGGCCTTAAGGCCCAGATGAGGAGAATATAACAGGAATCAGCATGGACTTGAGCTCTGTGAGGGTCAAGGGCAGCTGGGTGGGGACCAGCCCAGACAGAAGACTGAGGTCCAGATGTCCTTGACCCTGCTCGGTTCTTTGGCACCTCTGCCTGCGATATAAACTGTCTGACATGGAAGTACAACTCCAGAGAAAGGGGTGGGGAACCTAAGTTAAATAATATTTTGTTTTTGTTTTTTACTTGGCAGAATGGGGGCTGAAGCTGAAGTTAGGTTTGGTTACTAAACAATAAAGAAAGCAACATTTCTCGCACACCCGACTGTGTGGTCTTAGTTTGCTGCTGCCTATAAATCGAGAAAAAGTTGTAAAATGAAGTACTAATCTCTAGGGTTTAGGTCAGACCAAGTAGTGTCATTCAGCCAGAAGCTGGCTCATGGCTGGCCAGTGCAAAGGTGGTGGCAGGAGCCTCTCCCACCTCTGTGGCAGCACTAAGAATGTCCAACTAACAGTTTAGGCCCGATCCCAAGGGCTCCCTGGCTGCCAGAAGGATGTCTGACTGCAAGTTTAGGCCTGATCCCCCGGGGAGTGGGCCTAAGTCGACAGGTGGACATCCCCCAAGGGGTCCTGGACTGCAAATGGGCACAGACCGGGCTGAGGGACCCCCTGCCGAGTGCACAAATTTTTGTGCACTGGGCCTCTAGTCAAAGTATAATGACTTAGCAGAGACTAAAAACAGCTAATTACATCAGGAGAGGCAAGGAAAAGGGATGGTAATAAAGCTACATCTTATCCATCACAAGGGGAAGGTACCAATCACTAAAATCACAAATCAAGAAATAAGAGTACATAGGTTATAATTTCAAAATGTGCTATGAGAAAAGTACATTTCTTAAGAAACAGACAAAAGAATTAAAAGCACCGGCCCATTGCAGCAAATTTGATAAAATTGACTTTTAAAAAAAATATATTTTGATTTTTTTACAGGGAAGAAGATAGAGGGATAGAAAGAAACATTGATAAGAGAGAAACATCCATCAGCTGCCTCCTGCACACCCCCTACTGGGGATGTACCTGCAACCAAGGTACATGCCCTTGACCGGAATAGAACCTGGGACCTTTCAGTCCGCAGGCTGACACTCTATCCCAGGGGTGGGCAAACTTTTTGACTCGAGGGCCACAATGGGTTCTTAAACTGGACCGGAGGGCCGGAACAAAAGCGTGGATAGAGTGTTTGTGTGAACTAATATAAATTCAACGTAAACATCATTACATAAAAGGGTACGGTCTTTTTTTTTTTTTTAGTTTTATTCATTTCAAACGGGCCGGATCCAGCCCGCGGGCCGTAGTTTGCCCACGGCTGCTCTATCCATTGAGCCAAACTGGTCAGGGCTAAATTTGACTTTTTAAAAAATAATGTTTTCATTTATTTCAGAGAGAGAAATGGAGAGGGAGAGAGAGATAGAAACATTGATGAGGAAGAAACATGGATTAGTTTTCTTCTGCATGCCCCTACTGGGAATCAACCCACAACCCAGGCAAGTGCCCTGATTGGGAATCAAACCAGTAACCTCCTGCTACATGACACAATGCTCAACCAACTGAGCCCAATCTGGCAGGGCAATAAATTTGACTTTTAAAATAACATGCGTTATCTTTGATTGAAATTTTTATATTGCTTTAAACAAAAGAGGAGGATAAGTTCAACAATGTCAAACATTACAGAGTGGTCAAAATAAGGGCTTGAGATATCCAGATCTATTAAACAGGTAGTCACTACTGACCCTAAAATTATTTCAGTGGGTTTGTAGGGCAATAAGTCATATTGCACTGGGTTTAAATGGAAGGTAAAAATGCTAGAATACTACTGAAAAAAATTCCTTTGCACATTATATTTATGGCCCACATTTTGTTAATTGCAGGACTTATTCTCTCCCACTCACTACACATATATGAAAGAACAAAATGAAACAATACAGTACCCCAGTCTGCACTTTTCCTGTCCCAGGAGATCATGTCATCTCAGGAGAGAGTGACATGCTTCCATCAGCAAGTGAGAGAAAAAGAATGAGTCACTTCCTTTTATTCACTCATTCCACACACCTATTAGGAGCCTCCTATGGGCCAAATGGGCCAAGTTCTGCTAGATGATAGGGACACAAAGGTGAGGACCACAAAGTCCTTATCCTCCAGGAGGTCACAGCCTAGTTGAGGGACCTTCACAGCAACACATGCATTTCACTATCACAGAGTACCTGCTATAAAAAAGTAAGTAAAGTGCAAGAGAGAAGTAGGAACTGATTACAACAGCCCTAGCAACCTCAACAACCAATGTCTAATGAATCCCTCATTCCAGGCCAGGAAGGAAAAACTTAGGGGCCCTTGATTGGATCCCTCCAGCTCTCAGTAACCAAGTGCCTGGAGATTAAATCAACATGTTAAATCTGTGAATAAGCCAAAGTAATTTCTATGTTGCTCAATATCAAAGCGAGTGCCCAGAAAAGTCTTAAAAGTTTCAGTGCTATGCTTCTACTGCCATTCAAATTCTCCTTTGCCTTTAGCCTAACTTTCCTTAGAACCCGGGGTTGTGTTTAACAATTTAATAGAGGGAAGTGAGCATTACTCAGAAAAGTAAACTGAGAAAACTACTTTGCCCAACTCCAAACCATGAAAATCTCTGCAGAGGCAAATAAACCTCTGACTAGTTGTAATCAGGGTCTCCCAAGAGCCCTCTTGGGGCAACTGTTCATACTTACAGTGCCAGTTGGACTCTCAAATATCCCAATCTTGCCATCCTCCAACACCTGGTACAGCACTCTCATGAAGTCTTTCTGGATGGAATAGGGTGTAAAGGGAAAAGGGAAATGGATGCCACCGATCTCCTGGTTTTTATCAGCCATGATCCTAAGGGGAGAAAAATATCTGGTAGTTCTCTGATGAGCCAGGAAGAACCAGCTTGAAATCTAAAACAGTTCTTAAGAGCAGTATCAATACTGATTACGGATTTTCTCCTTAGGCTCTACATTATTTGGCAAGCAGAGATCATGTTCTCTCCATCATATGCATATCCCCATGAAGCCACACCAAATCATGCAATCCACCCAGCGGCATTTATCACAAAGGGCTCTAGAACAGTGATGGTGAACCTATGACACGCGTGTCAGAGGTGACACGTGAACTCATTTTTTTGGTCAATTTTTCTTTGTTAAATGGCATTTAAATATATAAAATAAATATCAAAAATATAAGTCTTTGTTTTACTATGGTTACAAATATCAAAAAATTTCTATATGTGACACGGCACCAGAGTTAAGTTAGGGTTTTTCAAAATGCTGACACGCTGAGCTCAAAAGGTTCGCCATCACTGCTCTAGAAGAATGCAGAATACGAAAGCCCTTATACAGAAACTCCCTGCATTTCACCTGAGGTACTTTTGCTGCCTGGATAGCCTTCTAATGCCTCTTCGAGAGGCTTGGAGATTTCCTCTCAAAGACCTGTGCCCTGGGATCAAAGATGTTGCCTGTATTCACTTCTGCAGCAGTCTTCCCTCACTTCTGCACAGGGCAGTATTTGCATGACAAATGCCACTTTATCCTGTTGGAAGACCTGTAAGTAAAATCATGACACACAGGTAGAGAATTACAAGTACAATTACAGTTTTTCTGACATGGCACAGGTTAATGTACATAACCTTATTTTACAGACACCTTTAGTTTGCTTCTTAGTTCATCCTACCTTCCATTTCCGTACAAACCAGAGCTGCCTCCAAAAAAAGTTTTGGCCTCAAGAATCAGAGCCTTCTGTCTGCATGCACACACGCAGGCCGCCCAGATCACTGGTCAGCCTACAGACATCTAAGGCATCCAGCCTGATCTTATCAGCCCTGCACTTTCTGTCCCTCCAGAGGGAATGACCAGTCCTCGATGACAGCTCAGCTCCTCAGAGAAGTCTCTCCCTTTATTTTTTAAAAAATATATATTTTATTGATTTTCTACAGAGAGGAAGGGAGAGGGATAGAGAGTTAGAAACATCAATGCGAGAGAAATATCGATCAGCTGCCTCTTGCACACCCCCACTGGGGATGTGCCCACAACCAAGGTATATGCCCTTGACCGGAATAGAACCTGGGACCCTTCAGTCCGCAGGCCGACGCTCTATCCACTGAGCCAAACCACTTAGGGCAGAAGTCTCTCCCTTTAGTTGGCCACCCTACAGTGGTCAAAGACCCTCCCTCCAAATACGTGAGCATGCACACACGCAGGCCGCTCTACGGTCACTCTTTGATGTCATTACCCTGCATTTAATTTCTTCATAGTTCTTAGCACTCAACTCAATTCATCTAGTCCTCCCACTACAGTATAAGCTGCATAAAAGAAAGAATTTTGTCTGTCTTGTTCTTCCCTTCCCCTAGCACTCAGAATGCCAGGTGCTTTGACAACTATCAGGGATTCAATAAAAATTTGATGAATAAATAAACAGCCAGCTTGACATGGGGACTATAGGTGGAGGTTTCTGTTCTTCAGAGGTGTGAGTGGAGGATGTCCCATAACTTAAATATCTAGTGCAAGGCCAGTTCCTTAGTAGTTCCAAACTGTTTTCATATAACCTCACAACAACCATGTGGTCAGTATTATTACTAGCTCTATTTTATAGATGAAGAAACTGACAGTCAGAAAGGATAAGTAACTTCCCCGGCCGATGTGGCTCAGTGGTTGAGTATTGACCTATGAACTAGGAGGTCACAGATCAATTCCCAGTCAGGGCACATGTCTGGGTTGCAGGTTCCATTCCCAGTGGGAGGCGTGCAAGAGGCAGCCGATCAATGATTCTCTCTCCCTTTCCCTTCCTCTTTGAGATCAACATAATTTTTTTTTAAAAGAAAGGTTAAGTGACTTGGCCACAGTCATAACACAATTGCCTGAATCCAAGATTTGAACGCACATCTGCCAGACCTTCAAGCCCCTAAGCTTTGTATTTCCTCACTCTTCTCTCAACAGGGTAAGGTGAAAGTAGACTTGTTTACCAAACTTTAGAATAACAACAGGAAACAATAAAGAAAAAAAGTAATGTTTGCCCCAGCCAGTTTGGCTCAGTGGATAGAGTCCCGGCCTGTGGACTGGAAAGGTCCCAAGTTTGATTCCAGTCAAGGGCACATACCTCAGTTGCAGGCTCCTCCCCAGCACAGGCCCTGGTTGGGGCATGTGCAGGAGGCAACCAATGGATATGTTTCTCTGACATCAATATTTCTCTGTCTTTCCCTCTCTCTTCTACTTACTCTCAAAATCAATAGAAAAATATTCCTGGGTGAGGATTAAAAAAAAAAAAAGGAGAAACCAAGATGGCGGAATAGGGAAACACCGGAAATTGCTGCCTCACACAACAATTTCAAAAATACAACTAAAAGACAAAACAGACATCATCCAGAACCACAAGAAGGCTGGCTGAGTGGAAATTCTACAACTAGAAGGAAAGAGAGAAGCACACTGAGACTCAGAGGAGGTGTGGAAGTAAAGTTCAGAGGTACAGAGGCGCACGTGGAAAGGGCTGGCAGCTGAGGACACGGTTGTCTTTTTCAATCAAGAGGGAGTCTCAAGCTCCTGACTGCTCTGAACTCCAGTTCCGGGTGAGTCTCTGGGGACCCAGACTCATACAGGACAAACTGGACTGTCTGGCATCGGCTGGAACTCGAGGGCGGCTTTCTCTCAGAGGTACTTGCAGCGATTACTGGGACACTGAGAAGCGGGGCCTCTTAGGGTAGGACTAAGGAGCAGCCATAGCTGCTTGCTCCGCCCTGTTGATCCCCAGAAACCCCGTCACACCCAAGCTGTGTGCAGAGGCTTTTGCATATGAAAAACCTGGCCCTCTGCAATCTGAAAATTACCTAACAAACTGGGTCAGAGAGACCCAGAACTTCCAAAAGAAGGCCCAAGGCCCCACAGCAGCTTGCACTGCTTCACAGCTGGGGTCCTGCTGGGTAGCCTCAGTCAGAGGCAAAATTAGCACCTCCTTAGAGATCCAAGAGCCAGTGTACTCAGTGGTCAGAGTGGGACCATCCAGATTACAACTCTGCAGATCCATAAGGGACACACTCAGGGGGCAGACTCAGTGAGCACCAAAGCCCCACTGAAGCAAGTCTTGCCCCAGAAGGGTGTCTCCAGCACAGAAGTTCTCCCACTGAAGACATAGCTGATTCTCACAGTCAATTGGCCTGGAGGTCAATTCCTCCCAGTGATACCTATAACAATCAAGGCTTAACTACAACAAGACTGTGCACAAAGCCCACAAAGGGGTCCACCAAGAGTGTCCACCTCCGGTAATTGGGGAGGCTGAACGACTGGGCCCTATAGGACAACTAGCACAGAAAGCCACTCTATCAACACAGGGTAGCATAAAAAATGCAGAGACAAAGAAACAGGTCACAAATGACAGAAATGGAGGAAAGCAAACTACTGGATATAGAGTTCAAAACCACACTTTTAAGGTTTTTTTAAGAGTTTTCCAGAAAGCGACGATAAACTTAGTGAGACCTTGAGGTTATGAAAAAGGACAAACTAGAAATTAAGCATACACTGACTGAAATAAAGAATATTATACAGAGTTCCAACAGCAGAATAGAAGATTGCAAGAATCAAGTCAAAGATGTGAAATATGGAGAAGCAAAAAACACCCAACCGGAAAAACTAAAAGAAAAAAGAATCCAAAAATATGAAGATAGTGTAAGGAGCCTCTGGGACAACTTAAACGTACCAACATCTGAATTATGGGGGTTCCAGAAGAAGAGAGAGAGCAAGATATTGAAAACCTATTTGAAGAAATAATGACAGAAAACTTCCCCTATCTGGTGAAAGAAATGGACTTATAAGTCCAGGAAGCCCAGAGAACCCCAAACAAAAAGAATCCAAAGAGGACCACACCAAGACACATCATAATTAAAATGCCAAGAGCAAAAGACAAAGAGAGAATCTTAAAAGCAACAAGAGGAAAAAAAGTCAGTTACCTACAAGGGAGCACCCATACGACTGTCAGCTGATTTCTCAACAGAAACTTTGCAGGCCAGAAGCAAGTGGCAAGAAATATTCAAAGTGATGAATAGCAAGAACCTACAACCAAGTTTACTTTAACCAGCAAAGCTATCATTCAGAATTGAAGGTCAGATAAAGAGCTTCACAGATAAGAAAAAGCTAAAGGAGTTCATCACCACCAAACCAGTATTATATGAAATGCTGAAAGGTATCCTTTAAGAAGAGGAAGAAGAAGAAAAAGGTAAAGGTACGAATTATGAACAATAAATACACATCTATCAACAAGTGAATCTAAAAATCAAGTGAATAAATAATCTGATGAACAGAATAAACTGGTAAATATAATAGAATCAG
The DNA here is from genome assembly GCF_963259705.1 of Myotis daubentonii. Classification (NCBI taxonomy): domain Eukaryota; kingdom Metazoa; phylum Chordata; class Mammalia; order Chiroptera; family Vespertilionidae; genus Myotis; species Myotis daubentonii. The sequence goes on along the minus strand of NC_081841.1, from coordinate 96,797,522 downwards.
GGGCATAGAAAGGGAGTGGACTGACTATTTTCGGGTGGGAAAGAAGTGTGCGGGGTGCAGGAAGAGACTGGACAAAAATCGTACACCTATGGATGAGGACAGTGGGGGGAGGGGGGTAAGGGGAGAGGGTGGGGTGGGAACTGGTGGAGGGGAGCTATGGGGGGAAAAAAGAGGAACAACTGTAATAATCTGAACAATAAAGATTTAATAAAAAAAATAAAGAAGTAGTAATTATTTCACTCCCTGTGGATGGTAATTATGGATTTCATTATTCCAGAAACAGCACAAGCTAAGTCAGAAGTTAAAGAAGGGTTTAGATAAATCCACAAATAGTAGATACACTATGCGCACTATAAGAATGTTTGGTGTAGCTTTTTCTAACGTCTTCAGATTGGCTGCCTGAAGGACAACCATGATCTCCCACACAAGTTCTCCCTAGAATTCCCCACCAGTGCTAAGGCACAAACCTCATGCTCATTAAATGAGGTAATAAGAGGTTATGTGAAAGTGTAAGTTTTGAAAGTGTTCATTTTCTTCAGCTTTCAATTATCACTTGTTCTTTACTTGGGGATAAACTATCGCTACAGACTGAACTGTGTCCCACCCTCCCTCAAACTCATGTGTTAAAGCCCTAACCCCCAACATGAGACTCTATTTTATTTGGAGGAGGGCTTTTAGGAGGTAATTAACATAAAATGAAAAGGATAATTAAGATTAAATTAAGGCATAACAGTGGGCCCTAATCCTTATTAAGACTGGTGGCCTTCTAGGAGTAAGAGAGCTCTCTCTGTCTTTTTTTTAAAAAATATATTTTATTGATGTTTTACAGAGAGGAAGGGAGAGGGATAGAGAGTCAGAAACATCGATGAGAGAGAAACATCGATCAGCTGCCTCCTGCACACTCCCTCCTGGGGATGTGCCCACAACCAAGATACATGCCCTTGACCAGAATCGAACCTGGGACCCTTGAGTCCACAGGCTGACGCTCTATCCACTGAGCCAAACCGGTTATGGCAGAGAGCTCTCTTTTTACCAGCCACGTGAGAACAAGCACTAGTAAGAAGGGGACCAACCTTCTGCAAGACAGGAAAAGGGTCCTGGGCAGGGAACAGAATAGGCTGGACCTTAATCTTCGACTTCCCAGCTTCTAGAACTGTGAGGGGGAAAAAACAAAACAAAACAAAGAACTCTGGCCCTGGCCAGTCTGCTAAGTGGTTAGAGCATCAGCTTGCAGCTCCAAGGGTCCTGGTCAAGGGTACCTGGGGTGCAAGTTCCCCAGCCCTGGTAGGGGCGGGAGGCAACCAATCTGTTTCTCTCCCATGATGTTTCTCTCTCTCGCCCTCTCCTACTTCCTTTCCACTCTCTCTAGAAATCAATGGGGAAATATCCTCGGGTGAGAATTAAAATAGAACAAAAACAAACAAACAAAATACTCTGTTGTTTAAGCCACCCAATGTATGGCATTTTGTTATGGCAGCCAGAGAAGACAGAAACAATTTAAAAGCACAATCCCCATTTTAAGTCCCTACAATGCTTTAACTTCACACACCTGGGAGACAACACAGCCCCAAAAGAACACGTTTTCTGCACCTACAGTTAATCCAGGCACAGCACCAGCGGGGCTGCAATGCTCCCACAGCAGGGGACACGGCCCGGCCTCCCACCTCCAGCCTCAGAGCTCTCACATCCTGTAGAAAAACCTGCTACTTGGTGTTTTATCCACTTTTCATTGCACATCCTCCAACAATCTGGTCAATTCCATTCAACCGAACCCTCTTGACTGGACCCCACTCCACCTTGCTTTTCTGAAGGGCAGAGCCATGTACAGTATGGGCTCTGAGGTGAGGCTTCTAAATTTGGGACCCCAGCTGTATTCTTGCCTAAGTTAATAGCCCTAACCCTCAGTTTCCCCGCGTGTAAAGGAGAGACAGATAAAACTGCATATCCATAAGGTTGCAGTGACCACTAAATAAGTAACTTATAAAAAGCGGTTAGCACAGATGGGTTACTGAAGTCCCTGGTGCGTGTTAGTTATTATTACTCCAAAGCACCACTCCAGTTCAACTGCAGATCCCGCCCTCACTCACCTCCCATTCGCCCTTGCACAGGTTTCTCGCCTATCAATCACACGTTAGCTCCGCCCCTCCATGTCGCCAAGGTTTTTCCCGCTCCCGACGCCCCCCGCCCCTCCGCAAACAGCCACTGGTTAGCACTTACACCGGAGGACGTCCTTTCTCACGTAGGTTCTCCTCGTCCTAAGTTTTGTTACCACGCGACACCGTGACCACTCTCTTCTCGGGCAAGACAGCTTCGCTTCAGGCCAGGCGGCTGAGGTATGAGAGAGAAAGTCGCGGAGCTTAAAAGCGCAGCTCCGCTCGATTCCCAGAGGAAGCTTGCAGCGCTGCCACGCCCCGCGCCACTGCGCGTGCTCACTTGGGGACTTGGGCGTGGTCTCTTTTTGCACCACTGCGCTTGCGCGGCGCGCTCAGGCTGGGACTGTTTCCTGGAGGTAGGAAGGCTGCAGGTGATGGACCCTGGGCCAGCCTTTCTGACCACACACAGCCTTTGGGCTTAATGCCAACCTGGGACCTCCCTTGCAGTCCTGCCCGGTGCAGGATGTTTGATCCTCTGCCTATTGGCGCAGATGTTTTAATCTCCACAGATGATTGGCTTGAAGATATGGGCTCATATTTACCAAACACTGCAGGCAAAAAGGCTAGCAGAAAATTGAGAAACCAGTATTCTGATCCTCGCTCTTGCCAGGCCTTAATATGTGAACGTGTTATTTTTACCTCTGAATGAACAGTACTCGCCTCAACTGGGTTGTACAGGAACTTGGACGTCTTTTTTTTCCAATTTCAATTGTCATGCAATATGATATTAGTTTCAGGAGTACAACAATACTGATTGGAATTTATGTGACTTACCTAGTGATCACACAATTAAATCTAGTACCCATCTGACACCATACTTACCTATTAAAATGTTATTGACTTTCCTGTATGCTCTACTTTACTTCCTCTTCACTGTTTTTATAACTGGCAATTTTTTAAATATATATTTTTATAGATTTCAGAGAGGAAGGGGGAGGGAGAGAGAGACAAAAACATCAATGATGAAAATCATTGATTGGCTGTCTCCTGCACACCCACTACTGGGGATCACCCGCAAACCAGGCATGTGCCCTGACTGGAATCGAACCTGGGACTCTGAGTCCAAAGGTGGATGCTCTATCCACTGAGCAAAACCATGTAGGGCTATAACTGGCAATTTGTACTTCAATTCCCACCTTGCTGAGAGTTTTTATCAAAAATGGGTGTTGGATTTTGTCAAATGCTTTTTCTGCATCAATTGATATGACTATGTGGTTTTTTTCTTTCAATTTGTTTATGTGATGTATCATGTTTATTGATTTGCGGATATTGTACCATTCTTGCATCCCTGGGATAAATCCTACTTGGTCGTGGTGTATGATCTTTCTGATGTACTGCTGGATCCGATTTGCTAAGATTTTGTTGAGGATTTTGGCATCTATGTTCATGAGGGATATTGGCCTGTAATTCTCTTTCATTGTGTTGTCTTTACCTGGTTTTGGTATTAGGGTGATGCTGGCTTCATAGAATGAGCTTGGAAGTGTTCCTTCCTCTTGGATTTTTTGTAGTAGTCTGAGGAGGATAGGTTTTAGTTCTTCCTTGAATGTTTGGTAAAACTCCCCTCTGAAGCTGTCTGTTCCTGGGCTTTTGTTTGCTGGAAGCTTTTTGATGACTGCTTCAATTTCTTCCATAGTTATTGGCCTGTTGAGATTTTTAGAATCCTCTGGATTGAGTTTTGTAATGTTGTATTTTTCTAGGAATATGTCCATTTCCTCCAGATAGTCTTCTTTGTTGGAGTAGCGTTGTCCATAGTATGTTTTAACAATCATTTGAATTTCTGTGGGGTCTGTTGCTATTTCACCTCTATAATTTCTGATTTTGTTTATTTGAGTCCTCTCTCTTTGCTTCTTGGTGAGCCTGGTTAGAGGTTTGTCAATCTTGTTTATCCTTTCAAAGAACCAGTTCTTGGTTTCATTCATTTTCTGTATTGTTTTTTTTTTTTTTTTTTTTTTTTTGGTCTCTATGTCATTTATTTGTACTCTAATCTTTATTATCTCCTTCCTTCTGCTCACTCTGGGGTTTTCTTGTTGCTCTATATATAATTCCTTGAGATGTAGAGTTAGATGATTTACTACCATTTTTTCTTGTTTTTTGAGATAGGCCTGTAGAGCTATAAACTTCCCTCTCAGGACTGCTTTCATTGCATCCCATAGGTTTTGGATTGTTGTGTTTTCATTTTCATTAGTTTCCAGGATGTTTTGAATTTCTTCTTTGATCTCATTGGTAACCCAATCAATATTTAATAACATGCTATTCAGCTTCCAAGCGTTTGAGTATTTTGGGTTGTTTTTATTGTAGTTTATTTCCAATGTTATGCCATCATGGTCTGAGAAGATGCTTGGTATGATTTCAATCTTCTTGAATTTGGGGAGACTTTGTTTGTGACCCAATATGTGGTCTGTTCTTGAATATGTCCTATGAGCACTTGAGTAGAATGTATATTCCGTGGCTTTGGGATGAAGTGTTCTGAAGATGTCTATTAAGTCCATCTGATCTAGTGAGTCATTTAGGATTGCTGTTTCTTTGCTGATATTTTTGTGTAGAGGATTTATCCAGTGATGTCAGTTATGTATTAAAGTCCCCTACTATGATTGTATTGTTGTCGATTTCTCCTTTGATATCTTCCAGGAGTTTTTTTTTTTTTATGTATTTAGGTGCTCCTGCATTGGGTGCATATATGTTTATCAGGGTTATATCTTCTTGTTGTATTAATCCCTTTAGTATTATGAAGTGGCCTTCCTTATCTCTTGTTATGGCCTTCACTTTGAGGTCTATTTTGTCTGATATAAGTATTGCTATCCCAGCTTTCTTTTCATTTCCATTTGCCTGAAATATATTTTTCCATCCCTTCACTTTCAGTCCGTGTGTGTCCCTTCTTCTTAGGTGAGTCTCTTGTAGACAGCAAATATATGGGTCATGTTTTTTTATCCATTCAGCCACTCGATGTCTTTTGGTTGGAGCATTTAGTCCATTTACATTTAAAGTTATTATTGAAAGGTTCTTATTTGTAGCCATTTCTCTTTTTGTGTGGCTATTTTCTTTCATAGCTTTTTATTTCTTTTTACACCAGTCCCTTTAGCATTTCATGCATTGCTGGCTTGATGGTGATAAACTCCCTTAGCCTTTTTTTTTGTCTGTGAAGCTCCTTATTTCCCCTTCAAGTTTGAATGATAGCCTTGCTGGATAGAGTATTCTTGGATTCAGGCCTTTGCTTTGCATCACTTTGTAAATTTCCGTCCATTCTTTTCTGGCCTGATGTGATTCTGTTGAGAACTAATTTGATAATCTAATGGCATATCCCTTGAATGTAACTTTCTGTCTCTCTCTTGAAGCTTTTAAGATTCTCTCTTTGTCTTGAACATTTGCCATGGTAATTATGATGTGTCTTGGTGTGGGTCTTTTCGGGTTCACCTTGTTTGGGACTCTGTGTGCTTGTGTGACTTTTTTCTTCCCCACCTCAGGGAAGTGTTCAGATATTATTTCTTCGAATAGGTTTTCTAATCCTTGTTCCTCTTCCTGTTGTTCTGGCACCCCTATTATTCATTTGTTTTTTCATTTCATGTTGTCCCATTCCTCCCATAGGCTCTCCTCCTGTCTTTTAATTTTTTTCTCCAATTGCAGTTCAGTTTGGGTGTGTTTTGCTTCCTTGTCTTCTAATTCACTAATTCAATCCTCCACTTATCCTACTCTACTGTTGATACTTTCAATGATGTTTTTTTATTTCAGCTATATCGCTCTTCATTTCTTTTTGGTTCTTACCTAAGTTATTGATTTTTTCATCCATTTCTTTTTGATTCTTACATAAGGTATTGATTATTTTATCTTTTTCTTCTTGCTTCTTGCATAAGTTGTTGATTTTTTCCTCCACCCGGTTTATGTACTCTAGGATCCTTAATCTGAATTCTTTTTCTGTCATGTTGCCTGCCTCTGTATCACTTAGCGGCTTTTCTTGTGAGTCCCCCTTTTCTTTCCTTTGGGGGTTTCTTTGTCGACCCATGTTTGATCTCACTGACATATATAGATGTTGAGTCATTCAGTGGGTGTTCCCTGGTGGCAGTGGCTCCTTGAGGTGTGGTTGCTCTTCAGGCGGTTGTGGTAGCAGCTGCTCCTCAGTTGGCAGCACCTCCTCTGGTGGGTGCTGTTCACAGCTGTGGTGGCTCTTCTGGCTGTTGGGGGGAGGCTTCACACGCAGTTGCTGATCCTCAGACAGGGGGTGTGGTGATCAGGAGGCTGCTGTTGCTTGGTTCTGCTGCATTGATATAAAGGCACAAAATACAACACAACAAGGCACAACGTACCAGGCACTGAACACAAATGTATTCACGATATTAATAACCCCATATAAAGGTGACCACTCAGACTAAGAGAATTAGGGGATAAGGAAGAAAGAAGAGAAAAAAAAAGGAGTGCAAAAATGAAATTGGGAAAAGGGAGGGGAAAAAAGTAAGAGAGAAAAGAGAGAATGAAGTAGAAGAGTGGAAGAGACTATTTATATGAGGAGAAAACTCCGATAGAACTGCCACTAATCCAAACAAATTCCAGCAACAGATCCCTGGAGATGAATGCAAACTACAAACAACCAATAATATCAAGTGAGGCAAGGAAAAACAGAAGCAAAAAAATAACTGGTGGGGAGGGGGAGGGGAAACCAACAGAAAAAGAAAAAGAAAAACAACCTCACAAACAATCCTAAAAAAACCAATATACTCAACTATCAAGCAAACAACAACAAAACAATAGAGAGAGAAAAGAAAAAAAAGAAAAAAAATTGCATAGTGAAGAAAGATAAGGGAGAGGTGTATAAGGATTTAGAGCATGGGGTTGGAAATAGGATAAAAAAGTCAGGTGAAATTTTGACAGGGGGTAAAAAGAAGGAATAGGGAAAACCTAAAGCAAGAATAGGGTAAGAGAAACAGGACAACAAAAGGGGAAAAGTGAGGAAGAGGGTTTTAGCATAGAGGTAAAATTGAGGTAGAGAAAAATGATGTTAAAGGAACGATGAAAATAGAATGTAGAACACTAATACCAAAATAAAATAAAGAGAAAATAAAATGACACTTTAAAAATGGTAAAATGGTAGCAGTAATAATACTGCTTAAAAATAAAAATGTAGTAATTAAAAGGGTAAAATCAGGTGATGAAAAAAGAAAAAAAATGGTTTCTTAGTTAAAAGGTGAAAAAAGAATAAGAAAATAAATAAAAATTTGCAGTCGTGAGGGTCCTTCAGTTCTTCTACTCTTCAGTCTGGCACGCCTTAGTCCTGCCAGGTATTCAGGAGAGTGTTGATTTTCCCTGCGATACACTGTTTCTCCGTGTTGTAAACCACCGTCCTGATTTTAAAGCAGGCAGTATTTTTTTCCCAGACTGCCTTAATTTGTATTTACATAAGAGTCAGTTTGTGGCTGAGCCTCTGGGTGGCAGTGTTTCTGGATTGACCTCCGAGGCTATATGGCCTCTCTCTCCAACAGTTGGGGTTTATTTTCTCTATTGCACTAAAACTGGTTTGATGAAGTCCACTAACCAGAGCTGGTTCTTTAATCGTTATCCCGCTATGTTCCCCAGACTCCACAAAAACAACTTTCCCCTGCAGTCTCTGTGAGTGTCCCCAACTGGGAAATCCCATGCACTGGGTTTAATAATCAAACGCCAAGATTTAAGGAGAAGAGAAAGAAAACAAAAGAAAATAAAAACAAAAACAAGAGCCTGCGGAGTTGCGTGAATTCACAACTCTGCACCTTCCAGCCCACGCAGTCTCTTCCGCGCCCCTCTCTCTCCTTACATTGAGTAGCCTGCGCACTGGCAAAATCTGAGTTTGCCTTTTTGCATCCAGCCCAGCTATGGGCTAATTTTAAGCGTTCCCTTCTGCCAGCAGCCCTGTGGAAGCTCTTCTACACTCGCGGATCACGCAGGCCCCAAAGGCTGTGGTCTTTGTGGGGCGCAGACCTTCCTGTGCACTCTCCTCTCCCCAACCTGAATTGCAAACCGCAACTTCAGGTGAGACCTGACCTTTCCGTGAGAAGAAGGACTCCACGTAGTCGCGCTTTCCCAGATCCGGTGTCTCTGGGTTAGCAGCGGATCTCTGGATGCCTGGTCTTTGGGTGTACAGTATACGTTTCCAAAAAAAATAGCCACTCAAGGTGGCGCGGTCTCCCCAGCTGAGCCGGCGCTCCAGGAGAGATTTCAGCCACAGTCTCCAACTTTCAATCCGCTTTCTCCAGGATTCCTCCGCCTTTCCCGGTCCCTCAGCTGAATATCATCTGCTTATTCGGGCTGTATGTTACTGGCTTCAGCTGCTCACCCTAACAGCTCCTGGACAAGGCATGGGACACGTCTGTCTATACCTCCGCCATTTTTCTCCACAATTTTCCCACTCTATTTTAAAAATTCAATAGAAAAATTATCCTCAGGTGAATATTTAAAAAAAAATTACTCTGTATATGAAGAGCCCAGAAAATCTTGACTCACATGGGAAAAGCCAATTGAAATGAAACAGTTAAGATGAAACAGATACCAGTTAAAATGAAACAGATGTTGGAATTATCTGATATAAACCTTCAAGAAGTTATAATACCAAATACTCCAAAAACAACCCTGCATAACCTTGTAATCAATTCAGAAATAAAAGCCTCAGCAAAGAAGAAGACAAGATAAAGAAAAATGGGAAATATTTAAACTGATAAATACAAATTAGCAAACAGAGATGTCATAGGAAAGACACAGTGAACTTGAAGACAGATCAATAAAAATTTTCCAATCTGAACAACAAGGAGAAAAATTATTGAAAATGAACTGAATCTTGGGACCGATGGGACAAGAGCAAAAGGTCCAACATTTCTGTCATCAGATTTCTAAAAGGAGAGGAACATGAATGTGCTGAAAATGTTTTGGAGAAATAATGGCTACAAACTTTTAAAGTATGGTAAAAGACATAAACATAGTGATTTCAAAAAATTCAGGCTAAACCTAAAGCAATTCATGCCAACACATCCTAAACTGCTAAAAACTAAAGACAAATGTGAGACAAAATAAAGACATTTTCAGACCAAAACTGAAAACATTTGCTATTAACAGACCCTCACTGAAGAAGCCACAAAGAAAAAAGAAGAAAATGAATCTAGAAGGGAGGAGAGAGCTATATGAAGGAAAGGTAAATGAAGAAATGTGTAAACAACATATGGGAAAATCTAAATGAGTATTGACTATATAACATAACAGCAATGGTGGTGATTATGTTAAAGACCACATTTGGGCATTTTAAAAGAATGTGAAACTAAACTACTAGACAATATTAATTAATAAAATGGGGGCGGTGTAATCAAGCTTCTAAGGCTCTTATATTGTTTGGATGAAGGGTAAAGATTATCTTTAGGCTTTGTCAAATCAAATATACATGTTGGGTTTTAAAAGTAACTGAAAAATAGATGAATCATGGAGTGAGTGTCCAGGCTCTTCGAGATTATGAGGCTGATACAAAAATAATTGAAATCCAAATTTCAAATATTAAAAATTGATAGATGCCAGAACAGGAATAGTGTAAGTAAGCATACATTTGTCAGAATGGCTATCATCAACAAATCAAAGAATGACAAGTGCTGGAGAGGAGGTGGAGAAAAAGGAACACTCGTACACTGCTGGTGGGAATGCAGACTGGTGCAGCCACTATGGAAGACAGTATGTAGTTTCCTCATAAAACTAAAAATGGAACTCCCATTTGACCCAGTGATCCGACTTCTAGGAATATATCCCAAGAAACCAGAAACACCAATCAGTAAGGATATATGCACCCCTATGTTCATAGCAGCACTATTCACCATAGCTAAGATATCGAAACAGCCTAAGTGCCCATCAGCAGATGAATGGATTAGAAAACTGTGGTACATCTACACCACGGAATACTATGCTTCTATAAAAAAGAAGGAATTCTTACCATTTGCAACAGCATGGATGGAGCTGTAGAGCATTATGCTAAGTGAAATAAGCCAGTCAATGAAAGAAAAATACCACATGATATTACTCATTTATGGATAATTAAGACCATTATAAACTGATGAGCAAAAATAGATACAGAGGCAGAGCAACATAGAACAGACTGTCAAACTATAGCGGGAAGGCCGGGGAGGGTTTGAGGGGTGGGTAAGAGATCAACTGAAGGACTTGTATGCAAGCATATAAGCATAACCAATGGACACAAGACACTGGGGTGTATGGGAGGCTAGGGGAAGGTCATGGGGAGAAAAAAAAAGGAGACAGATGTAATACTCTATAATACTTTAAGCAATAAAACAATTTAATAAAAAGAAATATTGAAAGTGATGAATAGGAAAAAACTACAACCAAGATTACTCTACCCAGCAAAGTTATCATGTAGAATTGAAGGTCAGATAAAGAGCCTCACAGACAAGAAAGAGCTAAAGGACTTCACCACCACCAAAACAGGATTATATGAAATGCTGAAGTGTATTCTTTATGAAGAGGAGGAAGAAGAAAAAGGTAAATATAAAAATTATGAACAACAAATTGACAACAAATACATATCTATCAACAAGTGAATCTAAAAATTAAGTCAATAAAAAAATTTGATGAACAGAATAAACTGGTGAATATCATAGAAGCAGGGACATAGAAAAGGAGTGGACTGACAATTCTCGGGGGAAGGGGGTGTGGGGGGGTGCAGGAAGAGATCGGACAGAAATCAAACACCAATGGATGAGTACAGGGGTGAGGGGCAAAAGCATGGGATGGGTTGGGAACCAGGTGGAAGGGAGCCTTGGGGAAAAAAAGAGGAACATCTGTAATAATCTGAACAATAAATATTTATTTTTTTAAAAAAGCAAAAAAGGGCCCATATTTTTCTTAATGGTTAGAGCGTTGACCCATGGACCAGAAGGGTCTGAGTTTGATTCCCAGTCAAGAGCATATATCTGGGTTTCAGGTCTCACCAACCTGGGTCGGGACCTGTGCAGGAGGTAACTGGTCCATGTATCTCTCATATCAATGTTTCTCTCTCTCGCCCCCTCCCTCCCTTCTACACTATCTAAAAATCAGTAGGGACCTATCCGTTTTGGCTTATTGGATAGGGCATTGGCCTGTGGACCTAAGGGTCCCAGGTTTGATTCTGGGTCAGGGCACTTGCCCAGGTTGTGGGTGTGGGTTGTGGGAGGCATGCAGGAGGCAGCCAATCAATGATCCTCTCTCATCATTGACTTTCTATCTCTCTATCTCTCTCCCTGCCTCTCTGAAATCAATAGAAATATATTTATTTAGCCCTAGCTGGTTTGGCTCAGTGCATAGAGGGTTGGCCTGCTAACTGAAGGGTCTCAGGTTTGATTCCGATAAAAGGCACATGTCTGGGGTTCATATTAAAAAATATGTATATATTTACTTTTTAAAAAATCAATGGGGGGATGGGGAGTGGAGAAAATGGTGATGGTATAGATGGAACTGTCCCGTGCCTTGTCCCGGAGCAGATAGGGTGAGCAGCTGAACCAAGTAACATCTAGCCCAAAGAGGCAGAGGAAATTCAGCTGGGAGACAGTTTGCAGCCGGGAAAGGTAGAGGACTCCCGGAGAAAGGGGACTGTTGGAGACTGCGGCTGAAAACTCTTCCGGAACGGCTGGCTCAGCCGTGTAGTCCGCGCCATCTTGAGTGGCTGTTTTCGGAAGCGTATACATTCAGAGACTCTGCAACCATGGCATCCAGGAATCGTCTACTGAATCAGAAACACTGGATCTAAAGCAGCGCAAATACGTGGACTCAGAGGAGCCCTGCTCCTCCTCACGGAAAGGTCAGATTTCGCCTTGATAAGGGTGTGGTTTGCAGTACAGGTTGGAGAGGGGAACGCACGCAGGGTTAGTCTGCGCCCCACGAGGTCAGCGGCCTTGGGGCCAGCGTGATCTGTGAGTGCGGAAGGGGTCTCACAGGGCTGCCGCCAGAATGGAACGCTAAAAATAAGCCCATAGCTGGACTGGGTGCAAAAAGGCTGCCTCAAATTTTGCCAGTGTAGAGAGGATGCTTAGTGCCAGGGGAGAGAGGATGTGCGGAAGAGACTGCGCACAGAGCTGGACAGTGGAGAGTTGCAAGAGCTTGTGCTCCTCCTCAGGCCCTTTGTTTTCCCTCTCTCTCCCTTAAATCTTTGCATTTGATTATTAAACCCAATATGTAGGATCGCTCAATTGGCGTCACTCGCAGAGACTGCAGGGAAAAATTGTTTTTGTGGAACCTGGGAATCAGAGCTGGGAGTAACATTCAAAGAAACAGCTCTGTGGCAGAAACAGCTCTCCCAAACTACTGGCTAGAGAGGATTTATAGCCTCGGAGGTCAATCCAGAAACACTGCCACCCAGAGGCTAAGCCACAAACCGACTCTTAGCTAAATACCAATAAAGGCAGTCTGGGAAACAAATATGGCCTGCTTTAAAATCAGGACTGTGGTTTACAACATGGAGGAACAGTGTATCGCCGGGAACTTCAACACTCTCCTGAATACCTGACAGGACTAAGGCGTGTCAAACAGAAGAGTAGAGGAACTGAAGGACCTTCACTACTGCACATTTTAAAAACAGTTTTTTCACCTTTTACTTAAGAAACTATTTTTTCTTCTTTTTTCATCACCTGATTTTACCTTTTTAATTACTACAATTTTATTTTTAACCAATATTATTACTACTACCATTTTACCCTTTTTTAAAGTGTCATTATATTTTTGCTTTATCTTATTTTGGGATTAGTGTTCTAAATTCTATTTTCATTTTTCCTTTAGCATCATTTTACTCTACCTCAATTTTACCTTTACACCAAAACTCTCCTCCTCACTTTTCCCCTTTTGTTGCCATTTCTCTTACTGTATTCCTGCTTTAGATTTTCCCTATTCCTTCTTTTTACCCCGTTAAAATTTCAACCTACTTATATATCTAATTTCCAATCCCCTGCTCCAAATCCATATACACCTCTCTCTTCTCTTTCTTCACTATCCAAATTTTTTTCTCTCCCTGTCATATGGTTGTTGTTTATTTGATTGTTCAGTATATTGGTTTTTTTGTATGCTTCTTGTGAGATTCTTTGTTTTTCTTTCTATTTTTCTGTTTTTTTGTTTTTGTTTTTGTTTTTCCTTTCTGGCTATTTATTTGCTCCTGTTTTCCCTCTCCTCACTTGATATTAATTTTTATTTGTAGTTTGCATTCTGTTGCTGGAATTTGTTGGGATTAGTGGCTGTTCTATTGGAGTTTTCTCCACATATAGTTTCTGCCCCTCTTCTATTTCATTCTCTTTCTTTTCTCTCTTACTTTTTTTTTCTTTTCCCAATTTCATTTTTGCACTCCTTTTTTTTCTTTTTCCCCCCTCTCTTTTCTTTTTCTCTTCTTTCTTCCTTATCCCCTAATTCTCTTTGATCTGGTGGTCACCTTTATTTGGGGTTATTAGTATCATGAATACATTTGTGTTCAGTGCCTTGTGCTTTGTGCCTTGTTGTATTGTATTTTGTGCCTTTAAATCAATGCAGCAGAGAGAGAACTACATAACCAAACAACTGGAAAAGAGAGTTCATGTTGAGACAAAGAACCAGTCCGCATATGAAAGAAAAAGAGGCATCACCAGAAAAGGAAGTAAACAAAATGAAGGCAATGGAGGCAAGCAACCTGTCAGAGAAAGAATTCAGAGAAATGTTCATAAGATGGTTGAAAAGAATGGAAGACAATTCATCAATATGTGTAAGAACCAAGAGGAAATGAAGAAGAACCAAGAAGAAATGAAAAATGACATCACTGCTATAAAGAACTCAATAGAAAGCATCAACAGTAGACTAGAAGAAGCAGAGGACCGCATCAGTGAGCTTAAGACAAGGTAGGAAAAAATACCCAAGCAGAGCAGCTTCTAGAAAAAAAAAAAAAGAAAAAGCAGGAGGAGAACCTAAGAGAACTTTGGGACAACACAAAACGAAAAAATATCCGCATAATAGGGGTGCCAGAAGGAGAGGAAACTGAGCAAGGAATAGAAAACCTGTTTGAAAAAATAATGACAGAAAACTTCCCTGATATAGGGAAGAAAAAGCTCACACAAATCCAAGAAGCTCACAGAGTCCCAAACAAAATGAACCCAAAAGACCAACGCTAAGGCACATTATAATTAAATTGGCAAACACCAACGACAAAGCAAGAATCTTAAAAGGGGGCAGAGAGAGACAAAAATTTACCTACAAAGGGTCCCCCATCAGGCTAGTGACTGATTTCTTAACAGAAACGCATCAGGCAAGAAGGGAATGGAATGAAATATACAAAGTCATGCAAAGAAAGGGTCTGAATCCAAGAATACTGTACCCAGCAAGGCTATCAATAAAAATTGAGGGTGAAATCAGGAGCTCCACAGACAAAAAAGGACTATGGGAATTTATTCCCACCAAACCAGCAATGCAAGAAATCCTAAAGAGTCTGTTGTAAAAAGAAAAAATAGGAAACAAAGAAGGAACACAGGGGTAAAGAATAAAAATGGTGACAAACAAGTATCAATAATAACTTTAAATAATAACTGTAAATGGATTAAATGCTCTAATCAAAAGACATAGGGTAACTGAGTGGATAAGAAAACATGACCCACATATCTGCTGTCTAGAGGAAACCCACCTCAGAAAAAAAGACGCACAGAGACTGATGGTGAAGGGATGAAAAAGCTTTTTCAGGTGAATGGAAATGAAAAAAAAAAAAAACTGGGGTAGCAATACTCATATCTGAAAAATTAGATCTCAAAGTGAAGGACATAAAAAGAGATAAGGAAGGACACTTCATAATACTAAAGGGAGCAATCCAACAAGAAGGAATAACTCTGGTAAATATATATGCACCCAATATAGGAGCACCCAAATACATAAGAAAACTTCTGGAGGGGATCAACGGACAGATTGACAGCAATACAATCATAGTAGGGGACTTTAACACCCCACTATAACCATTGGAAAAATCCTCTAAACAAAAAATCAGCAAAGAAACATCCATCCTAAATGACTCACTGGATCAGATGGAATTAATTATCATCTTTAGAACATTTCATCCCAAAGCCACAGAATATACATTCTTCTCAAGTGCACATGGGTCATTTTCTAAGATAGACCATATATTGGGTCACAGGCAAAGTCTCTTCAAATTCAAGAAAATAGAAATTATATCAAGCCTCTTCTCAGATCACAATGGCATAAAACTGGAAATCAACTATAATAAAAATAATCCCAAAAAATCAAACGCATGGAGACTAAATAGCATGTTATTAAACAATGACTGGGTTACCAGAGAGATCAAGAAGAAATAAAAAACATCATGGCAACAAACGACAATAAAAGCACAACAATCCAAAACCTATGGGACACAGTGAAAGCAGTCCTGAGAGGGAAGTTCATAGCTCTACAAGCCTACTGCAAAAAACCAAGAAACAATGATAATAATTTACTTACCCTACAACTCAAAGAGTTAAAAGAGAGCAACAAGAAAAGTCCAGTGTAAGCAGAAGGAAAGAAATAGTAAATATCAGAGCAGAGATAAACGACATAGAGACCAAAAAAAAAAAAAAAATACAAAAGATCAACAAAACCAAGAGCTGGTTCTTTGAAATGATAAACAAGATTGATGAAACTCTAGCCAGGCTCACCAAGAAACAAAGAGAGAGGACCCAAATAAACAAAATCAGAAATGAAAGAGGAGAAATAACAACAGGCCCCACAGAATACAAAGGATTGCTAAAAAAAATACTGTGAACAACTCTAATCCAACAAACTAGACAACCTGGAGGAAATGGACATATTCCTAGAAAAATACAACATTCTAAAACTCAATCAGGAAGAATCTAGAAATCTCAACAGGCCAATAACTATGGAGGAAATTGAAGCAGTAATCAAAAAGCTTCCAGCAAACAAAAGCCCAGGAACAGATGGCTTCACAGGGGAGTTTCACCAAATATTTAAGGAAGAATTAAAACCTATCCTCCTCAGACTATTCCAAAAAATTCAAGAAGAAGGAACACTTCCAAGCTCATTCTATGAAGCCAGCATCACCCTCATGCCAAAACCAGACAAAGACAACACAATGAAAAAGAATTATAGGCCAATATCCCTCATGAACATAGATTCCAAAATCCTAGCAAATTGGATCCAGCAGTACATCAGAAAGATCATACACCATGACCAAGTAGGATTTATTCCAGGAATGCAAGGATGGTACAATATCCGCAAATCAATAAACATGATACATCACATAAACAAATTGAGAGATAAAAAACACATACTCATATCAATTGATGCAGAAAAAGCATTTGACAAAATCCAACACCCTTTCTTGATAAAAACTCTCAGCAAGGTAGGAATAGAAGGATCATACCTCAATAAAATAAAATCCATATATGACAAACCCACAGCCAACATCATAATCAATGGGCAAAAACTAAAACCATTTCCCCTAAAAGCAGGAACAAGACAGGGATGGCCCCTCTCACCACTCCTGTTCAACATAGTACTGGAAGTACTAGCTGTTGCGATTAGACAAGAAGAAGAAATAAAAAGCATCAAAATTGGAAAAGAAGAAGTAACACTTTCCTTATTTTCAGATGACATGTTACTGTATATAGAGAATCCTAAAGACTCCATCAAAAAATTGTTAGACTTATTAAATGAATTCGGCAATGTAGCAGGATACAAAATTAATGCCAAGAAATCTATGGCATTTCCTTACACCAACAGTGAACTTACAGAGAGACTAAAAAAGCAATCCCATTTAACATCACACCAAAAAAATTATGATACCTAGGAATAACCTTAACTAAGGAGGTAAAAGTCTTCTATGCGAAAAACTACAGGACACTTGTGGGAAACAGTTTATTGTCTTCACTATCTGATAAGCGTAGACAGAGAACCCCCCGAAGGCTGGGTGCCTTTGAAGCCCTAGCAAAGGTCGGAGCTAGGCGCCACCTCTGTTTGTCCAGACAGTGGTAGCTGAAACTACGCCCCCATTTATTATTATTATGTAAATCCTTGCTGATGGGCTAGTCTGCATGGATATGCTATGGGTGCATCCCAGAATCAATAAAAGCTTGGTGAGGCCTGAGCATGGGTGGAAGTCCTTCCCCTACAGTTGGACTTGCCCACCTGGCCCCCCAATATTCCCAAATTATGTCTTGTCTTTTCATTTTCATTTGTGTGTGGCTCTGCTTCCAGTTCCTGAACCCTGACCCACGCGGGATGTAGGAAGGAAACACACAACAGACACTGAAAAAAGAGATAGAGGAAGACATAAACAGATGAAAGAACATGCCATGTTCATGGACTGGTAGAATCAACATCATCAAAATGTCCATATTACCCAAAGCAATCTATAGATTCAATGCAATCCCCATTAAATTACCAATGGCATATTTCACAGATCTATAATGAACGCTCCAAAAATTCATCTGGAATAAAAAAAGACCTCGAATAGCTGCAGCAATCCTGTGAAAGAAGAACAAAGTAGGTGGAATCTCAATACCAGATATCAAACTGTATTACAAAGTGACTGTTCTTAAAACAGCATGGTACTGGCACAAGAACAGAGATATAGATAAATGGAATAGAATAGAGAACCCAGAAATCGACCCAAACCACTATGCCCAATTAATATTCGACAAAGGAGGCAAGAGCATACAATGGAGTCAAGACAATCTCTTCAATAAATTGTGTTGGGAAAATTAGACAGATACATGCAAAAAGATGAAACTAGACCACCAACTCACACCATACACAAAAATAAACTCAAAATGGATAAAAGACTTAAACGTAAGACGGGAAACCATAAAAATACTAGAGGAATCCACAGGCAGCGTAATCACAAACATATGTCGAAGGAATTTCTTTTCTGATAATGCTCCTAGGGCAATGGAAACAAAAGAGAAAATAAACAAATGGGACTACATCAAAATAAAAAGCTTTTGCACAGCAAAGGAAACCATCAACAAAACAACAAGAAGGCCCACTGCAAGGGAGAACATATTTGCAAACGATATCACCGATAAGGGTTTAATCTCCAACATTTACAGGGAACTCATGCAACTTAACAATAGGAAGATAAACAATCCAATCAAAAAATGGGCAATGGACCCTCTTTTTGAACGAGGACATACAGAATGCCGAAAGACATATGAAAACATGCTCCAAGTCACTAATTATAGGAGAGGTGCAAATCAAAACAACAATTCAGGATCATCTCACACCTGCCAGAATGGCTATCATCAACAAATCAACAAACAACAAGTGCTGGAGAGGATGTGGAGAAAAAGGAACCCTTGTGCACTGCTGGTGAGAATGCAGACTCGTGCAGCCACTGTGGAAAACAGTATGGAGTTTCCTCAAAAAACTAAAAATGGAACTCCCATTGGACCCAGTGATCCCACTTCTAGGAATATATCCCAAGAAACCAGAAACACCAATCAGAAAGGATATATGCACCCCTATGTTCATAGCAGCACAGTTCACCATAGCTAAGATTTGGAAACAGCCTAAGTACCCATCAGCAGATGAGTGGATTAGAAAACTGTGGTACATCTACACAATGGAATACTACGCTGCGGTAAAACACAAGGAACTCTTGCCATTTGCAACAGCATGAATAGAACTGGAGAGCGTTTGCTAAGTGAAATTCGCCAGTCAGAGAAAGATAAATACCACATGATCTCACTCATTTGTGTAATATAGAGAACTACATAGACGTGTGAGCGAGCATGTACAATGCAACTGAAACTTTGTGGCCCATGCACAGAAGTCGGCATTTTGTGGAAGAGCCACACTCAAGGGGCCAAAGAGCCACACGTGGCTCGCAAGCCGCAGTTTGCTGACCACTGCTCCAGACCAACTGAGGAGTATTGCCATTTTAATAAATTTAGTCTTCTGATCCATGAATATGTGATGCGTTCCTCTTTGTTTAGGTCAATGGTTCTCAACCTTCCTAATGCCGCGACCCTTTAATACAGTTCCTCATGTTGTGGTGACCCCCAACCAAAAAATTATTTTCCTTGCTACTTCATAACTGTAATTCTGCTACTCTTATGAATCATAATGTAAATATCTGATATGCAGAATGTATTTTCATTGTTAAAAATTGAACATAATTAAAGCATACTGCTTAATCACAAAAACAATATGTAATTATATATGTGTTTTCCCATGGTCTTAGGTGATCCCTGTGAAAGGGTCATTCGATCCCCAGAGGTGTCGCGAACCACAAGTTGAGAACGGCTGGTTTAGGTCTTAAATTTCTTTCAGCAATGTTTTATAGTTTTTAGTGTATACATTTTGATATGTAAATTAAACTTCAATAAAACTGTTAATTTTTTTAATGTTTAAAAATGGTCATATCTACCCCTAGCATCAAGATTGTAGCCTCCAAATCCCACTTCCCACTAAAAGAAACCAGGACTTGGAGAAATTATTGAATCCAGGCCTAGAGCCAAAGATATGTGAGATGAGCCTGGAACATATTGCCACTCTAGGGAGCAAAGATTATCAGGGTGATGTCAACAAGTCTCAAGAGCAAATTTGAAGGGACTCCTGCCAAAAATGAGACATTTTGCACAATAAGGAAAAGAATTGCAATCAATTGAAATACACCAAATATGTTTAAATCTCACCCTAGCTGGTCTGACTCAGTGAATAGAGTGCAGGCCTGCGGACCCAAGGGTCCTGGGTTCGGTTGCGTACCTACCTTGTTGCAGTCTCCTCCCTGGCCTGGGGCCTCGTCAGGTCAGGTGCAGGAGGAAACCAATCAATGTGTTTCTTTCACATGCATGTTTCTCTCTGGCTTTTCCTCTCTCTTCCACTCTCCCAAAAAACAATGAAAAAATATCCTCGGGTAAGGATTAACAAAAAACAAAACGAAACAAAATGCTTAAATCTCAAAGTTCATAATGATTCTTTTTTTTTATTTTTTTTAATTAAATCTTTATTGTTCAGATTATTACATTTGTTCCTCTTTTTTCCCCCCCATAACTCCCCTCCTCCCAGCTCCCGCCCCACCCTCCGCCCTCACTCCCCACCCACTGTCCTCATCCACAGGTGCACGATCCTTGTCCAGTCTCCCTCCGCATCTCCCACACCCCCCTCCCCCCGCGAGAATAGTCAGTCCATTCCCTTTCCATGTCCCCGACTCCATTATGATCACCAGATTATTTATTCACTTGATTCTTAGATTCACCCGCTGATAGATGCACACTTGTTGTTCATAACCTGCATCTCCACCCCTCCCCTCCTCCTCCTCCTCCCAAAGGACACCCCCCAGCACCCCATATAATACTGGTTTGGTGGTGATGAACTCCTTTAGCTTTTCCTTATCTGTGAAGCTCTTTATCTGACCTTCAGTTCTGAATGATAGCTTTGCTGGATAAAGTAATCTTGGTTGTAGGTTCTTGGTATTCATCACTTTGAATATTTCTTGCCATTCCCTTCTGGCCTGCAAAGTTTCTGTTGAGAAATCAGCTGACAGTCGTATGGGTATTCCCTTGTAGGTAACTCGGTTTCTTTCTCTTGCTGCTTTTAAGATTCTCTCTTTGTCTTTTGCTCTTGGCATTTTAATTATGATGTGTCTTGGTGTGGTCCTCTTTGGATTCCTTTTGTTTGGGGTTCTCTGTGCTTGCTGGGCCTGTAGGTCTATTTCTTTCACCAGGTGGGGGAAGTTTTCTGTCATTATTTCTTTAAATAGGTTTTCAATATCTTGCTCTCTCTCATCTTCTGGCACCCCTATAATTCTGATGTTGGTGCGCTTGAAGCTGTCCCAGAGGCTCCTTACACTATCTTCGTATTTTCGGATTCTTTTTTCATTTTGCTTTTCCAGTTGGGTGTTTTTTGCTTCTTCGCATTTTGAATCTTTGACTTGATTCTTGCGCTCCTCTGGTCTGCTGTTGGGTGTCTGTATAATATTCTTTATTTCAGTGAAAGAATAAAAGAATGTTACAAACTGCACAGGCCCAGCTGCCAGGCCTAGCTGCCTGTTTTATCTCAACTCCCTAGGCTTCCCCCACTAGAGATAGGAACAGAGGGAATGACGCCCTCCCCAAGGCTATTACAGGAGATAGCCCCAACAAAGGATGGGTTGAGTAAACCCAGCTTCAATCAACCTTGAGAGGAACAGACTGTAAGGAGTGCCTTATCCCTATCAAGACACAAACAATTTCTTTCTCCTCTTACCCTCCTGCATGCAACCCCTCCCTGATGTGTGATTTTAGCATATAATTAGCTGAAAAACTCCTTGCTGCGCGCACAACTCCTCTGCTCTTGTGTGAGTACGGGTTGGGCCCCAGCACGCTGGAATAAAGAATAAAGCCTCTTGCGTTTTGCATCAAGTGACGTCTCCTGCGGTTGATTGGGGTCGCCGTCGATCTGTGGGACAGAGTGAGGGTCCCGCTTCGGGGGTCTCACATTTGGGGGCTCGTCTGGGATTAGACGACCACCCCTCATCCGCGGAGCCGACCTTGGAGGTAAGAAGGGGTACCCCGAGTTGTTTGTCTTTGTCTTGTGTTTGTCAAGTGGTCTGGATTTGAGTGCGCGCTTTCGGTTTGGCAGCCGTTCGGCAACTCGTGAGAGTGGCCGAACAGTGGTCGGTAGACGTGCCTGGAGGACCACAGGTTGCAGCCCTGGGGGACGCCCCAAGGGTAGAGGAGGAGTCAAGGGATGCCTTGAGCCCCCATTTGGGGGGGTGTAAAAGCCCCCATTTGCTTTGTTTTCAGTTTTTCTTCCGCGGGGTCGGAAGGCTGTTCTTAGGTGTCTTTGTTTGTTTGGTGTCTGTGTTCTTTTGTTTGATTTTGTGGACTCACTGGACGGACGCTATGGGACAGACTCAAACTACTCCTTTAAGCATTATGGTCGTTTTAAAGTCAAGGGCTGGGTCAAACCTGCTTGCCAGCCTCAGGTGTGGTTTTCCAGAACTGCTGAGAACTTGGGACCTTGAAGCTTACTGAATTCAAATGATAAAAACTTATGTCTTGCATTTTTGAAGGTTATTCTTAAAAATGTTACTGATTGAGAAAAACTGTGTGTTGTGATAGCTAAATGCCTTTGCTGAATGAATGTCTGGTGAAAGTGTGCGAGTGTGGAGGGAGGGGGCCTGCCCTCTCCTCTCCTTTGTGTGGCTCCAAAACTTTGGTCAGACGGGTACCTGAGTGAAAATCTAGGAGGGAGAGCAGCTGAGGAAATGGTTAATACAGAAAAGAGGGGGGCCGTCGGCAGGGAAAGCAGACCAGAAGTTTTGTTGATTTTTACTTATCTGCTGGACTCAAGGCCGCAAGCTGCTAAGCTCAGTAAGTTTCTCTCTGCCCCGTTTTGTTCTCTTTAACCCTTTCAAGACTAAATTAGACGAATACAGTATACTTGAAATTGCATAAGGATGGAAGCACCTGGTCTTAGTAATCTAAGAAATACTGGCTGTTTACTTTATGGTAATCATTAAAGGATTGAGGTTTCTAAGAATAAGGAATTACTGAGTAGAAGGTCTGAGGCATGGTTATGCATTTTTAAAAGACATAGAAAGAAGGTTTAAAGGCTAATTTGAAAGTATAAAATTTAGAAAACCAAGATGGCGGCGATATAGGCAGACGTGTCCCAGGTCGTGTCCCGGAGCAAATGGAAGCTGAAGCTAGTAACACTCACACCGAATTGGCGAAATTGCTCAGCTGGTGAGAGGGTTTGCAGCCGGGAAGAGCAGAACTCCCCTGGAAAGGTAAAAAAAAAAACCAGGGATTTGGGCAGGAAAGTTTGCCTGACCTCTGAGCCCAGAGAGTCGGAGGGAGACCGCGTGGCAGACAGCCGCGTCCCTTGGGACAGGCACAGCCCCTGACAGGGGAAAGGAGAACCGCGGGATTCCTGGCGCTGCCAGGGAAATTGAGAGCTGGGTTCTGTGATCACGGAGGACTGAGCCTAAAGGGGGCAGCCTGAAGAGCTGACCTGACCATGCAGTCCCGGTAAGAGAAGAAGCTTACAGAAACCAAGCCTTCCCCGTTTCCACGGCCGGCATTTGTTTGTTTGTTTACACTGAATCCTGTTCATGAGACATTTCGGATACAGACACTCACCTGTGCTGAAGAGAGGGAGAGTGTGCTGAGGAGTGGAATCTGGGGAGAGACTGGGGAAAGAGGGGGAGCCGGGAGAGGTGGTAGTGAATTGAGTGCTGAGACACCCCTGAGGCCAGGACTGGGGCAGCCACCCGCTCCTGAGAGTGAGTCTCCTCCCCCCAGCCCCCAGGCAAGGAGCACAGCCACACCCAGATTCCACCCTGAACGAGATCAAGGATTAAGATAACCTGATCAGTCCCTGGGAGTTAACAGGGTCTGGCCTATAGGGGGATTTTCAATCCCAGCAACAACATAGCGCTGGTAACTAACTATTACGCAGTCAGCTCTGGGCAGTGAACTTCCACTGGACAGAGAGGCCCTATAGCCTCAGAGGCCAACCCCAGAACACTGCCACCCAGAGGCTGACCCACAAACTGACTCTTTGTTAAACACAAAATAAGGCAGTCTGGGAAATAAATGCGGCATGCTTTAAAATAAGGACTGTGGTTTACAACACAGAGGAACAGTATATCGCAGGGAATCTCAACACTCTCCTGAATACCTGGAAGGTCTAAGGCGAGCCACACTGAAGAATAGAAGAAACGAAGGACATTCACTACTGCAATTTTTTTTTTCTTTTTTCACTTTTTAACTAAGAAACCAATTTTTTTTTTAATTTTTTTTTCTGTTCTTTTTTTTTTCTTCTTCTTTTTCCATCACCTGATTTTACCCTTTTAATTACTACCTTCTTATTTTTAACCAGTATTATTACTGCTACCATTTTACCATTTTTTAAAGTGCCATTTTATTTTTTCTTTATTTTATTTTGGGATTAGTGTTCACCATTCTATTTTCATCGTTATATTATTGGTTGTTTCTAGTTTGCATTCATATCCAGGGAGCTGTTGCTGGAATTTGTTGGGATTAATGGCTGTTCTATAGGAGTATTCTCCTCATATAAAAAGTCTCTTCCCCTCTTCCACTTCATTCTCTCTTTTCGCTCTTTTTTTTTTTCTTTTCTTTTCTCGCTTTTATTTTCCCCCTTCCTTTTTCCCAATTTCATTTTTGCACTCCCTTTTTATGGGCCCTACTTTTCTTTTCCTTTCTCTCTTTTATCTTTTTCTCTTCCTTCTTCCTTATCCCCTAATTCTCTTAATTCAGGTGGTCACCTTTAATTGGGGTTATTAATATCGTAAATATATTTGTGTATAGTGCCTGGTACGTGGTGCCTTGTTGTGTTGTATTTTGTGCCTTTAAATCAACGCAGCAGATCCAAGCAACAGCAACCTCCTGAGCACCACATCCTCTGCTGAGGAACAGCAGCTGTACGTGAAACCTCGCCCCACCAGCCGGAAGAGCCACCACAGCTGTGAACAGCACCCACCAGAGGAGCTGCTGACAACTGAAGAGCAGCTGCTACCTCAACCGCCCGAAGAGCAACCACAGACCAAGGAGTCACTGCCACCAAGGGAGCAACCACTGAACAACTCAACGTCTAGATATGTCTGTGAGATCAAACATGGGTAGACAAAGAAACCCCCAAAGGAAAGAGAAGGAGGACTCTCCAGAAAAGCAGCTAAGTAATACAGAGGCATGCAACATGACAGATAAAGAATTCAGAATAAGGATCCTAGAGTGCATAAACCGGATGGAGGAAAAAATCGACAACCTCTTCAAGAAGCAAGAAGAAACAGATGAAAAAATCGATAACATATGGAAGAAGCTAGAAGAAACAGATGAAAAAATCAACAACCTAAGTAAGACCCAAGAGGAAATGAAGAGTGATATAGCTGCAATGAAAAACTCCATTGAAAGTATCAACAGTAGACTAGGAGAAGCGGAGGACCGAATAAGTGAATTAGAAGACAAGGAAGCAAAGCACACCCAAAATGTACTGCAATTGGAGAAAAAAATTAAAAGACAGGAGGAGAGCCTAAGGGAGCTTTGGGACAACATGAAACGAAACAACATACGAATAATAGGAGTACCAGAACAACAGAAGGATGAACAAGGATTAGAAAACCTACTCGAAGAAATAATATCAGAAAACTTTCCTGAGGTGGGGAAGAAAAAAGTCACACAAGCCCAGAGAGTCCCAAACAAGGTGAACCCGAAAAGACCCACACCAAGACACATCATAATCACCATGGCAAATGTTCAGGACAAAGAGAGAATCTTACAGGCTGCAAGAGAGAGACAGAAAGTTACATACAAGGGATCTCCCATTAGATTGTCAAATGACTTCTCAACAGAAACACATCAGGCAAGAAAAGAATGGACTGAAATTTACAAAGTGATGCAAAGCAAAGGACTGAATCCAAGAATACTCTATCCAGCAAGGCTATCATTCAAACTTGAAGGGGAAATAAGAAGCTTCACAGACAAAAAAAGGCTAAGGGAGTTTGTCACCACCAAGCCAGCATTGCAAGGAATGCTAAAGGGACTGATATAAAAATAAGAAATAAAAAGCTCAGAAAGAAAACAGCCACACAAAAAAAGAAATGGCTACAAACAAGTACCTTTCAATAATAACTTTAAACGTAAACGGACTAAATGCTCCAACCAAAAGACATCGAGTGGCTGAATGGATAAAAAAACATGACCCATACATCTGCTGTCTACAAGAAACCCACCTCATTAGAAGGGAGTCACACAGACTGAAAGTGAAAGGATGGAAAAATATCTTTCAGGCAAATGGAAAGGAAAAGAAAGCTGGGGTAGCAATACTTATATCGGACAAAATAGACCTCAAAGTGAAGGCCTTAACAAGAGATAAGGAAGGCCACTTCATAATACTAAAGGGATCAATACAACAAGAAGATATAACTCTGGTAAACATATATGCACCCAATGTAGGAGCACCCAAATTCATAAAAAAACTCCTGGAAAATATCAAAGGAGAGATCGACAACAATACAATCATAGTAGGGGACTTTAATACACCATTGACAGCACTGGATAAGTCCTATAGACAAACAACCAGCAAAGATATAGCAATCCTAAATGACTCACTAGATCAGATGGACTTAATAGACATCTTCAGAATACTTCACCCCAAAGCCAGAGAATATACGTTCTTCTCAGGTGCTCATGGGACATATTCAAAAATAGACCACATATTAGGTCACAAGCAAAGTATCCCCAAATTCAAGAAGATTGAAATCATAAAAAGCGTCTTCGCAGACCACGATGGCATAATATTAGAAATAAACTACAATAAAAACAACCCAAAATACTCAAACACCTGGAAGCTGAATAGCATGCTATTAAATATTGATTGGGTTACCAATGAGAACAAAGAAGAAATTAAAAACATCCTGGAAACTAATGACAATGAAAACACAACAATCCAAAACCTATGGGACACATTGAAAGCAGTCCTGAGAGGGAAGTTTATAGCTCTACAGGCCTATCTCAAAAAACAAGAAAAAATGGTAGTAAATCATCTAACTCTACAACTCAAAGAATTAGAAAGAGAGCAACAAGAAAACCCCAGAGTGAGCAGAAGGAAGGAGATAATAAAGATTAGAGCAGAAATAAATGACATAGAGACCAAAAAAACAATACAGAAAATCAATGAAACCAAGAGCTGGTTCTTTGAAAGGATAAACAAGATTGATAAACCTCTAGCCAGACTCACCAAGAAGCAGAGAGAGAGGACCCAAATAAATAAAATCAGAAACGATAGAGGCGAAATAACAACAGACCCCACAGAAATACAAATGATTGTTAAAAAATACTATGGACAGCTCTACTCCAACAAACTAGACAACCTGGAGGAAATGGACAAATTCCTAGAAAAATACAGCATTCCAAAACTCAATCAGGAAGAATCTAAAAACCTCAACAGGCCAATAACTATGGAAGAAATTGAAGCAGTCATCAAAAAGCTTCCATCAAACAAAAGCCCAGGACCAGACGGCTTCACAGGGGAGTTTTACCAAACATTCAAGGAAGAACTAAAACATATCCTCCTCAGACTACTACAAAAAATTCAAGAGGAAGGAACACTTCCAAGCTCATTCTATGAAGCCAGCATCACCCTAATACCAAAACCAGGTAAAGACAACACAATGAAAGAGAATTACAGGCCAATATCCCTCATGAACATAGATGCCAAAATCCTCAACAAAATCTTAGCAAATCGGATCCAGCAGTACATCAGAAAGATCATACACCATGACCAAGTAGGATTTATCCCAGGGATGCAAGGATGGTACAATATCCGCAAATCAATAAACGTGATACATCACATAAACAAATTGAAAGAAAAAAACCACATGGTCATATCAATTGATGCAGAAAAAGCATTTGACAAAATTCAACACCCATTTTTGATAAAAACTCTCAGCAAGGTGGGAGTAGAAGGATCATACCTCAACATAATAAAAGCCATATACGACAGGCCCACAGCCAACATCATACTCAACGGACAAAAACTAACACCATTTCCCCTAAGAACAGGAACAAGACAGGGATGCCCCCTCTCACCACTCCTGTTCAACATAGTACTGGAAGTGTTAGCCATTGCAATTCGGCAAGAAGAAGAAATAAAAGGCATCCAAATTGGAAAAGAGGAAGTAAAACTGTCCTTATTTGCAGACGACATGATATTATACATACAAAACCCTAGAGATTCCATCAAAAAGCTACTAGACTTAATACATGAATTTGGCAATGTAGCAGGATACAAAATTAACCCCAAGAAATCTGAGGCATTTCTATACACCAATAGTGAACTTTCAGAAAGAGAGATTATAAAAACAATCCCGTTTACCATTGCACCAAAAAAATTAAGCTACCTAGGAATAAACTTAACTAAAGAGGTAAAAGACCTCTACTCAGAAAACTACAGGACGTTGAAAAAAGACATAGAGGAAGACATAAACAGATGGAAGAACATACCGTGTTCATGGATTGGTAGAATCAACATCATTAAAATGTCCATACTACCCAAAGCAATCTATAAATTCAACGCACTTCCCATTAAAATACCAACAGCATACTTCAGAGATCTAGAACGAACTTTCCAAAAATTCATCTGGAATAAAAGAAGACCCCGAATAGCTGCAGCAATCCTGAAAAAGAACAAAGTAGGTGGGATCTCAATACCAGATATCAAGTTGTATTACAAAGCCACTGTTCTCAAAACTGCCTGGTACTGGCACAAGAATAGGCATATAGATCAATGGAATAGAATAGAGAGCCCAGAAATCGGCCCGAACCAATATGCTCAATTAATATTTGACAAAGGAGGCAAGAACATACAATGGAGCCAAGATAGTCTCTTCAATAAATGGTGTTGGGAAAATTGGACAGATATATGCAAGAAAATGAAACTAGACCACCAACTTACACCATATACAAAAATAAACTCAAAATGGATAAAGGACTTAAATGTACGACAGGATACCATAAAAATTCTAGAAGAATCCAAAGGCAAGAAAATTTCAGACATATGCCGAAGCAATTTCTTCACTGATACAGCTCCTAGGGCACTTGAAACTAAAGAAAAAATGAACAAATGGGACTACATCAAAATACAAAGCTTCTGCACAGCAAAAGAAACCATCAACAAAACAACGAGAAAACCCACTGTGTGGGAAAACATATTTGCCAATGACATATCTGATAAGGGCCTAATCTCCAAAATTTATAGGGAACTCATACAACTTAACAAAAGGAAGATAAACAATCCAATCAAAAAATGGGCAAAGGACCTAAATAGACACCTTTCAAAAGAGGACATTCAGAAAGCCAAGAGACATATGAAAACATGCTCAAAGTCACTAATCATCCGAGAGATGCAAATCAAAACAGCAATGAGGTACCATCTCACACCTGTCAGACTGGCTATCATCAACAAATCAACAAACGACAAGTGCTGGAGAGGTTGTGGAGAAAAAGGAACACTTGTGCACTGCTGGTGGGAATGCAGACTGGTGCAGCCACTATGGAAGACAGTATGGAGTTTCCTTAAAAAACTGAAAATGGAACTCCCATTTGACCCTGTGATCCCACTTCTAGGAATATATCCCAAGAAACCAGAAACACCAATCAGAAAGGATATATGCACCCCTATGTTCATAGCAGCACAATTCACCATAGCTAAGATCTGGAAACAGCCTAAGTGCCCATCAGTAGATGAATGGATTAGAAAACTGTGGTACATCTACACGATGGAATACTATGCTGCTGTAAAAAGGAAGGAACTCTTACCATTTGCAACTTCATGGATGGAACTGGAGAGCATTATGCTAAGTGAAATAAGCCAGTCAATAAAGGAAAAATACCACATGATCTCACTCATTCATGGACAATAGAGACCATTATAAACTTTTGAACAATAATAGATACAGAGGCAGAGCTGCCTCAAACAGATTGTCAAACTGCAGCGGGAAGGCCGGGGAGGGTTGGGGGGCAGGAGGTAGTGGGGTAAGAGATCAACTAAAGGACTTGTATGCATGCATATAAGCATAACCAATGGACATAAGACACTGGGTGATAGGGGAGGCTAGGGGACTGTCTAGGGTGGGGGGATAAAATGGATACATATGTAATATCCTTTGTAATACTTTAAGCAATAAAAAAAAAAAAAGAAGGAAAGTATAAAATTTAGAAATGTTGTGTATGTGATAAGAAGGAGAAGAGAAATGTTGAAAGGAAATTAATCAAATAGTACAGGCCAATAAGCCAGAAAGAGTAAATAAATTACATTCTGCCTCCTAAACAGAGGGTAAATAGTTATGCCAAAGTACTTAGGGAAAATAATAAAAAAAATCTAACAATTACAAGGAAAATCAGAAGATGTTAAGGCAGGTCAGTGGCTTTTTCTCCTTATGTAATTCCTCCGAAATTTGGCAATGCTTAATAAGTCATGGCAATACATTTCTTTGCATAAATTCAATAAGACCAGTTTCCAGTAGTGGTTTTATTTAATGAAAACTTTGACTGGAGTATCATGTTTTAAAGAAACCTATCTGACCTCTGAAGACTTGAAGCCGAAAAAAGGTGCCACAGGAAAAGCCTGGTATCCTGCTTGGGAGCCCTGAAGATGGCTGGCGCTGGAGCGTCAGGCCCATGCCCTACCATCACTGGCGGTTGGTCAGAGTAGAAGCGGAGCAATAAGGATGCCTCTGCATCCCTGCGAAACCCCCACACACTCTGGGCCACAACGAGTAGGAGGGCTACTGAGATGGGCTTTAAAGCCTAGAGCGTGGGCTCAGGTGGAGTTGCTACAGGTGAGGGATTCACCTAACACAGCAGATACAGCAGGCAGGCCTGATGGCAGCTGGATGGCTTGGCTTCCTGGCCCTACGGGGCACATTAAGATTCAATCATGAAATTCCAGCACAGGTAGTCAGTTACCATTCTTGTTGTATTTATGCAAACATCAGGCCAAATTGAATACAGTAGATAAATTGGTCTTGATTTGGCTTTTTGATAGCCATAGAGGAGTTTTAAGGAGAAAAAATCCTATTTCAACAGAGGTTATTAAAACTGAGATGTTTTCTTTCCCTCCCACCAGACCATTTGTTACAGTTTGTCTCTGCCAGGTCACAAGCCCACCTCCTTCTGTGCCCAGGCCTCATCGTCCCTCTGACAGATAGCAAGGATCTCTTGGCTCTGAGACAAACTTCTGTCCCTCCTCAGCACGAAGCAGCTACAGAAGAGAATTCAACGCCCATTTTCCCTGAAAGAATTCAGAGCCAGGATCCTTGAGGTAATATAATAAGCAGTTAGACAGACATGAGCAGAGCAAGGACGATGGGTCAACTGGCACTGACTCCCCAGAAGCAGGAGGGAATTAGGCTGCAGACAAAGCAGCCCAGGAGGCTGCCCTAAAACCAGTGGGGCCTTTACAGATTCTAGTGACTCTTCCAGACCCTGTACTACTCATCTCACCAGTTTACTCAAGTTCTTTCAGGTTTTACAGTCTACCCAGCAAGCAGACCAGAAGCACGTCCAAGATGATCTGCCTGTATCCGGTTCATCCCTTCCAACCTGGTGACACTGTTTGGGTAAAGAAATTTGCCACCCAAGGACTGAAAGGACCACCCCCAAGGCGGTCAGGTCGACGGGATCCCGACGTGGCTTCATCACACCTGGCTTAAGACAACCCAGGCAAAATAGAGAAGTCTAGGACTCAGTGGACCCTCATATCCACCCTTATGGGTCCTCTTATTATATTGCTTTTAATTCTTACTTTTGGGCCCTGTATCTTAAACCGACTGGTCACCTTTATCAGAGAAGGAATAAGTGCTGTGCAGGTACTAGTGCTCAGGCAGCAATACCAGTCTCTCCGCCAGAGAAATAGTTTCGAAGAGGAATGTCTAGAGACAGAAGTTCCATGATTAGAACTTACCAAAAAGCAAATGGGGGAATGAAAGAATAAAAGAATGTTACAAACTGCACAGGCCCAGCTGCCAGGCCTAGCTGCCTGTTTTATCTCAACTCCCTAGGCTTCCCCCACTAGAGATAGGAACAGAGGGAATGACGCCCTCCCCAAGGCTATTACAGGAGATAGCCCCAACAAAGGATGGGTTGAGTAAACCCAGCTTCAATCAACCTTGAGAGGAACAGACTGTAAGGAGTGCCTTATCCCT
The DNA here is from genome assembly GCF_963259705.1 of Myotis daubentonii. Taxonomy (NCBI): domain Eukaryota; kingdom Metazoa; phylum Chordata; class Mammalia; order Chiroptera; family Vespertilionidae; genus Myotis; species Myotis daubentonii. Next base: position 96,765,725 of record NC_081841.1, on the reverse strand, counting down.
ATCAAGACACAAACAATTTCTTTCTCCTCTTACCCTCCTGCATGCAACCCCTCCCTGATGTGTGATTTTAGCATATAATTAGCTGAAAAACTCCTTGCTGCGCGCACAACTCCTCTGCTCTTGTGTGAGTACGGGTTGGGCCCCAGCGCGCTGGAATAAAGAATAAAGCCTCTTGCGTTTTGCATCAAGTGACGTCTCCTGCGGTTGATTGGGGTCACCGTCGATCTGTGGGACAGAGTGAGGGTCCCGCTTCGGGGGTCTCACATCAGTCAGTGTATGCTTAATTTCTAGTTGGTTCTTTATCACAACATCGAGGGTCTCATTAGATTTCTTGAGGATCTCACTACATTTATCGGCGGTCTCAGCAGTCTTTTCGAGGGCCTTACTAAGTTTATCGGCAGCTTCTAGACAGTTCTTAAGAGACCTTAAAAGTGTGGTTCTGAACTCAATATCCTCCATTGATAGTTTTGTCCTGTTTCTTTGTCTCCGCATTTTTTATGCTTTCTTGGTACACCCCCTAGTGGTCTTTGTGCGCAGTCTTGTTGCCTTTAAGCCTTGATTGATGTCAGCAATACCGGAGGTGATTTGACCTCCAGGCTAACTGGCTATGAGAGTCCGCTGTGTCTGCAGTGGGAGGGCTTCTGTGCTGGATCTCTAGGACAGTGCTAATCTAGTGTTTGCCTGAGGCTATCCGGCAAATGGTTCTGTGCAGGGCTTGGGCGGGGCGGGTCCCTGGGGATCTACAAGGCGGGCCGGAGCGAGAAGTTATGGCTGCTCTCAGTTCCTTCCCCAGGGGCTCTGCCTCTCAGAGTCCCAGCAATGGCTGCAAACCTTGGAGCGAAAGCTGCCTTCGAGTTCTGACCGAAGCCAGACAGTCCCACTTCTCCTGTTTGAGTCTTGGTCCCCAGAGACTCGCCCAGATCTGGAGCTCAGAGTCTGAAACTCCCTCCCGATTGAAAACAACAACCGCGCCCTCCGCCTCCAGCCCTTTCCGCGTGCACTCCGCACCTGAGTATTTCACTTCAGCACTGCGCCTCCTCTGAGTCTGGGTATGATATTCTCTTTCCTCCTAGTTGTAGAATTTCCACTCAGCCAGCCTTCCTGTGGTTCTGGATGATGTCCGTTCTGTCCTTTAGTTATATCTCTGAAGTGGTTGTCCGAGGGCAGCAATCTCCGGCATTAACCTATGCCGCCATCTTGGTTTCTCAGAAAAGACAATTTGATTGAAATATCTCATAATGATTCTTAAGAAAAAATAAAGCTGATTGCAATTGAAGGGTATGAAACAACCAATTATTCTAAAAATTGTAAATAAAAAGAATAAATCAAGTTATATCCAGACTTTTCTATATATATCTGACCACTGGGTAACAAAACAGTTTGTAAGGGACAGTATCTCTTTATAGAAGTATGGCAGCTAATCAATGAAGAATAAATAATATAAGAATACCACCATTTTTCAATCCATAATGGATCACCTGCTAATATAACCAAAAAAAAATAGACAACCAGACACTGTGTACCTCCTGATAGAAGAATTTAGCAAAATATTTGTTGTCCCTCCATATTTAACCTGAATCTGATCAAGCCTTTGTTTATGTTTACAAATATTTTTAATATGTTTTCATTGACTTCAGAGAGAAGAAGGATGAGGGAGAGCGGGATAGAAACATCAATAATGAGAGAATATCATCCATCGGCTGCCTCTTGCACACCCCCCAATGAGGAAGGAGCCCACAACCCTGGCATGTGCCCTGACCAGGAATCAAACTGTGACCTCCTGATTCATGGAATGACACTCAATCAGTGAGCCACACTGGCCAGGCTGATTAAGCCTTTGGGTCAAACTACTAATTCACAGTAAATACAGAGAACAGAGAAACATGTTAGACAACTGCATGAAGACATAATTAGCAAAATCCAAAATATGTAAAAATAACCTTGTTTCTTCAATAAATAAATCATAAGGGAAGAAAAACAAGAGATCAAAGTAGAAACCAAAGTTGAAAAAAATCCAAGAAGCCCAGGCGGTATGGTTCAGTGATGAGCATCAACCCATGCACCAAGTGGTCGAAGTTCAATTCCAAGCAGGGCACATGCCTGGGTTGTGGTCCCAAAGTGAGGCATGCAGGAGGCAGCTAATGAATGACTCTCTCTCATCACTGATGTTTCTATGTCTCTTTTTCCCTCTCCCTCTCACTAAAATCAATAAAACCATATTTTTAAAAGTTTTTTAAATTAAAAATAAAAACAATTGTTTTAAAAATGCCAGGAAACAAATTTAAAAATCATAAAGTAGGACCTTATTTGGATCGTGGTTCAAAAAAACACATTGTACAAAATAAGTAAGACCATTGGAAATTTGGAATACTAGAGTATTTATAGATATCCTATCTAATAAAAGAGAAACATGGTAATTAGCCATACAACCACTACCCTTCCTATTGGCTAATCAGGGCGATATGCAAATTAACTGCCAGCCAAGATGGTGGTTAACCGCCAACAAAGATGGCAGTTAATTTGCATACTCCCAATGATGGGAGACGAAAGGGGAAGGACTGAAGAATGGTGATCAGCAACCCAGGCGGCAGGCAAGAGCTGGGGGGTGGGCAAAGGCCGCCTTTCCCCACCCCCCAGCCGGTTATCGCCATTAGAAAGCGGGGTTGCCCGCTGGCCTGCGGCTGGTGATCGCCATGGTGATAGGGGGGCAGGAGAAGGCGGGAGGGCCGGGTCGCAGGCCAGGTGGCAACTGCGGACCCCCACCATGGCGATTGGAGGGCGGGAGGGGCGGGGAGCAGGCCAGGTGGTACCCCGGGTCCCCGCCATGGCAATCGGATGACAGGAGAGCCGGGGCGCAGGCGAGGCCGCAACCCGGACCCCCACCATGGCGTTCAGAGGGCAGGAGGGCCGGGGAGCAGGCCAGGAGGCAACCCGGGACTCCAGAAAACTTTCTTAAAGGTTCTCTTACAGCAGTTGGTGAGGGACCTCGGAGAGCTCTGGTGCCAGCAAAACTGAGACCTGGGGCGGCTCTCCCCAGGAAGGTCCAGGGAACAGCCACTGCAGCCTGCCTCCACCCCAGCTCAAGGCAGGGCAGGCTGGGCCCGAGGACCCACCCCCTCCCAGAGGCCCCTCGCTTGCTCATGCAGCCCTGGTCACGTCACTGGAACAGCTACAAGGCACAGCAAGCACCAGGGACAGTTGCTTGCCCCTACCCGCATTTGCAAAGACAAGGCAGGAGGGTGTGAGGGCGGGCTCACATCTCCTTCTCCCTCCTTTTGCTCCTCCTCTGGCTGCTTAGCTCGCCCATCTTATAATCCAGGCTCCTCTGCAGCTGGGCCCTCTTGGCGGGGTCCAGGGACCCGTCCTTGGCCCTACTGCCCGTGTACAGCATTGCCTCCCAGCTGATTCTCTGCTGGGCGTGGGCGTGGGCCCTCTCCCCACAGCCATGGATCTCGGACAGGCAGTGGCTGAGGCAGTAGCAGTGGCTGCAGTTTGGGCAGAGCTGGCCCAGAATCACAATGCTGGCCCGGCACTAGGGGAGGCCACAGGTGTTATCAGCCTTCATGGCAGCCGAGACCAGGGCTTCGAAGTCCTGCGTGGAGGGCAGATCCAGTTCCGGGGTCCTTTTGCATCTGTCTTCTTTTTCTTTTATCGCAACTTCCGCAGCCCAGGCCTGCGGCCCCTGGGCCCTCCTTGGCTCGCTGCTCCTGCCTTCCCCTCTCCCTCTGCAGTCGCTCCAGGTGCACAGCCCTCAGGTCCAGGCTGCTGGGCTCTTGCCTGGGGGGCTCTGTCTGCGTGGGGCTGGAAGGCTCAGGATGGAGAGGGGCTTTGCTGTCAGTCCCTACCGGGACAGGTGGGACTGGTGGAGCCGATTTTTTTTTTTTTTTTGGCCGTGTGCACATAGATTTAATTCTTAAATAATTTATACTCCTCTGAAACAAATAAAACTCTGTGGCCCCATGATCGCCATGGTGATCGGAGGGCGGGAGAGCCTGGGCACCCCAGCACCTGACATGCAAAGGTCGGGGATGAAATGACTTCTCCCAACCACATCTGCAAATATCCTGGGGAAGGCATCACTGAAGAGTTCACAACAACTCTCTCACTTGGCAAGGAAGAAAACAGTTGGCAATGGAAACAATCCCTTACATCAAAGTTAAGGTCCCTCTGGGTAAAAAAGAATATTTCCAATGTAAAGGAGGGAGCAGGCAAAAACAATAGGTTCTCATGACTTCCACTGAAGATTGAGCATATGACAGAGTCAAAACGAACATACAAATTAAAACACACAGTGGACATTCAAATGACCTGAAACAACTGTCACTGTTTGTCCCAATAGCAGCAATGCTTATGTGATAATATAGTTTAACAGACATACAAAACAAGTCACATGATAAGATAGGTTCGGCTTCAAAAGTAAATTGAGTATGTTCTTTTAAAATTCTAATGTCCTTTCCTCTGACTATAATTCTTAATTTTCCAATCAGAAAATTACCCCAGGTGATCCAGTAACATGTAGAACTCCAGTAACCTAACATTTAAAAAAACAAGCATCCCAACCATTTTTAAAATATTTAAATTGATATTTTAGGGTTGAAATTATAGAAGATATTTAGATCCAAATATATTTTCTGAATATTTAAAAAAATATAGATATATATAAGTAATACATTTTCCCAAGGAACTCTGAATTAGTACCTTTCCCTCTAACTTTCTTCAAATTGAGAGAATCTATGGAGTTCCCTATACTGCACAAGTTTTAATGAAAGAAAATAAGACTTTCTAAGAGCATCAAATACATGTTTTCTTATTTACAAACATATACACTCCTCTCTCTCTCTCTCTCTCTCTCTCTCTCTCTCTCTCTCTCTCTCTCTTTAAAATAAACTCTTACTGATTCAGAGAGGAAGGGAGAGGGAGAGAGATAGGAACATCAATGATGAGAGAGAATCATTGATCGGCTGCCTCCTACACACCCCGTACTGGGGATCAAGCCCACAACCCTGGTATGTGGCCTGACCTGGAATCAAACTGTGACTTACTGGTTCATAGGTCGATGCTAAACCACTGAGTCACACCCGCCAGGCTCAATTCTTATTTATAAATTCATTCCAAGGACATGTACAGCTTGAAAAGCTTTGGAAGCAGTTTCAAAAAATCTAGCTTTTAAGTAACAAGAAAACAGTTATAGATGAAAGTTTAAATTAAAAGAAAAAAATTGTTTTAATTTATTCAAGATTGGGAACATCCTCCATGAAAATGTGTGCCTTGACTGTGGATGGCTGGGTGGCCTTATCACACCTTAGGAATTCAAATGCTTTTTACAATGACAAGAAAGAGAGTTTCATCTCATTTCTCTCCCAGGGTAGATGTCTGTCAACAGAAGGTGGACATCAATAAAAGGAGGGGCTTGCACAATCAATCCAGAAAGTCAACAATCTATGAATAATCCAGAACCCAGTATTTATCTCCTCTGCCACACACCCTCCCTCCCAGCCAGTGAGCAAGATAATTACCCTCAAGTCAAGCTAAGTGCCCCCCAGTCACAGTGGCCCAATGCTGACATACAAAGCATACAAATAATTCTCACTCTGGCATAAAAGTGACAACTTTCTTGGAAGAAAAACAGATACTGTAAATTTCTCAAAGTCTTCCTGAAACACTTTTTAAAGTAATTTTTACTTCTTTAGAAAAAATGCATACATGGCACACCATCTGTAATAAAAGGCCCATTCTATAAAATTTTACCTGGTCCTACTCATATCTGCAATCATAACCATACTGACAGACAAATACTAATAAAAGAGTAATATGCTAATTAGACTGGGAGACCTTCCAGGAGACCTTCCAGATGTTCTTCTGGACAAAGCCATGGTGGTGGGGCCGAGGTAGAGGCGATTAGAGGCCTAGAGGGGAGGGCAGTTGTGGGTGATCAGGCTGGTGGGAGATGGGGCCATTGGGGGCAAGCAGACCATCAGTGGGGGTCAGTTGGATGTGATCAGGAGAGCGGGGGGAGGGGAGTTTGGAGTGAGCAGGCCAGCAGGGGGACAGTTGGGGATGAGCAGGCCAGTGGGGATGGAAAGTTGGGGCGAGCAGGCCAGCAGGGGGGGGCAGTTTGGGGTGATCAGGCTGGCGGGGGGGGGCACTTGGGGGCAAGCAGGCCAGCAATGGGGGGGAGGGCAGTTGGGGGCGAACAGGCCAGCAAGCAGAGTGGTTAGAGTAAATCAGGCAGGCAGGCAGGCAGGTGAGCGGTTAGGAGCCAGCAGTCCCGGATTATGAGAGGGATGTCCGACTACTGGTTTAGGCCCAATCCCTGTAAACTGGCAGGACATTTTTCGAGGGGTCCCAAATTGGAGAGGGTGCAGGCCAGGCTGAGGAACACACCCTCCCCTGTGCACAAATTGCGTGCACCGGGCCACTAGTCCTATATAATAAAAGCATAATATGCAAATTGTCCCCTCGACAAGGAGTTCCACCACTTGCTCTGATGTACACTGACCACCAGGGGCGGACTGGAACATGGCAGGCGTCAGAGATGCAGCACTGGCAGTGGGCAGCCATGGAGGCGGTGCTAACCCTCATGAGCCTCCATGAGAGCGGGATCACAGTGGGATGGTGGAACAGGTGAGCAGGTCGTGCCAGGCCAAGGCAGGTGGGTAGTGGGGTTTTGAGGCCACAATCTTGATGCTAAGGGTGACCAGCTGAGGCGGCAAGGAGCAGGGCCACCGCCCAGCTTACAGGCCCTGAGGGAGCCAGGCGGAGGGGGGGCCTTCCCCATCCTCTCCCCACCCACCCCCCCACCACCTTTCCCCCCAGGACACTGCTGGCCTGACCTATTGTTAAACAGACAGCAACCAGCATCCCGCAGGCCCTGATCACCCAATCAGGTCTGGGCTCTAGGCTGACATGGGAAATTGGGGGTGGGTGGCAACAACCAACTTCCCAAGGTACCTGAGCTGGGGGCTTCGACCTCTCACAGGCAGGGTGAGAGGGACAGAGGTGTGGTGAGAATGCGGGGTGTAGGCCAAACTTGCTCTTACTCCCCTTGCTACCCTCCCCAGGATGCCAGGGTTCACGCACTGGGGAAGCCCCTGCACTCAGGTGCCTGGTGCCTGCTCCACAACCGTGAGGCCTCTTCTGGGTGAGCCTGGACGCAAGCGCCGGGACCACTGGGGCCAGTCGGGCTCCCTGTGGGTTCATGCAGGAGCTGGTCTGTGAGGCCGGCCAGGAGAGCGTGTGCTGCCTTCCCAGCTTCTGTGTGGCACTGCTGGCGGCCTAGAGGCCCACGCTGTGCCCTGGCCTGCGGTGTCCAGCTGCACTCAGCACATCTCCACGCGGGGACTCGGGCACTGTGACTCAGCAGAGGGGGGCGCGTGAGGGCCCAGGAGGCCCAGGTGTGGCCCATTGCACACAGGTCAGCTGGGACCCGTCCTTCCATGCCAGACACTTGTGCTTCAAACTCTGGACAGGCCTAAGGACCACACACATGCAAGAATTTCTTGCACTGGGCCTCTACTTAAAGAATGATTGTGTGATCATGATACTCTGTTATGTTTATTTGAAGCAACTTTATCTTTTACAGATATATACTAAAGTGTTTATGAATGAAATTATATGAGACCTAGGATTTGCTTCAAAAGAGTAAGAAAGGGGGGGGAAACAGGGTTGAGTATGTGTGACACATGATTGATCCTGAGTTAATAAATAGTGAAATTTTGTGATGAATACAAAAGGTTTACTATGCTATACTCTTGACTTCTGCATATGTGTAAAATTTTCCACAAAAGAAAATTTTCCTAAAAATGTACTTCATAGGTTTGTAATGAGTATTATAAAAAAATGAATAGAATGTTTATCACCATGGCATACAGTCCCCATTGTTTTCTATTGTTATACTAGAGGCCTGATTCACAAAATCCATGCAAGGGGCTCGTCCCTGCTGTCACTGTGGTTGCCTCTGCCTCAGCCCCCGCCACTGCAGCTTTGTCCAGAAGGTCGTCTGGAAGGACGTCTGGTCTAACTGGCATATTACACTTTTATTATTATAGATTTTCTTTCAATTAATCACACCTAGAAGAAGTACATTATTTAGACCGTGAGCCATGGCCCACATGACTTTGTCTACCTAGTAGAAATTGATTAAAACTTCAAGTTTAAAATTAGGAAATGCCAACCTATCATGCAACAGTAATCAACAATTTCAAAAGCCTCCCTACCACTTCTAGTAAATAGGATTGTCTTCTTATCACCTTGTAGAAATATTTGAGATCATTAAATCATTATTTTTCAGTCATTTATCATGAGTAGGTTCTGAGGGTGCAAATATTAACATAGTGGACCCTTGACTGATTGAATGCATTTCAAGGGCCAAATGAATTCAATAAAAAGTGCTAAGCAACTATTATTGATACATAACTCAGTAATCATTAACTCCCCTCCTAAAAGCTTTTTGATGTGCTTTTTGAGTGAGAGGTAGAGTTATTGCTGCTCCACTGTATGTAACCCGAGGCCCGCCTTTTATGCTTTAACCTGAAATATGAATACACCCATGGAAATGTGTCAAACATGTGAATTTCCTGCAACCTGTGCAGAGGTGGGGGAAAGATTGAAAACTAGGTACCCTGTGATTCTACCACCCTACTCCTCCCTTTTGCCATTTGAAACTTTACCTGAAGGTAGCAGGAACTGCTTCCAGAGCTGTTGCTGTCACTCAGGTTTATGCCCTAATCCCCCAAACTAGGATGGAAGCCATTTTGTTTAGGATGAAAAAATAACGTTTATTTACAAATGTATATACTGATAGCTCACAGTACCCTAGGGGAGATAAAGAACAAGGACTATACTATAACTTCTAAGATCAAATCTACCTATTTGGGGTTAAACCAAGTCGCCATCCAGTTGAAAAAAAGGTGGGAGAGACGACGGCAGAGTTCAGCACTGACATCTGAATAAACAACTGGAAAAGGCTTTAGCCACCAGTTCTAAATGTTCACAGTGGCTCAGGAGCAATTTGTTTTGGGATCAATTCAGTTTCCTCAGGGGGACTTTCAGACTTTGGTGCTTGTGACTGTGTTGGCTTTTCTAAGTTGCCAATTATAAGGGGAGTATTTTTTACACTCCCCTGCACCAGCTGCACAGTAAATTTAGAGGGCCTAGGAGGCAATTCCTGAGCCGATCAGTATCATTATCTCCTTCCCGTCTGACAGTCTTAAATAGGTGCCTCTTTCTTTTTTGGGCTTTCCTGCCACGTAATCGGAAGAAGCGAGTACTTATGATGGAAGTAGAGCTGTCCTCAGGATTAACATATTCCTCAATATTTTGAAGAAGAGTAGTCACAAGAATCTGGATAGATTCCACAGGATCATTCTTCAAACTTTCAAGAGCTGAAACCAGAAAGGAAGTCAACTCAGATTCTCAATCTCCAAAAACTGTTTACCCAAACACCACTGTTTTCCACCCCACATGTCACATTATAACTTGATTTAGAATACTTTTTTGTCATTGTAAAAGTGATATTGTTTGATTATAGAAAATGTTTAAATACAAATTGTTTTTTAAAAAGGAAAGAAAGAAAAAGCACTCAACTCCGCAAAAAAAAAAAAATATGATATCTTCATACCTGTCCTTGCAGTATTTCTTTAATATCAAACATAGACACTTTGTTTTACAAAGATAGGATTAACATTTTTCTTCCCATAAAATATTTCCCCATATAACTCAATATCCAATCACATGATTCTATCATAATTTCTTTGATGAACACCTTATTAGTAAACAATAAGGCTGCTTGCAATTTTTCACTGTTATAAACAATGATCAACAACTCTTAATTGAGATTTACATTACTATCATCATGCACGGTGCTATAAACAAAGACTATATATCCCATCCTCCCTTGCAGCTAGGGGTGATCATATAACTAAGTTCTGACCACGTGGGTGTAAGGGAAAGTGGCATATGCGACTTCCTAGAGATATAGTAGTGAATAAGAAAGACAGATTCCCCACAGTCAAGAACATTCTAGCCCAGCCGGTGCAGCTTAGTAGTTTAGCATCAACTTGTGAATCTGGAGGTCACGGTTCAATTCCTGGTCAGGGCACCTATCCGGGTTTCAGGTTCAATCCCCAGTGTGGTTCATGCAGGAGGCAGCCGATCAATGATTCTCATCATTAATGTTTCTATCTCTCTCTCCCTCTCTCTTCCCCTTCCTCTCTGAAATCAATACAAATAGATATTTTTAAAAATAGAACTTAATATTCTAGTGGAGACAAAAAAGTAAACATAAATTAAGTACAAAGAAGGAAATTTAACAGGACGATGAGAACACCTAACTGGGAAGGACCCCTTTAGATAGGCCAGTCAGGGAATGCCTCTCTGAGAAGGTGACATTTGAGCTGGGATGTAAAGAATGGGAGCCAGCCTCCAAGGCAGCCCCATGAAGATTAAGGGCAGAAAATGTCCCAGTGGAGGCAGGGATTGCGTCATACTGCTGCAAATAGCCACTGTGAGCTGCCCCTTCTAATGAGGGGGACATGATGTAGGCTAAGGGTAGAGAGAAGTCAGAAGCCAGACTCTTCAGGGCCTGTGACCCAGGGTAAGGGACCAAACTTTGACCCAAAGAGCAGTGGAGAGCCACTGAAGGGGTTTAAGCAAAGGCGTGCCATGATCCAGTGTACATGTTTCAAGGAGATCCTGGCTGCTGCATGGAGAGTAGTGTAGAGAGAGGAACAGGATGTCAGGAGCTGTCAACGTGGTCCAGTTAAAGAATAGGGGTGCATAGTTTAGAGTTGAGTGGGAACAGAGGGATGGAGACATGAAATTACTTACTAGTATTGCAAAGGAGAAAAGGGACAGGAAGAATGTGGGCTCAACAAATCTAAAAGCCAACCAGGCCCATCAAAGTCTACAGCTTCATGTTGATCTCATTTAGAATAGAGAAAAAAAGAGTTGGGCTTGCACTATATAGAAAAATATACAAACCTTTAAAGAACCACTTCTCAACCACAGGTTTGCTCAGAACTACGTATGGGTGCAAGTGTAATTAGAAGTATTTGTGGGAAGCTGATATAGGGTTAAGCCTCGGACTGACCTGTTGGTAAAGTCACAAACAATTCGCAGCTTAGAGGGCACAGTCCTCTTAGCATAATTAGGTTTGACCTTATAACACTCCCTAGATCTTATCTGGGAAGCTAAGGGGCTGAGGAAGTGCAGGAAGTGTAACCATGGTCAAAACAAGTGAAGCTCACAAGAACTGTGTAACTATGGTAACCACTACCTTGTTTACCTCTCACTATAAAAAGCTTGGTGAGACCTGAGCATAGTGGAAGTCCTTCTCCTTGAGTTGGACTTGCTCGCCTGGCCCCCAATATTCCCAAATTATCTCTTGAATTTTCTATTTCATTTGTTGTGCGGCTCCTCTTCCAGACCCGAACCCTGAACCACGCAGGAAATGGAGGGAAAAACTTACGCCAAGTATTTTCCTTGGGAAAAATGTCCTGCTATCTAGGTATTTGGACATCTTTCTAGGAGGCTGGGTGGGAAGAGGAAGGCAAGGTGAATTCTCTGATAGACATAGGAGTCCAAGATTTCCATTCTGGATATGCTTTCCCTGAAATTGAACTATGGTAGCTGTAATAGGTGTCTACTATACAGTAGAGACCTCAACTGTAAAACCTAAGAGAAGGCAGCCAGCATACAAAATATCAGAGCCAGAAATGAAGCCAGGGTCAAGCCCTCAGAGGGCAGATGCTACCAGCTGATGGTTAATGTGCTAGCAGCAGCATGGCTTATCTCTGGGAAGCAATAAATACACTCCCTTAGCTACAAATATACTCCCTACCTGCCCTCCCACTACCACCCCTCCCCTGGCCCAGAAGCCTGAGTCAGTTCAAACACAGATGTTTTGTGGGACATCTATGTGCCCAGCAAAGCTCAGTGCTTCCCATGTTTTGTGTTCAATCTTCAAAACAATGTTCAAAACCAGCACTATTATCCTCATGATGCCAATGGAGAAACTGAGGCACAGAGGCAAAGTAACTGGCCCAAGTTCACATGGCTCATTATCAAGAGATCTAGTATGTGACAGTGGTCTGAGTAATGCAGACTTTGTGGAAGAAAGAACCCTTAGAAATCATTTACCATTTTACTCTCTGGACAAAGAGCTGTGAAGACAGCAAGGACTTGTCTCTGTCCAGTTGTCTGCTAGGCATTTCCTCTGAGACAGGATTCCACCACTACCTCACAAACAGCATCCCTCAAATATTCCCTCACAGCCGGCACCAGGACACTCTAACTGGGCTCAGACCAGAGGGCAAAGCCCCTGAGGACAGGCATCTGCAACACCAGAGCACAAGCCTGTGGCATTCATGCCAGGACTTTCAGACAAACACGTAATACTCTCAACTACAAAAGGGCTGAGACATAGGAACAGGAGCTAGAGAAGCAAACATTCTCTTCATCTTGTCTCTACATCAAGGAAGGAAACTGTGGTATGAAAAATAGTGAAGAATAAGTAATTCAAAAATCCTTTCCATTTGGTCCTGGAATGAATTATACCACCCACCATTAATCACAAGCAACCTAAACTCTTCCCAGTGACCATTAGCAGAGTTAAGAACTGTGTTCAATGCTGCACCCTACATTCAAGTAAAACCCTAAGTCTTTACCATGGCTAAAGGCCACATCAACGTGGCCCCATTGCTGTTCTCTGGTCTCATCTCCTCCTGCCCTTCCTTTTGCTCACTCCATGCCATCACATTGATCTTCTTGTTCTCCCTTGAACATGCCAAGTGCTTTTCCCTCAAAAAGTCATAGGGTTCACTCCCTCATTTCCTCCGCCTCTCTGCTTAAATGTCCCATAGTGGAGGGGTACCCCGGACCCCACTCTGGCCCTTCTTACCCCTTGCCTTATGGAGATAGTGACCTCCACAGTGCTTATCTAACATCTATGTATTTGTTGAGGGAGTATTCCTCCCTTCCCGACTAGAATGTAAACTGCATGAAGGATAGGTTATCAGTTTTGTTCACTGCAGTATCTCATGCTTAGAATAGGACATAGTTTACAGTAGGTTTTCCATAATTAACAAATGTAATTACTAGAGAACAATGGCAGGGAGTCAGCAGAAGTACATTCTATATAAAACATAGGTGTGGCTCTTCAGGGACTGAAGGGAACAAAGGGTTTTGAAAGGTGAGGTAAAACTTTCTCTTCTGATGGACATTGGGAATAGCAGCTCCTCTTTCTCCACAACACCAACTTCCATTCCCTACCTCTTTTTTTAGGACTTTGGTAAGATTAAAAATAATGGAGACCTGGCCAACATGGCTCAGTAGTTCAGCATAGACTCATGAACCAGGTGGTTACTGAATCGAATCCTGGTCAGGCCACATGCCTGGTTGTGAGCTCAATCCTCAGTAGGGGGCGTGCAGGAGGCAGCCGATTGATAATTCTCATCATTGATGTTTCTATCTCCCTCTCCGTCTCCCTCTCTCTCTCTCCCTCTCCCTTCCTCTTTCTGAAATAAAAAACAACAACAACAGCAAACCACATATCTTTTAAAAAAGAAAAGGTGACCATGAATTGCTACTTGTTGAAATTGGAGTATGGGTACCTGGTTACTATATTACTAGAGGCCCAGGGCAAGAAAATTCATGCACTGGAGGGGGCTCCTCTCACAGTCCAGGAGCCCTCAGGTGTGGGAGGTGACCTGGCGATCAGGGGCAGGCAACACCCCATCACACCTCTGCTGCTGCCCCTGCCGGCAGCATAAGCCTCGGCTAGCCCTTGAGTCTCAGGCTGGATCTGGGCAGCTGGGGGGCTGAGGGGACTGGGGTTCTCCGGAACAGGCAAGTGGAGCAGCTGTGCCCACTGGGGGCAGGCTCGGCCTTACTGTGTACCTGCCACCCTGGCGGGGCTGAGGGGACTGGGCACCACCATCTGGTGGCTGTTGGTGCCGCCATCTTTGAGGACAGGGCAGTCAATTAGCATATTCCCTCCTTATTGCCTGTGGACACTGCCATCTTTGCGCTGGCATAAGGGTCAATTAGCATATTTCCTCTTTATTAGATAGATTCTCTATACTTTTAAATAACACTTTAAAATATCTTAAAACAGCCGCAGGAAAAGGAGAGATTACCTATAATTGAAAAAAAAACTAGAATAGCAGGCTTCAAGTTAACAACAAACAAAGCCAGGAAATAATAGCACAATGTCTTCAAAATGCTGAGAGAAATTAATTGTTGGTGTAGAATTTTAAAACTAGTAAAGCTATCTTGCAAGGATGAGGGTAAGAAGAAATTCTTACAAACAAAACAAAATCTAAGACAGTATATTATCAAGATACCAGCACTAATATGCAATAACTTAATCAATAAAAATATTAATAAAAAGTGTGCAAAAAAAAGATACCAGCACTAGCCCTGGCCAGGTTGGCTCAGTTGGTTGGGTGTCATTCCCTACACCAAAAGGTTGCAGGTTCCATCCCCTATAGGGCATGTATAGGAGGCAACCTATGGATCTCTCTCTCTCTCTCTCTCTCTCTCTCTCTCTCTCTCTCTCCCTCTCTCTCCTTCTCTCCCTCTCAAGGCAATAAACAAATCCTCCAGTGAGGATTTTTTAAAAAGATACCAGCACTAAAGAAACTTCTAAAAGGATGGAGAAAAATGACCCCTGAGGGATGGTCAGAGATATAAAAAGGAATGGTGAGCATATAACACTTTGTAATTCTCTGGCTTGTATAAAATAACAATAATCATAGCATATAAATTATGATTTTACAAAAGTAACTAAAATATTGGGTAATAAAAGTCTGTAATTGGGAAAGGCGGTGATTGAAACTCATGTCAACATAGTAGGAAAGATTAAAATGTTGTACTTTTAAACTCGGTTAAGTTCAACATGTATGATAAAAGTCTACATTTTAGTACCTAGTCTGGAGTAAGAATTACACTTGTATATAAGGAGGCATATATAAGAATGTTCATGGTAGCATTGTTTGAATAGCAAAAAAATTGAAATAACTTAAATATTAATATATCAAGGGCTCTATAAGTATAAATTAATTTTAAAATATTTTAAGGCAGTAAAAAAGAACACAAAACTGCATGTTCTTCAGGGGGGAAGGAACCATGTCTGCCTTACACACCTCTGCAGGGTCAGCCCAGAGCACAGGACAGAGGGGCAGCGACAAGAACGTGCTGTTAACAGAGCTTTTATCTAACTGGTATGATGATAAATAATCTTATCTTTCTCTTACTTCTCTTCACTTAAGCTTTTAGATATAACATTTATACTGGTAATATTAAACTTTTAAAATAATGTCACATGTACATCAGGAATTGCCCCTTCCTAATTTCTATCTTGCCCCATCCCCTTATGTAACCCAGAACCCAGGTGCGAGGCCCAGACTCACCATTTCGTAACAGCTGCACATCATCCTCATGTATGGAATGCAGGTTTATCTTCTTAGCTATTAATGCTAAAGACAGAACAGATGTAAAGTCCATCCAGAATTCCTGAGCCTTTGGGCCATCCCTTTCCCCAGGCTCGGTAGTGAACAAGGAAATTTATAAAATGATTTTAGCAAGGAGTGTATGTAAGAGATGCCTTGCTGCCTACATGTCAGTGTCCTAGTGAACGAACAGCCCTCAGAGCAGCTGTGACCCAGCTGATAAGTGGAGCCTGCGCCAAGGATGTTAAACTTCATGGGGCTCCTACTCCAACAGAAAGATGGACAGGGGGCACTAGGCAATAATTTGCAAAAATAAAATATGGATGGGAAATAAACAGGACAAAATACATAACCTAGCTGTTGATTAAAAAAAAATTAACCTAAACAACAAGCTTCTTTGTTTTCACCTATCAAATTGGTAATGATTTTAAAAACATATTACCTAGGGTTGCCAAATGTTTGGCGAAATGGATACTCATATACATACTGGTGACAAGAGAAAAGGAATCTAACTTTTTAGAGGGCAGTTCCAAATCCTTAAAATTCTGCATACCCTTTGGGTCCAGCAACACTACTTTTAAGCAATGTATCTTAACAAAATAATCATGATGACATGCAGAGATTTAACCACTATGTCCCTGTCTATAAAAACAAAAGATAACACAGTCTCAATATTCAAAAATAAGGACTGGTTTCATAAATCCATCTATACAATGAAATTAATATTATGTAGTCATTAAATATAATGTTGATGAGTATGTAATGCATGTCTTTGTGATAGAGCTGTCTGTGTACCAAAGTTTATTTTTAAACAGTTTGCCCTAACTTTTTGCTCCCAGGTTCCATTCTGGTCAAGGGCATGTACCTTGGTTGTGGGCACATCCGCAGTAGGGAGTGTGCAGGAGGCAGGTGATCAATGTTTCTCCCATTTTTTTTTTGTTTTGTTTCTAAATCTCTATCCCTCTCCCTTCCTCTCTGTAAAAAATCAATAAAAATATTTAAAATAATGAAATGAATGGAAGTTCTATAGCTCTGCTCCAGTGGGTCAGTGATTGAGCATCGATCCAGGACCCAAGAGATTATGGTTCAATTCCCAGTCAAGACACCTACCTGGCTTGTGGGCTCAATCTCCAGTAGGGGGAATGC
The DNA here is from genome assembly GCF_963259705.1 of Myotis daubentonii. Classification (NCBI taxonomy): domain Eukaryota; kingdom Metazoa; phylum Chordata; class Mammalia; order Chiroptera; family Vespertilionidae; genus Myotis; species Myotis daubentonii. The sequence continues at coordinate 96,749,130 of NC_081841.1, read as the reverse complement.
AGGAGGCAGCCAAGCAATGATTCTCTCTCTCCCTTCTTCTCTCTCTAAAATCAATTAAAAACATATATTTTTTTAAAGTACTATATATATGTGTGTGTGCATGGGTGTGTGTGCGCATGTGTGTGTGTGTATGTGTGTGCGCGCAAGCACGCACGCGTCTGTGTAGCATATTTTTAAGAAAAATAATTCTATGGTGTTAGTAGTGGTTAAATCCAAATGATGTAAGTTCTGGCATTACTCATTGTCTTCTTTCAGCCAGTCTGAATATTTTATGCTTTCTAACAGAAACACATACAATTATTATAGTTTAAAACAAAAAATATTTTGGGAAATCCATGGGGTTCCAGTTGAAGCAACAGCTTTTTCCTTCCAAATGCATACATTTCTCTTTCTAACAAAGGAGCATGCTGACAAAGTGGGTAGATGCACATGGAGCCAGGACAAAGGCAAATAGCTTACTCCTCCTCCCCAGGCTTTTCTAACACAAATTTTGGATTCTGGCAGCATATCTCAAATCAGGTCAGAGCTAGGAAAGGATGTAACCAACCTCTTCATGCCATGGCTCTGGCTTAGCCCTTTAGTGAAAGGTCAAGGAGGGCTTTCCTGCTGGAGAGAAGGGAGGAATTGACAGGAGGGACCACCTTACCTATGAAATGGAGTGCAGCTGTCCGTAGGAAGGACTCGGAGCTCTTCAGGAAGCTGAAGCTCTGAAACAGTAACTCCCCCACTACTTGTCTTTTGCATGTATTCACCTGTGAAGTTAAAGAGGAGTAATGCTGACAAGGAGAGGGGGGCTGCTGGGAACTCTACTGAAGACCGTCTGGCAGCCTTGGCCCTCTCACCTTGTCCAAAAGCAGCAGCATTTTCTGTCTTCAGTCGGCTTAAACGATTTGAACCTATACACTCAGACACCCCCACCCCAGCAAAAGTGCAGACTAAGCAGGAAGTTCAAAAAGAGAATTTTGCCCCTTGGTACCAACATGATAAGGGAGAAAAGAACTGATGTAGAGCCAGGAGACCCATGTTTGAATACTGGCCCAGACACTGGCCTCAGTTTTTTCATCTGAAGTGTTGAAATAAAACCTGCCTAACCTACCAATGGCTCCACTGGGATAATGGATGTTAAAGTGTACACGGTAAAGTGCTCTATGTAAGGCATTCAAATTCATAATATTAGAATTACTCATTTAGTTCCTAACCTACTTGCGTAGCCCTTAAATGTTTACTTTTCAACAAGGATTCCTGCTCTATAGCCTGTTCTTGACTTCACTGAAGTCACTGAAGCTACAGACCGTTACCACCATGATTGTTGATCTCAAGCCCTGAGGACTCCTGTCTATATTTCTTCCTCTAACCAGAAGGCTTCTATCCCATTGGCATCTATTAACCTTGCATGATGTCCCTAGCCTCTGCGGCAGAGTTTGGGATGCTAAGAGGGTCAAATATGGAGATCCAGGGACTGGCATCCCAAATGTGGGTTCTCAGAGTTTGCTGATGAGAAAGAATGAGAATCAAGGAAAGGAAAGAATACATCTTCTGTCAGCCCTCTCCTCTTTGCCCACCAAGCCTGCCAGTGAGTCCATAGCATGCATATTGCAACCGGCTTCCTCAGAGACTCTCACTCACCAAATGGTTGCATGTTTCTTCCAACACCTGCATGTGATCACTGAGGGTGGTATGCTGAAACATCTGTGTGAAGGATGACCAGCCAATCACCTTAGTCCACTCAGTCAGGGCTGCTCCACAGGCCTATGGGATGGAGACAAGGAAATCCTAAGTCTCGCTCCTATAATTCTAGAGAGCTAGGCCTGACCATGAAACTAGCCCACAAGGGGTTTGGTTGGGATTAGTAGCTGGGATCAGGGGCCTTGATCATGTGAAAAGATGTAAATAACTTCAGGGAGGAGGACCATATCTGTCTAAGACTGATGGCACCCAATAGAGGGTAAAAGTGCTCAGATTCAACCCAGAAGATGATACCAAAGAGGTGTAGAGCAGCAGTTCTCAACCTGTGGGTCGTGACCCCTTTGGCTATCGAATGACCCTTTCACAGGAGTCGCCGAAGACCATCCTTCATATCAGATATTTATATTACGATTCATAACAGTAGCAACATTACAGTTATGTAGCAGCAACGAAAATAATTTTATGGTTGGGTCACAACATGAGGAACTGTATTTAAATGGCCAGAAGGTTGAGAACCACTGGTGTAGAGTGAATGCAGATCCCAGACCAGGCTCATGAAAGAGGACTAAAGGGAAGGGGCTGTGTTCTAGCAGGAAGGGGTTGTATCAGGCTGAGTTTGGCAGGGCAGAGATCACCCATACCTTGACCACCTCTGTGTTGTCGTCCTCTAAGCTAAGGAGCAGCGGGACTAGAAAACTGTACAGATGTTTCTTGATGTCATATCCAGGCCTGAATTTGTTGACTCGATGTAGCATGTGCCCAAGGGCAGAGATGGCTGTGATCCTCACCTGGTCCCTCTCCTGCCATGAAGAGCAAAATGCAGAATGAGGAGGCTAGGGTTTCCCTCTGACCATGCCTGGCTTGGCTTTCATACACCCACATTTCGTTTTTCATGTCCAAAGGACGCTGCTTTTACATACTGGAAAGGCAACATGATTTGTGGAGCTGAGGAAATCTCTTAGCCCCCTAGACCTAATAAGCCTCCTAGAGTTATGGCACTGTGCTAGGGAAACTAAGATTATAATTTCAGTTCTGCCCTGGATCCTATCTATAACCTATCACTTTATTCTCTTCTGGGGATTTAGCACAAGAATGCCAAATTTAAAAAAAAATTAATTGTCCCGGTTATGCTGTAATTGTTTAAATCTATCTTAGTTTGTGTTAATTAGCAAGGATCACAAATAGCTAAACTTTATACACTTTCAAGAGTATCTACACTAATAAAAGAGAAACATGGTAATTGGCGTACGACCGCTACTGTTTTCATTGGCTAATCAGCGAGATATGCAAATTAACTGTCAGCCAAGATGGCGGCCGGCAGCCAAGCAGCTTGAAACTAACATGAGGCTTGCTTGCCTCAGTGATGCAGGACTCCAACGTTCCCCGCCTGCGGCTGCAGGCCTCTGAGCCTGCAGTTTCAAACACTGTAACAGATACCACCGGACTTCAGCCAGCAGATTCGCAACATTGTATGCAAAGGCCAGAAACCTACTTTCAGCAGCGGAGGCCTAAGAGCTGAAGCCAAGCCTCAAGCTAAAGCTGGCCCAGAATAAAAAAATAAAAAAAAGGAAAAAAGGAGCGTTTGGGAGTTCAGTCACCCCCAGCCTGAAAACAGCCCTCAGCCCCTCACCCAGACTGGCCAGGCACCCCAGTGGGGACCCCCACCCCGAAGGGTGTGTGACCAGCTACAAACAGCAATCATCCACTCACCCAGGCTGGCCAGGCACCCCAGTGGGGACCCCCACCCTGATCCAGGACATCCTTCAGGAAAAACCGCCGGCCCCCACCCGTGCAACAGGCCTCTACCCTATATAGTAAAAGGGTAATATGCTCCCAGCACCGGGATCAGCGGAGCTGTGAGGCCTCCCGGGACCGGGATGAGCGTGACAGGGGGTAGCGCCCCAACCCCCTGATTACCCTGCAGCTCTGTGTGTGACAGGGTGCAGCACCCCAAACCCCCCCCATGGGCCCTGCTCTGTGTGTGACGGGGTAGAGCTATAACCACCCCATCGGCCCTGCCCTGAGTGTGAGAGTGGCGGTGCCCCAACCCCCTGATCGGCCCTGCTCTGTGGGAGATAGAGGGCGGTGCCCCAATGCCCCCCCCCGCCCCCCCACGGGACCTGCTCTGTGTGTGACAGGGTAGAGCCATAACCTCCCCATCGGCCCTGTTCTGTGGGTGATAGAGGGCGGCACCCCAACCCGCTGATCTACCCTGCTCTGTGTGTGACGGGGGACGGTGCCCCAAATCCCCTATCGGCCCTACTCTCTGAGTGATGGGGGAGCTCCTCAACCCCCTGATGGGCCCTGCTCTGTGCGTGACAGGGGGGAGCTCTCAAACCCCCTGATGGGCCCTGCTCTGTGCATGACAGGGTATGGAGCCCCAACCCCCCTGATGGGCCCTGCTGTGTGCGTGACAGGGGGCAGCGCCCCAACCCCCTGATTGGCCCTGCTCTGTGCGTTATAGGGGGTGGCGCCACAACCTCCCCATCGACCCTGCCTTGAGTGTGACAGGGGGCGGTGCCCCAACCCCCCAATCGGCCCTACCCTGAGCGTGACTGAGGGTGGCATTGCAACCTCCCGATCTGCCCTGCTCTGTGCATGACAGGGGAAGGCGCCCCAACTCCCCAATCGGCCCTGTTCTGAGCCCGACCAGGGGCTGCACCTAGGGATTGGGCCTGCCCTCTGCCACCCAGGAGCAGGCCTAAGCCAGCAGGTTGTTATCTCCCAAGGGGTCCCAGACTGCGAGAGGGCACAGGCCGGGCTGAGGGATCCTCCCCTCCCCCCACGAGTGCACAAATTTTTGTGCACCGGGCCTCTAGTAGTATATATTAACTGTACAAATATTTTTAAAGCACCTATTATGAGCTAGGCACTTACTAAATAGCACACATGATGGGACAAGACAGTTCTTGAATTTGTAGGATACGGAAAACAGATATTTTAACAAGTTGAATTATATTTTGCACAAAGCACATAATGGCTAAACAGAGGGATGATTCAATGTTTGTATTTTAATTAAAAAAAAACCCCAACAGGATCCAATAGAGTGGCGGAGTAGGTGGAAGTTACATCACCTCCTCCCAGGATCAAACCAGAAGTACAACTAAATTTTAGAACAATCAATCTAAGTAACCAATTGAAGTCCAGCTGAACAGAAGTCTTATGACCAAGGATTTACAGAAGAAGCCACTTGGAGACTGGTAGGACGGACTGAGGCTCAAAAAGAGGTGGCCCCACACGTGCAGCAGTAGAGAATCTGGAGAGATATTTCACCTACAAAGTCCACTGTCAGGATCAACGGGCTCAACGCAACACAGGCTCCCCAGCCTGGAGCACCACAAAACGAAGAGAAACCCACCTAATTCCTGGCTGTGAAAGTCATCAGAGATTCCATCTATTAGGGAGAGAAGGGAGTCTGCTGGAAACCCAGGAGCCCCCGTCAAAAGTCAGTGCAGAAAAACGTCATTTGCAGCCACTCACCGTGGACTCCAGCAGAGGGAAGGTGGCTCAGAGCAGACTGGAGTCATACAGGGAGAGACTGGGATGTGTGGCTTCAGGGAGAGCTAAAGGGACAGCCACAAGGTCCTTGTGTTGAATCCCTCTCCCACCACAGTCCATAGATGCCATATTTCTTCGGTTGAGCATTCCCCTCCACAGGGCATCAACGTGGTGGAATGCATTAGTACTCCCTCCCAAATACCTGTATCCCTGCCCTGCCAAGCTCCCACCAGCCAGCCTGAGCTGGCAGTGCAGACTTTCTTGGAGGGATCTTTAGGATGTGTAGGCAGACAAACGGGATGTCAGAGACTAAGTTCTGTGTCTTTAGGGTGAGGGTCATTTTCCCCCACACATGCTGACTGGAGCCACCATTGCTGTGGAAAGCTCTCTATCCACATGACCAAATATTGATCTGTTTTAGCCCTATAAACTCTGCTGGCCTCACCCTGATGACTCCCTCAGAACCCACCCAACCACAAATGTCTGTAGGCCCAATGCAGGTGGCAGGTGGCAGCTGGCCCTGATGCACAATGAGACATTTGCTGAGTGGCCTCAGAAACAGTACTGGCTTCAGGTTTGTATATGTATCAACCTGGTGAATACCACTGGCCCCAACATGAGAACCTACTTCAATTTGCATATTGCCAGAGGCAATTTCAGTGATTGGGCCTAACAGGAAGCCAGCAGGCACAGGCATATCTTGGAGTGCCTTGGGACTTTTGCTGACCCCTCCCATGCGTTTGGTGCTAGTGGAGCCTGGACTTGGCATGCACTTTGGCTCCTCCCATATGCACCCTTGTCTTGCAGAGGCTTCCACAAATTGTGGATTGTTTGTAGCTCCTAACAGGTAGCCCAGGGCCAGTCACAGGCAGCATCTGATATTCACCAGCACCAGAGTCCCTCCCAAGAGGCCTCAGGACCTGGTGGCAGGCTTCAGACCACATTAGCCCCACAAGTGGCACATCCAAAGGAAGATTTTGGCAGATACCAGACCCTGCTGGGGTGAATTCTACTTCATGGGGTTAGTCCCTGCCCAGCAGCTCATACAGTGAGGTCAGGGTCAATCCTCACAGTCAGCCAGCCTGAAGGTTAACCCCACCCATGGATGCACCAACAGCAATAAGGCTCAACTACAGCCTGGCTAGTGTGCTTCAATAGGTTGGTTGTCTTCCTGGGCACCGAAAGACTGTCAGTTCAATTCTTGGTCAGGCCACATGCCCAGATTGTGGGCTCAATCCCTATTAAGGGAGCGTGCAGAAGGCAGCTGATCAATGTTGCTCTCATACTGATGTTTCTCTCTCTCTTTCTCCCTTCTTTTCTCTCTAAAAATAAATAAAAACTCTTTTTAAAAATGACCCTACTACAACAGGAGGGCTCACATAACACACTCCCGGAACACCTTGCTCTAGTGATCAGGGAGACAGCAGTACCAAGCCCCACAGGACACCTATGAAATAAATACCAAGATTGGGAGACATAGCAGATCTACCTAATACAATGAAACAAATACAGAGAGGTACCCAACGTGAGAATACAAGGAAACATGCCCCAAACAAAATAACAGAAGAAATCCCCAGAAAAAGAACTAAAAACAATTAAGGCAAGCAATCTACTAAGTACAGAGTTCAAAACAATGGTTAAAAGGATGCTCCATAAATATAGGGAAGAATGGATGAACTCAGTGAAAACTAGAAAAGATAGTAATAGGACACAGAAACTATAAAAAAGAACCAGTGAGAAATAAAGAATACACTAGAACAGGGGTGGGCCAACTTTTTGACTCGAGGGCCACAATGGGTTCTTAACTGGACCGGAGGCCCGGAACAAAAGCATGGACGGAGTGTTTGTGTGAACTAATATAAATTCAAAGTAAACATCATTACATAAAAGGGTACGGTCTTTTTTTTTTTTCAATAGTTTTATTCATTTCAAATGGGCCGGATCCGGCCCGTGGGCCATAGTTTGCCCATGGCTGCACTAGAAGGAACCAACTATAGACTAAATGAAGCAAAGGATGGAATTTTCAATTTGGAAGATAAGGTAGCATAGAATAGGAAATCAGAGCAGTGAAAAAAAAAAAGAGAGAGAGAATTCTTGTTGTTGTTAATCTTTATCCGAGGATATTTTATCTAGTAATTTTTAGAGGGAGTTGGAAGGGAGTGGGAGAGACAGAGGGTGAGAAACATTGGTGTGAGAGAGACACATGGATTGGTTGCGTCCCGCACACTCCCCAACCAGGGCCAGGTATTGAACCTTTGACCAGAATTGACCCTGTGACCCTTCTGTCCATGGACCTATGCTCTAAGCACTCAGTGAACGAGCCAGGGCTAAAAGAGAATTTTAAAAAATGATAATGCCATAAGGGGCCTCTGGGACAACATCAAGTATACCATTGTCTGCATTATCGGGGGCACCACAAGGGGCAGAAAGAAAGCAAGGGATTAAAAACCTATTTGAAGAAATAATGATGGAAAACTTTCCTAACTTTGTGAAGGAAAAAGACACACAAGTCCAGGAAGTACAGAGAGTCCTATACAAGATAATCCCAAAGAGAACCACGCAAGACACATCAAAATTATGATTTTAAAAAAACTCTCAGCACAGTAGAAATAGAGAGAACATACCGTAACATAATAAAGGTCATCTATCACAAACATGCAACTAACATCAAACTCAACAGGGAAAACCTAAAAGATCAGAAACAAGACAGAGATGTCCACTTCTACCACTCTTAGGCAACATAGTTCTGCAATCAGACAAGAAGAAGAAATAAAAGGCATGCAAACGGGAAAGAAATAAAACTGTCATTATTTGCAGATGACATGATACTCTATATTGAGAACCCTAAAGATTCCAACAAAATAGACTACTAGAATTTATAAATTAATTCAGTAAAGTATCAGGATACAAAATAAATATTCAGAAATCGATTGCTTTTTTTTTTCCTTTTCAGTTGCATTTGTATACACCAATAATAAACTACCAGAAAGTAAACCTAAGAGAACAATCTCATTTACAACTGCATCAAAAATAATATAAAATAGCCGAAACCAGTTTGGCTCAGTGGATAGAGTGTGGGCCTGTAGACTGAAGGGTACCAGGTTCGATTCCGGTCAAGGGCATGTACCAGGGTTGCAGGCACATCCCCAGTAGGAGATGTGCAGGAGGCAGCTGATCAATGTTTCTCTCACATGGATGTTTCTAATTCTCTATCTCTCTCCCTTCCTCTCTGTAAAAAATCAATAAAATACATTAAAAAATGATATAAAATAAAATACCTAGGAATAAATTTAACCAAGGAGATAGAAGAACCATACTCAGAAAACTATGGAAGACATTAAAGAAATACACTGAAGAAGATACAAATAAATGGAAGATTATACTTGATAGGAAAAATTAACATAATTAAAATGTCCATACTACCTAAAACAATCTATACATTTAATACAATTCCTATCAAAATATCAATGTTTTATTTCCCAGAACTAGAACGAATAATCCACAAATTTATCTAGAACCACAAGACCCCTAATAGCCAATAACAATCTTGAGAAAGAAATACACAGTTGGAGGTATCACGTTACCTGATATCAAAGGCCATAGTAATCAAAACAGCATGGTACTGGCAAAAAAAAAACAACCCAAAAAACAAGACAACAAAGCAAAAACCAAATCAACAGAACAAAACGGAGAGTCCAGAAATAAACCCGCGCCTATATGGTCAAAGGAGGCAAGAACATCCAATGGGGGTAAAGACAGTCTATTCAATAAATGGTGTTGAAACAATTGGACAGACACATGCAAAAAAAGAGAAAGAAACTAGACCACCTTCTTACACCATACACAAGAATAAACTGAAAATGGATTAAAGACTTAAACCCATAAAACTTCTAGATGACAATATAGTAAAATCTCTGACACTTCTCTTAGCAATAATTTCCTTTCTGATATATCTCTTTGGGCAAAGGAAACAAGAAAAAATAAACAAATGTGACTACATCAATCTAAAAAGTTTCTGTACAGCAAAGAAAACCATCAACAAAGTAAAAAGTCAGTCCAGCCAGCATGGCTCAGTGGTTGAGCATCAACCTATGAACCAGGTAGTCATAGTTCGATTCCCATTCAGGGCACATGCGTGGGTTGCAGGCATGTAGACATGCAGGAGGCAGCTTAACAATGACTCTCTCATCATTGATGTTTCTATTTCTCTCTCCCTCTTGCTTCCACTCTTAAATCAACAAGAAAATATTTTTTTAAAAGACAACCTACTGAATAGGAGAACATGTTCGCCAATGGGTTAACATATTCTGATAAAGGGTTAATATACAAAATTTATAAAGAATTTATACAGCTCAACACCAGGGGGAAAAATTGATTTAAACACTTCTCCAAAGAGGGCATACAGATAGAAAATAGACATGAAAAAATGCTCGTCACTAATCATCAGGGAAATGCAAATTAAAACCAGACTGAAATATCACCTCACACAGTCAGAATGACTATCATCAATAAGTAACAATTATTGGCGTGGAGAAAAAGGAATTTTCATGCACTGTTGGTGGGAATGTAGATTGGTGCATGGAAGTGGAAAAGAGTATGCAGATTCTCTCTTTGGCCCTGACTGGGTAGCCCAGTTGGATAGAGTGTTGCTGACTATGGCAAGGTTGTGGATTGATCTCTAGTCAGGGCACCTACAAGAACCAACCAATGAATCCATAAAGAAGGGGAACAACAAAACAGTTTTTCCCTCTCTCCCTTCTCTCTCTTTCTCTCTTTCTCTCTCTCTCTCTCTCTCTCTCTCTCTCTCTCTCTCTCTCTCTCACCAATACTTTTCTTTTTTTAAAGATTCTCCATTCTTAATCTTTTGCATTTTAATTATGTGTTTTGGTGTGGGCTTCTTTGGGTTCATCTTATTTGGACCTCTCTGCATTTTCTGGACTTTTATGTCTGTTTCCTTCCTAGGTCAGGGAAGTTTTCTGTTTTGTTTTTTTTTCAAATAGATTTTCAATTCTTTGCTCTTTCTTCTGGTACCCGAATGATACAAAGGTTGGTACACTTGATATCACAGAGGCCCCTTAAACTATCCTCAACTTTCCGTGGATTCCTTTTTCTTTTTGCTGTGTTGATTGGGTGTGGTCTGCTCCCTTATCTGCGAAATCACTGATTTGATCCACTACTTCATTCAATCTACTGCTAACTACTTCTAATGTATTTCTTTATTTTTCAAAGATTTTTAAGTTTATTTTTAGACAGAGAGGAAGGGAGAGGGAGAGAGAAGCATTCATGTGAGAGCGAGGCATTGATTGGCTGCCTCCTGCATGCCCTCTACAGGGTCTCAAGTCTGCAAACCGGGCATGTGCCCTGACTGGGAATTGAACCTACAACCTTTAGGTGCACAGGACACCATCCAATCAACTGAGCAACACCAGTCAGGGCTCTAATGTATTTCTTTGTTATTGTATGTTCATTTCCAAATAGTTCTTTTTTTATATTTTCTATCTTCATGGTTTTTGAAAATATATTTTTATTGATTTCAGAGAGAAAGGAAGAGGGGGAGAAAGATAGAAACATCAATGTTAGAGACAATCATTGATTGGCTGCCTCCTGAATGTCCCCCAATGGGGATGGAGCTCACAATTGGGGCATGTGCCCTGACCAGTAATTGAACCGTGACCTCCTAGTTCCTAGGTCAATGCTCAACCACTGAGTCATGGGGGTCAGGCTCTACCTTTGATTTTACATTTCTTCTGCATTAAAGTTCTCACTGAGACCATTTAGCATCCTAATAACCTGTGTTTGGAATTCTGCATCTGTTAGACTGCTTGTCTCCATTTTGTTTAGTAACTTTTCTGGAATTTTGTTCTGTTCTTTCATTGGAACATGATTCTTTGTCTCCTTATTTTGGCTGCCTCCTTGTGTTTATTTCTATGTATTAGGGAGGGCTGCTACATCCCTCACTCTGGTAGAGTCGTCTTATGTAGTAGGTGTCCTATGGGGCCCAGTGACACGGTCTCCCTGTTCACCTGAGCTGGGTGCTCTAGGTATGTCCCTTCTGTGTGTTTGTGTGCCTTCTTATTGTAGTTGAGCCTTGATTGCTGTTGGCACATCAATGGCATAGATTGACCTTCAGGCAGATTGGGTGTCATGACTCCAGTGGAGGAGCTATTGTGCAGGAGTGAACCTACAGAGCAGAATTTGCTTTAGCAGGACTCTGGTACCATGTGAGTCTGCCCTTTGAGTGTGTCATTTGTGGATGGAGTTGGATGCTGCTCTGGTGTAGTCTGAAGCTGACCACTGGGTGTGTTGGTTCTGGGGCCTATTGAGAGGTGCAGGTGAAGGTTATCTGTTGCTTGTGACCTGCCTGGGGCCAACTGGTATTAGCTACAAAGTTTGCCCCCTGTGGTAGACTGGGAGGTGGCTGGGAGAGGCTAAGATGCAAACTGAGGCCAGAGGCTGCTAGTGCCAGGCTTGGAGGTGCTTGGGAAGCGGGACAAGGCATGCCAGGGCCAGATGCTGCTTGTTTGGGGTTTGTGAACCTTTGAGATATTCTAGGAATGTGGGCATATGCCAAGACAAGCTTTTTGTATGGAACAGTGTTATCGAGGTTAGTGGAGACTCAGATTTGATGCTTGCCTATACATGCACGGGGAGGGCTTAGCACAGGAACAGTAGCTTCTGTCAGCACTTCCTCTGGGAGACAGCTGCCCTTCCAGCCTTTCCCCTGAAGCCAGATAAGTCAGTTCTACCTCTGGCATCTTTTGAGGTACTGCCCCAGGGCTGGAGATCAGAGCAAGTGAATCCATCAGCGAGTAATTCCATGCAAAGGCCCTTTAAGAGCAACCCTTGGGATTCCAGGAGCCTCGCCCCCTCCACCTGCCAACCCCCTAAACCCCCGCCTCACTGAGCCACCATCTCTACTGGTTTTCTTAGTCAGAAGTTAGGGACTTCTCTTGCCAGCGCTGGAACTGGAGAGCCTGGTGTGGGGATGGGACTCCTACTCCACAGTGGGAGACTTCACAGCTGAGATATCTCTCCCAATCTTTAACCAGTACATGTGGGTTGTGGGACCAGCCCATTCCAGGCCTCTGCCCCTCCTACTAGCCTTGATGTGGCTTCTTCTGTGTATCCTTAGCTATAGGGCTTTTGTTCAGCTAGAGTTCAGGCAGGTATCAATGATGGTTGCTCTGAAGTTTTGTTGTTGTGGTCATGGGAAAAGGGGAGTACAGTGTTTACCGATGCTGCCATCTTGACCGGGAGCGAAAACTACAGAGTTTTAACAAAGCAAATGTATATGACTAGGTGAATGTTAAAGGAGCACCTAGAACCCAAATTTCACAGCCCTTGCCTTTCACTTTCTAGGCTCCCATTGTGTAGATAATGGCCACTTACTATTTCTCAGTTAGACAATAAATCTTGACTTCCCACTCCAGCAATAAGGAAGATAACCTGACAACCTTCCCATTATAGACATCTTAAAATGCAAAAGAAAATATACTAAGAAATATTTAAATAATTACAATTTCAAGAAAGGGAAATTCCCAGGGCCAAAGATAAAGAGGCTGCTGACACTCCAGCGCCCATGGGGTAGAGGGATATCACTGGTTTCTATGACCTAGGGGCCTGGCTTTTCCTATTGATTGGTCTCCCCAACCTACCCAGAAGGCAACCAGAAACTGGGAAGAAAGCACCATAGGCTGACAGAATGCTCCAAGAGAAGTCATCTAGTGAATCTCAAAGAGCCAGAAAGGGAACTCACACTGCTCAACGAGAGGGGAAACCCCTCAGTTCTTTTTCTCCTACTTTTCTCTCATGCCACAGCCCCCACACAAACCAGGGGGAACCTATAGGAGCCAAAACTCTGAGGGAGGGAAACCTTACTTTCCCTTTGATGGAGCTGAGGCCCCAAGAGGATGGCCAAACCCCCATTTCTTTATTTCCTCTCTCTGCCTTCATGCCACGTGGCCCAAACGTAGGCACAGTCACAGAAGTCCCTGGCATTGCAGGCTAACTAAAACCTCAGCTTTTTGGCCAAACAACTGGAAAAAGGGAACCCCAGGGAACTATAAAATCAGGGAGGTCACCGAGAGGGAGTACCTTGGGAAAGTGAACATTCAAGGGGGCAATGGCTGGCAATTCAGACTGTCATTGAAATCACACTGTGCACACAGAAGCCTAGTCAGAACTTGCGGCCTGAAGTTAAATAGGCCAGTTGCCTTCTAAAGCAAAACTATGAACATCCTCCTTAGGACTTCAATGAGACTCAGAGTCACATAACTTAATATTTATAAAGATACGATCAAAAATCACTCTGGCCAGTTTTTCTCAATGATTAGAGCATCAGCCTGTGGACCAAAGGGTCACAGGATCAATTCCTGGTCAAGGGCATGTACCTCCATTACAGGTTTGGTCCTCTGCAGGAGCAGGAGGCAACCAATCTGCGTGTCTTTCTCATATCCATGTTTCTCTCTCTCTCTCTTTCTCTTTCTCCTTTCTCCCCCTTCCACTCTCTTTTATAAAAAAAATCAATAGAAAAATTATCCTCAGGTGAGGATTTAAAAAAATCACTCTATATATTAAGAGCCCAGAAAATCTTGACTCACATGGGAAAAGCCAATTGAGATGAACCAGTTAAGATGAAACAGATACCAGTTAAGATGAAACAAATGTTGGAATTATCTGATATAAATCTCCAAGGAGTTATGATACAAAATACTCCAAAAACAACACTGAATAACCTTATAATAAATTCAGAAATAAAAGCCTCAGCAAAGAAGAAGATAAAAAAAATGGGATATATTTAAACTGATAAATACAAATTAGCAAAACACAGGTGTCAGAAGAAAGACACAGTGAACTTGAAGACAGATCAATAAAAATTCTCCAATCTGAACAACAAGGAGAAAAATTATTGAAAATGAACTGAATCTTGGGACCGATGGGACAAGAGCAAAAGGTCCAACATTTCTGTCATCAGATTTCTAAAAGGAGAGGAACATGAATGTGCTGAAAATGTTTTGGAGAAATAATGGCTACAAACTTTTAAAGTATGGTAAAAGACATAAACATAGAGATTTCAAAAAATTCAGGCTAAACCTAAAGAAATTCATGCCAAGACATCCTAAACTGCTAAAAACTAAAGACAAATGTGAGACAAAATAAAGACATTTTCAGACCAGGACTGAAAACATTTGCTATTAACAGACCCTCACTGAAGAAGCCACAAAGAAAAAAGAAGAAAATGAATCTAGAAGGGAGGAGAGAGCTATAAGAAGGAAAGGTAAATGAAGAAATGTGTAAGCAACATATGGGAAAATCTAAATGAGTATTGACTATATAACATAACAGCAATGGTGGTGATTATATTAAAGACCACATTTGGGGATTTTAAAAGAATGTGAAACTAAACTACTAGACAATATTAATTAATAAAACGGGGGTGGTGTAATCAAGGTTCTAAGGTTCTTATATTGTTTGGATGAAGGGTAAAGATTATTTTTAGGCTTTGTCAAGTCAAATATACATGTTGGGTTTTAAAAGTAACTGAAAAATGGATGAATCATGGAGTGAGTGTCCAGGCTCTTAGAGATTATGAGGCCGATACAAAAATAATTGAAATCCAAGGTTCAAATATTAAAAATTGATAGATGCCAGAACAGGAATACTGTAAGTAAGCATACATCTCAAATGTGAAGTCCCTTCAACTCAAAATGGCTCTGACCTGTAAAGAGGCTGAGACATGGAGTGGGCTGTTTGGAAGGAGGGTAGAAGTTATGAGTTCTTCCCCCACTCTTTAAGTTTGCAGGAGAAGAGCGTTGGAGTCAGAACCAATTTTACATCAGTATGTCACATTTTCCCCTTCAGTGGCTCCTTCAGGAAATTTGTGGTAAGAGAGTAAGTGGATGAGTGCTACATCTGTATGTAATAGGGAATGAATTTTGCACCTGTCTAATGCACTGCTTCAAGTAGCCAAGTCTCCTTTTTTCTGCCCCTCAGTGATTTTAGCCTTCCACCAAGTCCCATAGCCCTGCCCCAGTGCCCTTAATTCAGCTTCCAGGGTTCACCTTCAGCCCCAGCCCATACTGTTCCCAACTAATCCTAGGGACTTAGGCCCATACATCATTGATGAGTGGACGCAGATGCTTGCAGATGCTGCAGAACATCGCCTTGACCTCTTCTCCATACGCATGTACGACCATGTTCCGTAGGGCCTTCACTGCCTGAACTGTCACTCGTGCCTCACTCTTCAGGAAGTCTCGCAAGGATAGAAACACCTTCTTCACAGACTCTGACTGTTTGAAAAAAGGCAGAGATCACTTTCCACCTGGGCATCATGCAACACTTTAGGGATAGGGTTTTGAGAAACAGACCTAGGGAATCTAGGGGCTGGATGTGCAGAGGAAGTGGAAGGCTGGTGCTCAGGGTGTTTGGGAGGCCAGAATGCCAGGCTATAAACTGGATGTTGTACTGCCCTAGGATGAGGGGTTGGGAAATTTACTAAGCTCTGAGTAATTAAGAGACCCCAAGGGAAATAAATTAAGTGGTTCAGAGACTAACATTTGATTCCCATTGGGCCCCCCACTTTTACTTGACTTTCATGCAGTGCCAGGTTACTGATTCCACGGAGTCCAATTTCTTTCATGATGAGGTTGGGCTCCTTGGTCCACTTGATTAGATTGCCCACAAAGTCTTGTCCCAGAGTCTCAGCCACTGATTGATGCCAGAGGAGCTGTGGAAACAAGGTGACTATAACCATGGATGGAGAAAAGGTCATGGGTACCTGGTGCTTCCCTAGCTCCCCTCAGGCCCCATACTCAGGTAAGAACTGTGACCAGTTGAGAGCAGTAGTAGATCTATGCACATGGGGTAGAGTCTACGGCAATGGTGGATAGCACTGATAACTTTAGCATTTTGGGCCAGATCCTGGGATCCTAAAATCGTTCTGGGAGGACTAATGCCACTGATCCCCTCCTCAGGCTTTCCCTGCCTTTTTTATTTTTTTAAAAAATATATTTTATTGATTTTTTTACAGAGAGGAAGGGTGAGGGATGGAGAGTTAGAAATATCGATGAGAGAGAAACATTGATCAGCTGCCTCCTTCACATGCCCTACTGGGGATGTGCCTGCAACCAAGGTACATGCCCTTGATCGGAATCGAACCGGGAACCCTTCAGTCCGCAGGCCAAGGCTCTATCCATTGAGCCAAAGTGGTTAGGGCTTTACCTGCCTTTTTTAAACCAGGCTCTGAAGTGGCAGGGAAGCAATCCCACTCAATTCTATTCTTTCCACTTTCTGGGGCAAGTTATTTAACATCTCTGTTAAATGTTCCTCAGCTACAGGAAATGAATGGCTAGGGCTGTGGTCCTCCCTCCAGGCTTTCACCTGTGCATAGACGGTCCTGGCCAAGATCCTCCGATGATTATCTCCGCTGTCAAGGAAGGTCTTGGCAAGCTTCAGAATTCGGTGCAGCATGACTACTTCACAGTTCTTCACAATGCCACTGGGGTGGGGCAGGGGAAGCCAAGAGTTGCTGGGTGGGGAGTGGGCAGTGGTGGAGGGGAGGGGGCAAGGAAACAGTATGCACAGAACAGGGAAAATGTGAAGGCTGAGGTCTGGGAGATGAGCAAGGGAGGGTTAAAGTCTGCTGTATTTGAAAATTGGGATTGGGGGCTAGAGTGGTATTGGGCATGCTGGGGAAATGGTCCCACCTTGTCAGGTCCATGATGCCTCTGTAGTAAAATTTAGAGGAGGACAGATGATCCCAGCACTTATGCTCATCTGCATAGACCACCACTCCATCATATGCGGCTGCGAGCAACACAAGCTTCACCACCTCCAGGGCACAACTGAAGGCCAGTCGTCACGAGGTTTGTGAAAAGAAAGGAACAGAAGGATGGACAAGGTGTTATGCCCTAGTTTGCATCCTTGTCCTGGCAAGCCAGGAGACAGTTCTCTAATCTGGATCTGGTGCATAGCTGGATGCTGCTTTCCAGCTGATAAAAACCCATGGCTCTCTGAAACCCATCTCCAATTGTGTCTGCTCACCCCTTCAACCTTGGTGCTCATCCAACCACAGAGTTTTGTAAAAGAGACTATAGAGATGTGCTAGTGCCACAGCTTTCAAATTCAGCTCTCCAGAGTGTAGCAGGGTTAGGATACCTCTTTACCTCCACACACACGCACCTAACCAGAATGTCTCTGGTTACTGGTTTTATTTTTTTACTGTAAGATTTCACTTGAATAGAATACTCTGAGTTTTTTAAAAAGGTCTGACAACCACTTATTTAGGAGTTCAACACCCTAAACTGCAGTAGTGAATTGCATGAGATGGCACAGTTAGTGACAAAGCTAAGCCAGAGGTGATCCAGATTCGAATGGCCACAGCTGCATGGAGAGAATTGAATCTTTCATGGGCCGAGTCATGAACAGAGACCTGAACCGCTGGGTGAAGCAGAGGAGTGCATGCAAGGAAGAGTGTAACGAGAAACTTGAAAACACGTGGGAACATTCCAGCATGTGATGTTGGGGCACCCACACCGACATTCTAGCTCTGTGCTGCTGTCAGTCTCTTCTTCAGCTTCCCTAGGGGGTTGGCATCCAGGTGTCCAGGGCCCTCTGGAGTTGACTAGTCTCATTTCTCCATCACACCAGGGGTAGGCTTACCTAGTGGAGTCAAAGGGCTTGCCTAAGCCCCCATCCTTCCTGTAGACCACCACATTCTGGGGGGTATTTTGCTCAATCACCCAGAAGAGATGACATAGCACAGCCAGCAATAGCCGGGGGTAGAGTTCCAGGATGGCCTCCCGACACAGAGTCCCGGATAGCATCTCACACAAGGCACACGCCGCCTGGGGAGGATACGTGGAAAGGCAGAAGCAGAATTGACTAGGTCTGGTAAAGACAGAAATGGTCCCACAATCCCACACACTGCCCCTCCCTGTCACTGCCCAAAAGTCACAGTGCACTCTGAGTGAGGGTTCTAAGAAGCCCTCAAAGACTGAAAGCCCACAGCTCAACCCTGGGGAAATGAGGGGCCACACACATGTAATCTGCTCTCTCTTTATTCCCAAACATTAAAAACAAAAAGGGAACCAACTCTAATTTTTCAGCAAAAAATAAATTGGGCTACCCAATTTCAGACAACAAAACTTCATCCTCTGCACCAGCACCGCATGCCCCTGGCCCCAGAAATATGGACACCAGACACAAAATCAGGAGATAGAAAAAGCTGATTAACTCTGAACATCAGTTTCCTTGTCTATGAAATGGGATTGATTCCTGCACTTTGTACATCATGCAGTTCTTGGATGTACAAAGTTAAAGTGCTAAACGTATGTGCAGTATTAGTGAGTCCAGTGTTAACAGTCTCCTCTTCACTGCTCCCTAACAACTGCTCGCAACCAACAGGTGCCCTTTAATCTTCGGCTCTGTATGCAAGTCCCAGATATAAGTCCTCCGCCCCCCGCCCGCCCTCCCCATGCTGACCTCCACGGGCTGCAGGGCTATCTCCGTCGTGCCCTCTGTGGAGTGGTTTTCCAGGATGCCTATCAGCAGCTGCAGGACGTTGATTGTGGTCTCTCGCTCGGTGCCGAACACCTTCCACACGGCCAGAATGGTTCTGCAGGAGCCAGGGACAGCTATGTCATGGGCCCTGGTAATCATATTCTAGTACCAATCTGGTCTTGAGCCTATGAAGGGCCAGTTCTCAGGTTCTAGAGGGAGTGAGGCCCAAGAGGACTTGGCCAAAGAACATGAAGTTTGATTGGCATCAAGAAGAAAGCATCCTTGTGCAGTGATTTTTAACATGGGCTTGGGTTGGAGCAGGGGAGGGTTTACTGGGATGGAGTGTGCTCCTGGGTGTGGGAGAGGTACCTATCCCAAGGGAGGGGCCTGTTGAGCAGCAGGGGCACAACGCTGTGGGTGCTGTTGCCTGCCAGCAAGCACAGGGCCCGAAGGGTCTCCGCCTTGGTGTTCGGCTCCAGCTGCAATTTGAGCCGTTCCAGGATGTCCGCCACAATTTCCTCGACCTGCAGGGGAGAGCCAGAAAACCCCGTCAGTCCTTCTTGACTTCCTTCCTCCCTCCTCCCTCTCTACTGAGTCCTCAAACTCAAAGGGCCTAGTTGCAATCCTGTCCCTGACTCTCTTCTCAAGGCAGAGTTCCGGAGTGCCAAAGGCCAGAGCATCAGGGCCCACAAAAGGGAGCTCAGGCCAAGGCCCACTAGAGCAAATGCCTGCCCAGAGCCCCAACGTCCAGAGAGGTGGTCTGAGGTTTCTCAGGAGACAGAAGACCCTTCAGAAAGAAAGCCAAAGCCCTGGAGGCACTCAGGCCTTTCCCTCCCAGCTAAGGTCAACTTCCAGCCCGGAAACTGCAGGGACAGTGGCACTGGATGTGGAAAGACCACAGGGTTCTCATCTGGTGCTCAGAGCTCTAAACTATGGACCTCTAGGAAGTCCATTTCCTTTTAATATCTCAAGGACTGTCATGGTGCCCCTCCATTTCTGGTACCTAGGCCACGCCAGTCACATAAATGAGTGAAGGCAATGGGTGTCTGGGGATTCATAGGGAGAAGGGGGTGGACAGCCCGTGATACATATAAAGGGGATGATGGCCACTAAGTACTATGTGATCCGATTTTAAAGTTGTTTTTTTCTTAGTGAAGTGAGGAACAGATTTCTAAATGCTGGGCCTTCCCATATTTATGCTAGCTTAAAAGAACATTTATGCATAGGTCAGTCATTCTGTGAGCTTCCTTGTTTCCAATCCACATAGTTCTTACCCCTTCACATAGTTCTCAGCTCCTGACACCCCAGCAGGTCGGGGTGAGTCCCCCAACAATGCCTACACCCCTGCACATGGCTGTCATTACTGAGGAATTGGCCGCCCAGATAGGAGGCACTGCAGGTACAAGCTCAGGATTACAAATGTTGGAGCTCAGTGGACCACGGAGGAAATGTAGTGCAAGCCTACGTTTGAGAAGTGAATGAATTAAAGCCAGCTGAGGAGAGGGACTTGGCTACAGCCCTCTGGCTGCTAGGTAACAGAGCCAGGACATGAGCCAGTGCTCCTGACATTCAGGCCAGAGCTCCCACCCAGCACCACACTACCTTTTTCAAATCTGAGCCCCGCTTTTTCATGACAGCGCTCATCAACTGGGCTGCAGCCAGAGACACCTTAGCCCTGCTGCCCGTCAGCTCCTCCATGGCTGTCAGCACCAGGTTGGTGAGCTGCCTCTGGGTGAAGTACTCTGCAAAGGCCTGCAACAGGGTGGGATCACATGGTGCGATGAGTCTGGATGCAGGGCTCCCCCTGCCCGAGACCGCCTGTGCCATTCCTCCTGGTGAGGGAGGGCTTCACTTGGGAGCTTCTGTGCTTCTGTCCTAGGCTTGTGCTGTCTGCCTAACTCAGCCGTGGGCAAACTACAGCCCGCGTGCCGGACCCGGCCCATTTGAAATGAATAAAACTAAAAAAAAAAAAAAAGACCGTACCCTTTTATGTAATGATGTTTTCTTTGAATTTATATTAGTTCACACAAGCACTCCATCCATGCTTTTGTTCCAGCCCTCCGGTCCGGTATAAGAACCCATTGTGGCCCTCGAGTCAAAAAGTTTGCCCACCCCTGGCCTAACTCCTAGAAGACCCTTTCCTGGGGACAGAGTCCTGGGGATGGAAGAGAGGAGACACTGGTCTCAAGGGCAATGTGGGGCTCAGAGGTCAGGGGGTGGAGAGGCAGAACCCCGGGAGAGGACGGCTGGGGCTAAGACCCTCAGTGACATCTCTGAGTCTACACATTGCTCACAAAGCAGCATTAGCATGAAGCAAATGCTTCTGGGGGGACAGGGAAAGACAAGGATCAGCACCATTGATGCTCAAGGGGGGACAAATAGTAGCATGTGATAGGAAAATTTCCCCCAAAGGAAAAGTTCACATCCAGTAATAGAATGGGAAGAGAGACAGGATAGGAGACCCACCCCAGGAGTCTATAACAGCGTGTAAATGCGATGCCCAGGCTTCCCTCATTTTTTCTCTGGTCCTGCTCTCTCACCTCGGCAATTTTAAAGGTGTTGTTATAGAACAAGTTGGCACTATACACTTCATTCATGTCCTCTTCTATCCACAAGCCTTGTATTTTCTTCTTCATCTCTGAAACAGAGACACCCGACCCCACCTCTCAGACACTCAGATGGCATGTTAAACTCCCCCTTTCCCACCTTCTAGCCCAAAGCTCCTACTGAACTAAGTCATCTTGGGGCTATGTATGTCCTTTGGGGCTGGGAATAGAGGAATGGGCATTAAGATAAATGGTGGGAGCTGAGGTAAAAGACAAACAAACTATCTTGCCTGCCTCAGAGCAGAGATAGAACTGGGTAAAAGGATGGGGCTGAGCCAAAAAAGAAGAAACTAATTCCAAAGAAGTGTTTCCTATGTAGGTATTTTTTTCCCAAGAGATTATCTGTAGATGTTTGGGGGTAGGTTCCTCAATGGAAATGAGGTACTCAAGCAGCTTCTTGGCTCTCACTGTCTTGGGACGAGTGTGTGGGGATGGCCAGGCCTAAGTGTGTGGTTGGAGGGGGAGGGGTAAGAGCAGCCTCCTCATACGCTTTTTCTTCAAGAGGATACAGTAGAGGTGATACACAGCCTTGGAAGACAGGAAGCAGATGCTGTCCACTGGGTCCTGGCAGCGCATGGCCAGCAGCTTTACCAAGCGCCCCAGCCGGGTGAATTCAATTGCCATCTGGGGAAGGAAGCTGGAAGTCACAAGTTATCCCAGCCATTCCCTTAGGCTGAGCTATCACAGGAAGAACTCAGAGGAGGAAATGCATAAGCCAGAGACATGAAAGGTGAGACTATGTGAGGTTAATGGGAATGGAATTCGATAGATGAGTTGTGGCCATAAAGGACATCAGAGGTCATTGTTTTATAATTACCTTACTCTATCCCCCTTCTTTGCCCCTTGACACCCCACTCATCTGTCAAGTCTAGTTCAATGCCTTCTTCTCTATGAAGCTTTCCCTGCCCCCTCAACTTGTAATTGTTTTGATCTTTTAGTCCCACTATATTCAGTTTATCTATTCATTATCACCTTCTCTTTAAGTTTGATCTATGCATGCCTCTCTCCGCAGTGGACTGTAAGGTTCATGAATCAGAAACTATCTTGGTCATCTGTGTGTTCGCTATAGCACCTACCACAGTGCCTGGCACAAGATGAGTGTTTAGTCATTGCTTGTTCAGACAAATAACATCAGACTGAACCAAGTGGGATGAAATAAAACTGATGGATGGAGAAAAAGACCAAGTAGAAGATGACAGATGGGAAAAAGGAGAGAACAGGATGGGATCCACAAGAGAAAATAGCATGGGCCACGGAGAATGTGGATGAGAATGAGTGACTGAGGCTAGATAATATATATGATGAAGGTAGGGATAAGGGCAACCAGACAGGGTATGGGAATTCAGACTCCACGGCTGGCTCCCACTCACATTGAAGTCCTCCATTTTTGCTGTAAACTCCAAAATATGTGCAGCACACCACATGGCCCGTTCCCGCTCGTTATCCTTTTGGGAATTGAGCCACGGATCCATAAGCTGGAGGAAGAAGATAATGAAAGGAGAGGCCCATTCATCTGTGTCCCAGAGAACAGTGATTCAACATACCCTTGAGTCACCCTACCCACCGCCTCCCATTCTTCAGTAGAGAAAGAACTTGGTGATTAAAAATAACAGTCACTGTATTCACCGATTCCAGAGTAAAGTGTGTGTAAATCTATTTGGAAAATATCATTATAAATGGTTTCACTTGAAACACAATGGAAAAGTGTCTCGCCTTTGGTTAATTATGGGTCCCAAATACCACTGCTACTTGTCAATCTACAGTCATCAAT
Organism: Myotis daubentonii; assembly: GCF_963259705.1. Classification (NCBI taxonomy): domain Eukaryota; kingdom Metazoa; phylum Chordata; class Mammalia; order Chiroptera; family Vespertilionidae; genus Myotis; species Myotis daubentonii. The sequence continues at coordinate 96,726,069 of NC_081841.1, read as the reverse complement.
CTGACAATGATGTAACCACACAGACCGTGATATATAATTGAAAAAGAAGAAGAGTAGCAGGTGAAAAAATCCACAACCAACTCAAAAGAACACTGATGCTGCACTGACCAGAAGAAACACGTCCTGCCCTAGTCAGCTTGGCTCAGTGGATGGAGGGTTGGCCTGCGGAGGGTCCTGGGTTTGATTCTGGTCAAGGACACATGGCCGGTTGCAGGCTTGATCCCCATTAGGGGGTGTACAGGAGGAAGGCAATCAATGATTCTCTCCTATCATTGATGTTTCTCTCTCTCTATCCTTCTCCCTAACCCTCTGAAATCAATTTTTAAAAATTGTTGAAAATTGAATAAAGTCTATGTCTTATAATGGTGTGTCAACATCAATTCACTATTTTTTTGTGTGTGTGTTTTTAAATATGTTTGTATTGATTTTAGAGAGAGAGGAAAGGAGAGGGAGAGAGATAAAAACATGCATCAGAGAGAAACATTGATTGTCTGCCTCCTGCACACACCCTCAAACCCCCTAAATGGGGATCAAGCCTGCAACCCAGGCATGTGCCCTGGCCGGGAATTGAACCAGTGACCTCTTGCTGCATGGGCCAATGCTCAACCACTGAGCCATACTGGCAAGGAAATACCCTGGCTTTAATAGAGGCTTTATGTACTATTTGTGCAACTCCCAGTGAATCTACAATTCTTTCAAATTTAAAAGTTGAGAAGAAAACCAGTGGCAAAATAATTACAAGCAGTCCAACATCCATCCATAGAGGACTGATTGAATAAACTATATTACATGCACACAATATATGAAACAATAAAAAAAGGAATATATCTGTGAATTGATGTGGATAAATGAAAACAGTAAGGCCAAGAGCACTGAATAGAATGTGCTAAGGACTGTGTAAACCAGAAAGGGAAATAAGACTATAGCCTAAACAGAGATTTGCTTATTTTCACACTAAGAAAAACAGGCAGGACAAACCAGAATTTAATGAAAATGGTTATCTATAGAGGGTGAGTGGGAATAAGGTTAAGAGGATCAGTTTGGGAGCAAAAATCCTCTGAGTAAAACTTTACATAGTTTTACTAGTAAGTTTTTAACTACGTAAATCCTTATATCATCAAGCTCTTCAGTTAAGTAAAAGAAAAGCCCTAAAATTTAAGACAAACAAGTCTAAATTATATCAATTGACAATATAATCATACAGAAAAAAATATTTCAAGTAACTTTTGAATGCAATACTCTGAATATAGTCCTCAGTGACATACATTTTTTTTATTGCTTAAAGTATTACAAAGAGTATTACATATGTCTCCTTTTTTCGCCCCCCCCCGCCCTTGACAATCCCCTGGCCTCCCCTACCCCCCAGTGTCTTATGTCCATTGGTTATGCTTATATGCATGCATACAATTTTAATAACAACAGGAACTGCAAAGAAATCTTGAACTCCCTGTGGTAACTGGGGAATAGCAATTTCAGGAGAAAGCCAAAGTATCCCAATGACATTAGCATAGAGTAAATCAAGTCAATAAAAAGACAATTTTAAAATGGGCAAATCAGTTGTACCTGCACCTCACGTCTTTGAGCCAAGCACTTGTAAACATCTCATTCGATTACCAAGTGACTGTATTAACTAGGTACTGTATGTCATTCCACTTTCCAAGAGAAAACTGAGGCAAACAGAAGGTAAACAACTTCCCAAGACCATACAGCAAACAGCAGAGCCACGATCTGGAACCATAGTGTATGGCAGTCCAGAGCCTGTGTTTTGAACTGTTAACTGCTATGCGGGAGCAGTGGGCAGCTGAGGGAGAAGCTGGCCACAGCTATGGCTGAAGGGGAAGAAGGAGGAAGCTTTCTCCTCTAAAGGCAAGACCAATATTAGTTATTTGATCTTAGCCCTTATTATCATTTCCCTAAAAGCTTTGCACCCAATCTTCATCAGCAGTTCTACTTCTTAGTTTTTCTGACTGTGAAAATAAGCAGTTCCTAGACAGTTCTCCTGGTCTGTTCCCAACTGTACCAGGTCGATGGTGTCCCCCCAAAATTCATGTCCACTCAGAATCTCAGCATGTGACCTTGTTTGAAAATAGGGTCTTTGCAGATGATTCAAATTAAGGTGAGTTCATACTGGATTTGTGCGTCCTAACCCAATGACTGCTGTCCGTATTAAGAGCCCTAGCTTGTTTGGCTCAGTGGATAGAGGGTGGCCTGCAGACTGAAGGGTCCTGGGTTGGGTTCCAGGCAAGGACACATGTCAGGGTTGTGAGCTCAGTCCCCAGTGGGGTTGTGCAGGAGGCATCCCATCAATGATTCTCTCTCGTCATTGATGTTTCTCTCTCTCTCTCTCCATCTCCCTCCATCTCTGAAATCAATAAAAACATTTTTTTTTTTAAAAAAGAGAAACACACACACACACACACGCACGAATGCCCTGTGAAAATCAATGGAGGCACAGATTGGAATGATATGTCTACAAGCCAAGATCCCATGGGTTGCCAGGAGTTACCAGAAGCTAGGAGAGATGCACAGAACAGATTCTCCTTCAGAGCCTCCACTAGGAACCAAACCAGCCAATACTTTGATTTTGGACTTTTGTCCTTTACAACTTGAGAGAATGTATTTCTGTTGTTTGACGTCACTTCGTGTGGTATTTATTTATGGCAGTTCTAGGAAATGAATACACCGACGTTCAGGGGTTTGTTCCCACGAACCTGCAAGCAGTTCTGGATCCGGGTGGGCATCTCAACAATAAGTGTCTCCATTAGTCTTAGGAGGGATTGCATGGTCCCCTCAAATAGATCCTGAGGGGGAAAGAAAATCAAAAAATTGCCAACCTGAGGGGAGAAACTAAGATGGCGGCATAGATAAACACCGGGAAATTGTCGCCTCACACAACAATTGAAGAATACCGCAAGGGTCAGAGCAAACATCGTCCAGAACAACAGGAAGGCTGGCTGAGTGTAATTTCTACAACTAGAAGAAAACCGGGGCACGCTGAGAGCCAGGGGAGCTGCCTAGGTGAGGTGCAGAGGTGCGGAGGTGAAGTGCAGAGGTACGGCGGCGGCTCCCGCGTGCGGAAAGGGGGTGGCGCCTGAGGACGCGGCTGTCTTTTTGAATCACAAGCTCCGACTGCTCTGAACTCCGGTTCCAGCGGGTCTCTGGGGACCCAGGGCTCATACGGGGAGAGGCTGGTCTGTCAGGCGGCAGCGGGCGAACTTGAGGGCGGCTTTCCCTCAGAGGTGCTTGCAGCCCTTACCGGGACACTGAGACACGCGGCTCCGGGCGCGGAGAATCACCATAGCTGCTTTTACCGCCCTTACTCCCTGAGACCCCGCCCCACCCAGGCTGCGGCAGAGGCTTTTGCATGTGAATGTACCTAACTACAGCCCAGCCAGGCAGACCCGGAACTTCCAAGAGAAGGCCCAAGGCCCCGCAGCGGCTTGCATTGCTTCACAGCTGAGCCTCTTCTTGGCTCCTGCTGTGTGGCCTCAGGCAGGGGCTGAATTAGCACCTCCTGAGATCCAGGAGCCACTCTACCCAGTGGTCAGAGGGGGACCATTCTCCCACTCCAGACACAGCTGATTCCCACAGCCAATTGGCCTGGAGGTCAATTCCTCCCAGTGATCCTACAACAACCAAGGCACCAAGAGTGCACCAAGAGTGTCTACCCCAGGTAACTGGGGAGGCTGAGCCACTGGGCCATACAGGACACCTGGCGCGCAGGGCCACTCTATCAACACAGGGAAGCAGCCAAAATGCGGAGACAAAGAAAAAGGTCACAAATGGCAGAAACGGAGGAAAGCAAACGACTGGATATAGAGTTCAAGGCCACGTTTATAAGGTTTTTCAAGAATTTTATGGAAACCGCCGATAAATTTAATGAATCCCTCAAGGAGTATAGTGAGACCATGGAGGACATGAAAAAGGACCAACTAGAAATTAAGCATACACTGACTGAAATAAAGAATAATTTACAGAGATCCAACAGCAGACAAGAGGATCCCAAGAATCAAGTCAAAGATTTGAAATACAAAGAAACAAAAAATACCCAACCGAAAAAGAAAAAAGAAAAGAGATTCAAAAAATATGAAGATAGTGTAAGGAACCTCTGGGACAACTTCAAGCGTACCAACATCAGAATTATAGGGGTACCAGAAGGAGAGAGAGGGCAAGATATTGAAAACCTTTTTGAAGAAATAATGACAGAAAACTTCCCCTACCTGGTGAAAGAAATGGACTTACAAGTCCAGGAAGCGCAGAGAACCCCAAACAAAAGGAATCCAAAGAGGACCACACCAAGACACATCATAATTAAAATGCCAAGAGCAAAAGATAAAGAGAGAATCTTAAAAGCAGCAAGAGAAAGACAGTCAGTTACCTACAAGGGAGTACCCATTCGACTGTCAGCTGATTTCTCAACAGAAACCATGCAGGCCAGAAGAGAGTGGCAAGAAATATTCAAAGAGATGAATAGCAAGAACCTGCAACCAAGATTACTTTATCCAGCAAAGCTATCATTCAGAACGGAAGGTCAGATAAAGAGCTTCACGGATAAGAAAAAGCTAAAGGAGTTCATCACCACCAAACCAGCATTATATGAAATGCTGAAAGGTATTCTTTAAGAAGAGGAAGAAGAAAAAGGAACTCTTACCATTTGCCACAGCATGGATGGAACTGGAGAGCGGATAAATACCACAGGATCTCACTCATTTGTGGAATATAATGAACAACATAAACTGATGAACAAGGACTGATCCAGAGACGGAGAGGCATTGATTGGACTGTCGGGCCTTGGAGGGAAGGTAGGGGAGGGTGGTGGAAAGGGGGAAAGATCAACCAAAGGACTTATATGCAAGCATATAGGCCTAACCAATGGACACGGACAACGGGGGGGTGAGGGGATGAGCGCGGGGGGGGGGGGGGGGGTAGAGGGTACACATATGTAATATCTTAATCAATAAAAAATATTAAAAAAAAAAAACAAACAAAAAAATTGCCAACCTATCAGCCCCAACCCTCCTTTTAAACTGCTCAGCATTCTGGCTGTCCCAGCCTTCCTTGAGAAAGCCTGCTCCAAAAACTTCCCTACATTTAAGACCTACTGGCCCACCATTCACTTGAATAAATCCCTCTGTTGTTTCACCAGAGCACAAATGTCTGCCTGGTGTGTAGTTTGTCCTGGTGGACTGGGAGTTCCCCTGCAACGTAGCTACCCCACCTCCTCCATCCCTACTCTCTAACTTGAGCCCATCTGGGACTCTGTTCCCAGAAGGTACAGCTTCAGTAAGCAGCCAGGACTGACAGGCTGATTGGCTCCAGATGGGAGGAGGACGGGCCTGGCTGTCTGCAGAGTAACTGATTCACAAAATCTAGAACAGTGGGTTTCTCCCTCTCATCATTGAATGAACCAAGTGGCCTTGCCCAAAGCCTTATAAAGAGAGTAGGTGATCTGTCAAGGAGGGCTTCTAAACGTAGGGCCTGCTGGGAGAACCAGAGCAACATTGTGATAGATCCCAGCCTTGAAAATTGGAAATCTGGGGGGGGGGGGGGGGGGGGGGAATGCAGCTCTCCCTGGAATAAAATACTCAGAAAAAACCTACCTAGGTGTAAAGCTATTTGTACTGGGCAGCTGGAACTCCCAGCTTGCTCCAAACACAGGAAAATCCTGTCAAAATAACTTCCTCATCCAAATCAGATTTACACTGAGGGAGGCCAGAGAAAACCCACCTCCGCCTTTTCTATATGTACCAGTCTTTCCTTTATGACATAACTGTGAACTAAAAAATAAGGATTACCAGAAATCAGATGAAAAGGAGGCCCAAGATGAACAAACCAACTGACCTTAAAGAAAATCAAGCTAATTTGGTAAATAATAGAAACATGTATTTTTAAATTCGTTTTAATATCTTCAAAAACATTTCAAGAGACTATGGCATCAATAAAACAAGAACGACCAGGCAAGACAAAGGTGTAATCAGAACACATGAAAGAATTCCTAGGAATTAAATATATGAATATAAATTATAAACTGAATCCCTCTTTCATTCCTCAAGGAAACACTGCAGGCACTATAAGAAATAGACTCCGATTGCTTGCTCCTGGGATTCCCTGGATTTACTTACTTTTCAACTGTTAGTAAAATCATATTTGAACCTTCTAGTCTCGTTTCTATCACACAGCAGTTATAAAGGGAAGGATCAAGTGTCTGCCTTTGGGCCAGAGTGTTAAAGTGTTGGCAGTGGTAATCAACGGGTAGAAGGAGGAAGTTAGATCTCAGGAGTAGTGTTCAGACTACATGGCCTACAACCTCTTCTTCACAGGAGGGCTTCCTTCCAATGATTTTGTGTTTTTATTAAAGAAGGCCGAAGGCTTTTACAAAAAACTGCCAAACCCATACTTCCTAACCTCTTAAAAAAATAAAAAGTGAAACCAAAGAGACAAACATCAAAGAGTTACTTACCACATTGGCCTGGCCCTTCTTGGGACTAGATGCCTTCTTTCGTAACACTTCTATGGGTGGCAGGCAGAACACACTCTTGAAGCATGTTCCCAGGAGCTCTAGTCTTTCTTCTATCTCTAAGAGGGGCCTGAGCATCCTACGATCCAGGGAGAAGAAATGTAACCAGTGTTGTCAGGAATAACAACAGAAAAGGGTATAGACAGAGTGATGGAGACAGAAGAATAAGTGGGAGCAAGAAAGAGGAAGATATCAGAAGAAAGGGTATTAAAAGAAGAAAGGGAGTAACAGTAAGAAAGGGTGAAAAGAGCCAGGAAGATGGAAAGAAAGGAACTAGGGAAAGAGAGGAGGCATGACTATTACAGGAAAGGGTGCTGCTAATTTGGGATGATATGTTATTACTTGTTAGTTCCCCAGAGCTTTTGAGAGAACGGGACATCACTGATGGAGATGGAGGTGCCTATCAGGGACAGGGCTGAAAGGAAAAGGATGCCTGGGGCAGAATTAACAGCAAGTGTCTATAGACACAGGAGAGGCCATCTCTACCAGGTCCTTTGAAAATCCCATTCAAAAAATCTTAGCCAAAAGAAGTGGCAGATATTGGCCAGTAAATTTCTACTATTCCCTTATGCTAGAAGCAGAAGCAGAAACTAAGAGGTGGGGATCAACTAGGGAATAAAGAGCTGCAATAGAACCAGGTCAAGGAAGACAGAGTGGATGGTGTGTTGTTACCTGAAGTTATTGATGATGTTCATTGCCTTCTGTCTAATAGGGCTGGAAATGGAGTTCAAGGGCTCCTCCTTGATTACCTCCTAACACACACACACACACACACACACACACACACACACCAAAAGAATGGTGAACATATTTTTCCTGTTTGCCTCTGCCTCCACCCACTCCAGGCTGTGTTCATAAGAAGGTGGAATTTAGAATTTTTAGTGACTTCCAAAGGCTCTGAGGACAGCACCTCTCTCCTACTCTCCACCACACCTTCTCTTCAGTACTCACCCCAGCCTTGAGGATGGCAAAGGGAACACTAAGGCGGGAAAAGGAAACTAGAAAATCTGGGCTTTTCCCTTCAGCTCTAGCCTAGGAGTGCCACCAATGGTTTCCATGTGGACCCATCCTCCCTCCTCTCTGCATTCCCACGTCCACACTCCTGCAAGATACTTACCAGCATGAAGGAAACAATTGCCAGCTTGTGGGGGAACTTGAATTGAAAGGCCACGTGCTGCTGCCTGCCCAGGGTTTTTGTCAGTATGATGAGGGCATTCAGGTAATCCAGCTTCAGGGCCTTATCCTGAATGAACCAGTATGCTCAGGGTTCTCCAAGGTGGCAATGGATCTGGGCCAGGGCACACTACCTACACAGTCTGGGGGGTGAGGACCTAAGCCTTCTTTAGCCTTCCTTAGGCTGATGCTCTGCACCTTCCCTCTGAGGGTAGACCAGTGCATCCCTGTGGTGGAGAGAGCCAGTCCTCTCACCAACCCCCTTCTGAAGCCACCCTCATGTTACTCTGATATTAGGACAGATCAAGCTTCCCGGTCTCTCAAGGTATTGTCTTTCCCTTGAACAACTTTTACCAAAAGATATCTGGCTTGGGAATGGAAAGGGATTCTTCTCCAACCCTGGGACCCATGCTTTGGACACATAGCAAAGGCAGGAGAGCAGTACGGGGCTCGGCTGCCTCTCCTGAATGCTTCTTCCTACAAACACTAGGGAATTTAGGTTTTACTCATCCCTTCATCAGAGAGGGCAGTGAAGCGCTCAATGGCGGGTTACGAAGCTCTGTCAGCAGGAAGGACACACTGTGAAACAGACCTAAAGTCACTGTGGTCTCCTCCTTGGGCCAATTAGAGTCTCCAAGTAGCAGGATTAAGTGAAAGGATTACAATGTGGGAGAAGTCACTGTCCTAGCCCCTGACTCCCATTTAAGGCCAAGCATCTTTTTCTTGGGCGGTAAGAGAGGACGTGGCAGAAATGGAAAGCTGGAGAAGTAGAGTAAGCAGGAAGTACCTTTTCCAAAATGCAGTTGTGGTAGTGTTGCAGGATCAAGGCCAGCACGGCATCGAAATGCATGAAAATATCTCCCTTGCTCTCTAAAATAATCTTGCTGTAGCTTAAGTAGATGGTGTTACAGACAAGAACCCATTCCTTTCGCTGATGTTCCTGTAGGGGGGCGGGGGAAACAGAGGTTCAGAGAGGAAAAGGTTGCTCAGAGGATTTGGGAAAGAAGATGGGACTGTGGGATGGCGAGCAGCTTGGGGGACAGGGTGGGCATGTAGCTGGTGATACCAGGGCCTGAAACGCAGAGCAAGAGAAAAGGATCGAGGATGAAACTTTCCCACAGTTGTTTCCAGGGAAAGAGAAGCATTTATAGATGAGTCACAAGGCCTCAGAGAAATGGGAGGCTGGGGTGATGGGGATGCCTTGGAAGGCTTTGTATGGGAGGCTGGTAGAGCACCCTGGGAATGACATCACCTTTGCCAGTGTGAGGATGGACGATGACTCCTTGTCAGTGAGGACAGCACTATACACTTTCAGTTGCTCCAGGACTGTCCTCAGATGGTTCCTGGACACGATGCTGAATGCCACAGCAATGCCCTGTAACAAAGAGAGCCTCAACCCCATGCCACAGTTCGGGGTGAGCCAGACACATGCTATGTTCCCCCACAAGCAGGATATACATAGAGGAAGGGGAAGGGGAAGGAGAGGAAAGAAATGGACAGGAGATTTGGTTCTCCACGTTTGAACTACTGAAAATCCAGGTGGAGAACCAAATATCTTTGTGAGGAGTAATTGAATACGTAAATTATGAAGAAAAATCATAGTCACAGATTTACAAAATCTTGGTCTTGTCAAACCTAACCCTGTACATTTGAGAATGCTTTTATAGGCACTAGGAATTCAGAGAATGGTTGCTCTGAGGAGGGAACAGAAGGAAGAACAAATCCCAGGCACCTTGCTGACAGGATTGGATCAGCCGTGGGCAAACTACGGCCCGCGGGCCGGATTTGGCCCGTTTTAAATGAATAAAACTAAAAAAAAAAAAAAAAAAGACCGTACCCTTTTATATAATGATGTTTACTTTGAATTTATATTAGTTCACACAAACACTCCATCCATGCTTTTGTTCCGGCCGTCCGGTCCAGTTTAAGAACCCATTGTGACCCTGAAGTCAAAAAGTTTGCCCACCCCTGGGATTGGATAGCTAGTCAGAGAGGAGATGGAAGACAGGGAAGACTTAAAGATAATGCTAATATTTCTAGTTTAGGAGAACAGGAAACATCAGTAACTCTGACCAAAACAGGCAGGTGAAACAGAGGCCTGTCTAAGTTGGAGAGAGAGAGAAAAGAGTGAGTTTCTGAATGTGTTGTGTGGGAGATCATGGCAAAACAACTCAGTGGAAATGTTGTCAGTGCCAGTGGGTTTGGGAATCACAACCTAGAGAGTGTCAAAAGCATGAAGACTTGGGGATTCTGTGGTTCCTGCCAGGAACAGTCTTTAACTTAACCCCTCAGCCTCATAGCAGGCCCTTTTGACAACAGTGTCAGCTGAGTCCCTCCCTAGAGCTTACTCAACAAGGATAACTCGGCACAGAGCTAAGAAAATGCTCAAGCAGACATTCAGGTACCAGCTGTTAGCAAATTGGCTCATTTGTGCTGGAAGGGCCACCATTCAGACTTTGCAGCAAGAGAAGACAGATGGAGGGAGCCTCGGGACAGTGACAGGCTCCAGGACACAGATCCTGGAGAGGGAGGAAATTTTAGTGGGACTTGTAGACCATTGGATATCAGGTAGATACAGGGAAAATTTTACCTCTTTAGAAAAGAGGGACTAGTATAGCATCACAAGGGGGTTCTATCTGTCCCTCTTCTTACGTCCTCCCTTAGCCATGGCTACCACGCCTTCTGGTCATCAAAATCATATGACATCATCATAACTGACATCATCAGAACATCAGTGCTTAACCTTTACCAGCCTTGTACATGTTACTTGATTAATACTCACTAATGCATTAAGGTAAATATTGTCGTCCCCATTTAACAGTCAGGGAAAATATGTTTCCCAAATCTAGACACGAAGCCCAGGTTTGAGTTCCCGGTCTACATGCTTCTGTACATGTCCCCCTGACACTCCAACCCCTTCCAGTCAAAAACTAAGTACATCTACTTCCTCCCCCTTTGTCCTGGGTTCCTGGTCTTAGGAAGGATACCATTCTCCTCCCACTTGGACCAGAAACCCAAGAATCATCCCAGATGAGCTTTCCTCTCTTATCTTTATCTTCTGTATTCAATCTGTTCCCAAGTGCTAGCAAGAGGTCACTTATGCCCTAACCGGTTTGGCTCAGTGGATAGAGCGTTGGACTGTGGACTGAAGGGTCCCAGGTTTGATTCCGGCCATGGGCATGTACGTTGGTTGCGGGCACATCCTTAATAGGGGGTTTGCAGGAGGCATCTGATCAATGTTTCTCTCTCATCGATGTTTCTAACTCTCTATCCCTCTCCCTTCCTCTCTGTAAAAAATCAATAAAAATATTTTTTAAAAAAAGAGGTCACTTTTACTTCCTTGTCAAAGAACTCTGCACTCCATTCCCACTAGACCATTGACTGTTCTCTAGATGTGCTCCCCAAAGTCTTGATCCTGAATCTTGACTCAGAATGTTATATCAACTGGGAATACCTGCATCCCTCCTTCCCCTAAACTCGCCCCAACCAACCCAAGTCCCAGCAAGCCTCAATGCCACAATGACTGCTCATGTAGCCTTTAGAAGGCCATTGAGTATAGTTAGCTGTTTCCTTCCTGTATATATCTTACTCCTCATTGATACTGTTTGCAACTCAGGCTTAGTAAATACCTGTCCTGTTGCTGATCGTGGAGCTGATGGATGCTCTGAGAATCAGGCAGGAGAAGGGCCTTGGACAGGGAGGCCCTAGGGCATGAACACCAGCACTACCAGTAATCAGCAAGTAGACAGTGCTTATGTACCAGCATTGCTCTTAGTGGTTTTACATTTTAATCCTCAAAACCATCCTACAACACACATCACTTCTATGGTATTCCACCAACAATGCACACTCTGGATCCAATCATGACGAAATATGAGACAAACCAAAACCGAGAGACATACAAAATAAGTGGTCTATGCATTTTTAAAATGTGCAGGCCATGAAAGATAAAGATGAGGAACTTGTTCCAGATTAAAGAAGAATAAAAAGAAATGACAACTGAATGCACAGCTTGATTCTGAATTAGGCCCTGGACTAAAAAAAAAAAAAGAAAAAGAAAAAGAGAGCTGCTTGAGACTAGGATCCTGGCCTCAGCACCACTCAGTCTGATCTCAGATGCATACCAGGACCCTGCAGCCACTGGGGACAGAGACCTCTGACCACAGCTACAGACCTTTGGACACCAAAAGTTCAGAAATCCCCGTGGCAGATCCCTGAGTAACAGAGCCCATCCCCCCTCCCTGCAGGCTTGCGGGCAGCGCCATAGTAACTGACAGGCTCACCCCTTGCCTGGGCCTCAGTGCTGCTACAGGAACTTAAGACGGGAAGTGCGCGAGCACCTTGGAACTGATCCCAAGTAGTGCCGGGTTCAGGAGTCCTGGGCTGGGACCAAAGGGTAACACCGAGAATTTGTTCCGCGTAGCGCAGGCCCAGGGACCCCGATTCTCTGGGCAGGAGACAGCACCAAGCACCAGTGAGTTGACTGTGTTTCTTATCACCTGTGCCTGAGATCCCTGATTCCCTGTGCATTCATACTAAGAGCCAGTGACTCAAATTCTTGGTGCAATGGCACACAGGGACCCTGATTCTCAATGTAAGGTCACACGAAGCAACAGAGACTCTGATACTGGATTCTTGGGGAACTCTGACTCCTGGCGCACGCTAGGGGGCGCTGATTTTCAGCACCCTCCAGGGGGGTCTCTGTTTCAGCACTGTGCAGACAGGGTCCCTGATTCTAACAGCGTGCACGAGCCCACATTGAGCGCTGGCAACACTGACTCTGAGCGAGCCTGGTTCCCACCAACCCACAACAACAACACATCTTAGTGTCAAAGCTATTCAGTGACACTAGGGTGGTATGAAGCTCCCACTGCACATGGCCCAGGCCCACGCAACTCGATGTTTGAACCATAGGGAGATAATCAGAATGAAGAGACGACACAACACTCAGAGGAAAGACAATGAGGAGTCGCCAAGAAAGGAAATTAATGAAGTTGAAGCATGCAACATGAGAGAAAAAGAATTCAGAATAATGCTTGTACAATTCATTCACCAGATGGGTCAGAAAATCAACAACTTATGCAACAATCAGGAAGAAATGAAAAGTGATATAGCTACAATCAAAAACACCACAGAAGGAGGGAGGGGGGTAAGAGATCAACCAAAGGATTTGTATGCATGCATATAAGCATAACCAATGGACATAAGACACTGGGGAGTAGGGGAGGCCAGGGGATTGTCAAGGGCGGGGGGGAAAAAAGGGACACATATGTAATACCCTTTGTAATACTTTAAGCAATAAAATAAAATAAAAAATAAAAAAACCACCACGGAAAGTTTCAACAGCAGACCAGAAGAAGCAGAGGACCGAATTAGTGAGTTAGAAGATAAGGCAGAGAAACAAGCTCAATCTGAACAGCAACTGGAGAAAAAAATTAAAAAACAGGAGGAGAGCCTAAGCGAGCTTTGGGACAACATGAAACGAAGTAACATATGCATAATAGGGCTGCAAGAAGGACAAGAAGAGCAGCAAGGATTAGAAAATGTATTTGAAGAAATAAAGACAGAAAACTTCCCAGATATGCGGAAGAAAAAAAGTTACACAAGTACAGAGAGTACCAAGGAAGATAGACCCCAAAAGACCCACACCAAGACACGTCATAATAATGATGGCAAATGTACAAGACAAAGAGAGAATCTTAAAGGCTGCAAGAGAGAAACAGAGAGTTACCTACAAAGGATTCCCCCATCAGATTATCAAATGATTTCTCAACAGACACACATCAAGCTAGAAGGGAATGGAAGGAGGTATACAAAGTGTTGCAAAGCAAAGGACTGAATCCAAGAATACTATACCCAGCAAGACTAACAATCAAAATTGAAGAGGAAATCAGGAGCTTTGCAGACAAAAAAGGCTAAGGGAGTTTATCACTACCAAGCTAGCAATGCAAGAAATGCTAAAAGGAATGCTGTGAAAAGAAGAAATATAAAGGTAAGATAGAACACAGGCACGAAAACAGAAATGAATCCAAGCACGTATCTTTCAATAATAACTTTAAATGTAAACCGACTAAATGCTCCAATCAAAAGACATCGAGTGGCTGAATAGATAAAAAGACATGACCCATATATATGCTGTCTACAAGAGACCCACCTCAGATAAAGGGACACACACAGGCTGAAAGTGAAGGGATGGAAAAATATTTTTCAGGCAAATGGAAATGAAAAAAAGCTGGGGTAGCAATACTTATATCTGACAAAATAGACCTCAAAGTTAAGGCCATAACAAGAGATAAGGAAGGCCACTTCATAATATTAAAGGGATCTATACAACAAGAGGATATAACCCTTATAAACATATATGCACCCAATGCAGGAGCACCCAAATACATAAAAAAAAAAACCCTGGAAAATAACAAGGGAGAGATCAACAACAACACAATCGTAGTAGGGGATTTAAACACACCACTGACATCACTGGATAAATCCTCTAGAAAAAAAATCAGCAAAGAAACAGCAATCCTAAATGACTCACTAGATCAGATGGACTTAATTGACATCTTCAGAACATTTCACCCCAAAGCCATGGAATATACGTTCTTCTCAAGTGCACATGAGACATCTTCAAAAATAGACCACATATTGGGTCACAAGCAAAGTTTCCCCATATAGAAGAAGACTGAAATCATACCAAGCATCTTCTCAGATCACAAGGGCATAATATTAGAAATAAACCACAATAAAAACAATCCAAAAAACTCAAACACTTGGAAGCTGAATAACATGTTACTAAATAATGATTGGATTACCAGCGAGATCAAAGTAGAAATTAAAAAAACCCTGGAAACTAATGACAATAACAGTACAACAACCCAAAACCTATGGGACACAATGAAAGCAGTCCTGAGAGGGAAGTTTATAGCACTACAGGCCTACCTCAAAAAACAAGAAAAAATGATAGTAAATCATTTAACTCTACAACTCAAAGAATTAGAAAGAGAACAACAAAAAAAGCCCAGAGTGAGCAGAAGAAGGGAGATAATAAAGATCAGAGCAGAAATAAATGACATAGAGACCAAAACAACAATACAAGGTCAATGAAAGCAAGAGCTGGTTCTTTGAAAGGATAAACAAGATTGATGAGCCTCTAGCCAGGCTCACCAAGAAGCAAAGAGAGAGGATTCAAATAAACAAAATCAGAAATGAAAGAGGCGAAATAACAACAGACCCCTCAGAAATTCAAAGAATTGTTAAAAAATACTATGAACAACCCTACTCTAACAAACTAGACAACCTGGAGGAAATGGACATATTCCTAGAAAAATACAATCTTCTGAAACTCAATCCAGAGGATTATAAAAATCTCAACAGGACAATAACAATGGAAGAAATTGAAGCAGTCATCAAAAAGCTCCCAACAAACAAAAGCCTGGGGCCAGACGGCTTCGCAGGAGAGTTTTACCAAACCTTCAAGGAAGAACTAAAACATATACTCCTCAGACTATTCCAAAAAACTCAAGAAGAAGGAACACTTCCCAGCTCATTCTATGAAGGCAGCATCAACCTAATACCAAAACCAGATAGAGATAACACAATGAAAGAGAATTATAGGCCAATATCCCTCATGAACATAGATGTCAAAATACTCAACAAAATTCTAGCAAATCGGATCCAGCAATACATCAGGAAGATCATACACCATGACCAAGTAGGATTTATTCCAGGGATGCAAGGATGGTACAATATCCCCAAATCAATAAGTGTGATTCATCACATAAACAAATTGAGTGATAAAAACCACATAGTCATATCAATTGATGCAGAAAAAGCTTTCGACAAAATTCAACACCCTTTCTTGATAAAAACTCTCCGCAAGGTAGGACTAGAAGGATCATACCTCAACATAATAAAAGCCATCCATATATGACAAACCCACAGCCAACATCATAATCAATGGGCAAAACTAAAACCATTTCCCCTGAGAACAGGAACAAGACAGGGATGCCCCCTCTCATCACTCCTATTCAACATAGCAGTAGAAGTACTAGCCACTGTGATCAGACAAGAAGAAGAAATAAAAGGCATCCAAATTGGAAAAGAAGAAGTAAAACTGTCCTTATTTGCAGATGACATGATGCTGTACATAGAAAACCCTAAAGACTCCATCAAAATATTATTAGACTTAATAAATGAATTCGGCAATGTAGCAGGATACAAAATTAAGCCAAGAAATCTAAGGCATTTCTTTACACCAACAGTGAACTTACAGAAAGGGAGACTGAAAAAGCAATCCCATTTACCACTGCACCAAAAAAATTAGGATACCTAGGAATAAACTTAACTAAGGAGGTAAAAGACTTATATGCGAAAAACTACATGACACTGAAAAAAGAGATAGAGGAAGACATAAACAGATGGAAGAACATACCGTGTTCATGGATTGGTAGAATCAACGGCATCAAAATGTCCACGCTACCCAAAGCAATCTATAGATACAATGCAATCCCCATAAAATTACCAACGGCATATTTCACAGGTCTAGAACTAATGTTCCAAAAATTCTTCTGAAATAAAAAAAGACCACGAATAGCTGCAGCAATCCTGAGAAAGAAGAACAAAGTAGGTGGGATCTCAATACCAGATATCAAACTGTATTACAAAGCCACTGTTCTTAAAACAGCTTGGTACTGGAACAAGAACAGACATATAGATCAAGGAATAGAATAGAGAACCCAGAAATTGACCCAAAGCACTATGCCCAATTAATATTCGACAAAGGAGGCAAGAGCATACAATGCAGTCAAGACAGTCTCTTCAATAAATGGTGTTGGGAAAATTGGACAGATACATGCAAAAACATGAAACTACACCACCAACTCACACCATACACAAAAATAAACTCAAAATGGATAAAAGACTTAAACGTAAGACGGGAAACCATAAAAATACTAGAGGAATCCACAGGCAGCAAAATTGCAAACATATGCCGAAGGAATTTCTTCTCTGATAATGCTCCTAGGGCAATGGAAACTAAAGAGAAAATAAACAAATGGGACTACATTAAAATAAAAAGCTTTTGCACAGCAAAGGAAACCATCAACAAAACAACAAGAAGACCCAATGCATGGGAAAACATATTTGCCAATGATATCACCGATAAGGGTTTAATCTCCAACATTTACAAGGAACTCATGAAACTTAATAATAGGAAGATAAACAATCCAATTAAAAAATGGGCAATGGACCCAGACAGACACTTTTCGAAAGAGGACATACAGAGGGCTGAAAGACATATGAAAACATGCTCAAAGTCACTAATCATTTGAGAGATGCAAATCAAAATGACAATGCGGTTTCTCCTCACTCCTGTCAGAATGGCTATCATCAACAAATCAACACACGACAAGTGTTGGAGAGGATGTGGAGAAAAAGGAACCCTTCTGCACTGCTGGTGGGAATGCAGACTGGTGCAGCTACTGTGGAGAACAGTATGGAGCTTCCTCAAAAAACTAAAAATGGAACTCCCATTTGACCCAGTGATCCCACTTCTAGGAATATATCCCAAGAAGCCAGAAACACCAATCAGAAAGGATATGTGCACCCCTATGTTCATAGCAGCACAATTCACCATAGCTAAGATCTGAAAATAGCCTAAGAGCCCATCAGCAGATGAGTGGATTAAATAACTGTGGTACATCTACACAATGGAATACTACGCTGCGGTAAAACACAAGGAACTCTTGCCTTTTGCAACAGCTTGGATGGAACTGGAGAGCACTATGCTAAGTGAAATAAGCCAGTCAGAGAAAGATAAATACCACATGATCTCACTCATTTGTGGAATATAGAGAACAGCATAGACTGATGAACAGGGACAGAACCAAAGACGGAGAAACAGCAATCAGACTATTAATCCCAGAGGGAAAGTAGGGGCGGGTGGGGGTAAGGGGAAGAGATCAACCAAAGGACTTGTATGCATACATATAAGCCAAACCAATGGACATGGACAACAGGGGGATGAGAGCATGACTGGCGTGGAGGTGGGGGAGGATGAGGGTAAATGGGGGGCAATGAGGACACATTAGTAATTCCTTAACTAATAAAGAATTTAAAGATTATTTTTAAAAAAAAGTAAAAAAAAATTCTTTTGCTCTAAAACACATTGTTGGGACAACTGATGATTTCCAAACTGGGTCGATAATTTAGATATCAGTGGTGTAGCAATGTTAATTTCCTGATTTTTATCATTGCACTCTGCTTATGTAAGAGAGTATCTTTATTTTTAGCTAGTAGACAGTAAAGTATTTAGGGGTAAATGAGCTTCATGACTGCAGCTTTCATTTCAGATTCAAAAAATACAGTAATAATGTTAGTAAATAAATTATGTAATTTATGAGAAAGAGAATGATAAAGCAAACATGGCCAAACATTTATATTTTGGGAATCTGGGAGAAGAATAAATAGGAATTCTTTGGGATTTTTTGCAACTTTCCTCTAAATATAAAATTATTTAAAATTCAATAAATCTTTTAAAGAAATATCCTATCAGGAAGGTACCATAGCCTTGTCTTAAAGAGGAGGAAACTAAGGCACAGAGAGGTTCGGCAACTTGCTCAAGGGCACATAGCTAGTAGGTGGCAGAGCTGGAACTCACACCCAGGTGCTCTGGTTTGCCAGGCCCAAGCTTTTAGCCACCTTGCCATCCTGACTCAACCTGAAAATGCTTTGCCAATGCACTCTGCCTCACCTCCCTCTCCTGCACGTTTTCATGGGAAGTTTGAAGGATGGCAGAGAGCATCATCTTCACCAGTTTCTCACTTCTTGAGGTCCACAGGGCAAAGCCAAAGAATTTATAGAGAAAAGCCTAGGAAAGGAAGGAGAGCAGGGTCACGCAGAGCTTGAAATGAGGGTAGGGCAGCATTTCCTACACTAGCCACAACCTTTGCCCACAGCCCCATCCTCCACCCTGGCCCTTGCTCTCTAGAGGCATCTGGATAAGGCAGTGATCCTATGGAGCAGGGGTTCAAGTTACAGCGAAGAGAAAGCTGCCTTTCCAATGTCTCAGCCTCTTAGGGATCATCCTTTAGGAACTTGCTCTGACCCCCATACCTCCTACTTACAGCTAGGAAATTAAAAAGTTCCTTAAACTTGAATAATTTTAAAATCAAAATTGTATAATTGAAAAAGCACTTTTATGTAATTCTTCTTTCTCCCTCCTCTGAATGTCAGTGGCCTTTATCCTTGCTTACTGTGCACTGTCCTGTCTACCTTGTGATACCAGACTGTGTGGACTCACCACTCCCTTCTTCAGGGTCTCTGTACTCCCCATTTTCTCTGTGTAGAACCCTCTTCCCCAGGCTCTTCAAAATGTCTCATTCTCTTGCCCAAACCGGGTTGGCTCAGTGGATAGAGCATCGGCCTGTGGACTCAAGGGTCCCAGGTTCGATTCTGGTCAAGGGCATGTACCTTGGTTGCAGGCACATCCCCAGCAAGGAGTGTGCAGGAGGCAGCTGATCAATGTTTCTCTCTCATCGATGTTTCTAACGCTTTATCCCTCTCCCTTCCTCTCTGTAAAAAATCAATAAAAAATATATTTTTAAAAATGTCTCATTCTCATCTTTCAGATATCCCCTCAGTGAGCCTGCTCTGACCTCCGAAGTCCCTCTCCAGCCATCACCCTGTTTCCTTCTTTCAGGGCTTCATCATAATCACTCATCTTGTCTGTGGATTTGTTCTGTTACTTCCCAACTTGCACCAATCCCACATCTCAGGTGAGACTGGAGCTCAAGAGCAGTGTCTACCCAGTTCATTACTCCGCCCCATTGCTATCAGTGGCTGACGCAGTGGGCAAACAGGACATTCCGGCTGTTCAATGAATGCCTTAACTCCCCCTCTTATGGGTATCTTTTCTCCTCTAGCAGAGGCTCATGGTGCCTTGCCCAGACCTTAGGGTTCCTTCCCTTCAACTGGCCGCAGGAACTTTTCTGAACAGCTACTCCCTGCAGCCTTGGGGGAGAACTGTCCTGAGGTGACTGGGGCCTCCTTACCCAAGATGCTCAGGCGCTACATTGTTCTCTCTCCCCTCCCAGCGCAGGACTAACCTTGGAAACCTGGAGCCAATGACAAACAACCTGGGGGCAGAGGGTACAAAAGCCTCCTCACTTGTCCCCAGGCAAGACAGACTGTGCAGTTTCCAAGCAGGGCTCCCATGGGATCAGGCCACATCCTGGCTTGGCTCCTCCTCTCCCCTATCCTGTGTCCTTCACTCTATCACAAGGTCTCCTGAGAGCATTTCCTCGCCAAGTCACTTGACAAGAATCCTCACCTTAGGCTCCGCATCAGTTAAACCTGACCTAAGGCACCTACTTTTCTGCTTCACTGGCAAAGACTACTCATCTTCCCAGACTTCCCACTCCTCTGCAGGAGACTCATCTTCCCATTTTGCCCAGGACTGAGGCACTTCCCAGGACACTGAACTTTCAGCACTAACATCAAAACAGTCTTGAGCAAACCTAAACAGCACATCACCTCTGACAAAGCTGCTCTGCCCAGGCCCCTCAGGCCTCCTCCCTGCTCCCAAGCACACAGTGCATATTTCCACCCTGACACCTACAAGGCTTAGAATAATGCCCACTTTCTTGTCTATTCACTCAAGTAGATGATGGTTTCCTGAAGGCAGAGGCTGTTTTTACATGAATACCTTCGGCTCAGCCCAGTGTCTGCTCTGCTCTAGGCATTTAGTGCACTGCTTTTTTAATCCTCACCCAAGGATATTTTTCCATTGATTTTTTGCTAGAGAGAGTGGAAGAGAGAGGGAAAGACAGAGAGACATATCGATGTGAGAGAGACACCTCAATGGTTGCCTCCTGCACATGCCCTGACCAGGGCCCAAGAAAGGGTGGAGTCTTCCACCAAGGTATGTGGCCTTGACTGGAATCGAACCCAGAACCCTTCGGTCTAGAGGCCAACGCTCTACTCACTGAGCCAAACCGGCTAGGGCTAGTGCACCTTTTAAATAACTGAATTAAAAAGATCAGAATTCTCGCTTGCTTCATTTTGTGCCCCTAATCTACCAACCACAAAGATGTGCATACATTAGGTGCTTCATAAGTACTGTTAATAATAAGAGAGAAAACCATCTTGGAAATAAGGCCTCTTTCCTGGAAACCTCCAGAGCTCAAATAAAGTATTTCTCAGTGACAGGAAAACAGGAATCGAAATCAAGAAACCTGCATTCAGGCCCTAGCCAGTTTGGCTCAGTGGATAGAGTGTTGGCCTGCGGACCGAAGGGATCTGGGTTCGATTCCAGTTAAGGGTACATATCTCGGTTGCAGGCTCCTCCCTGGCCTGGTCCCTACTCAGGGCATATGCAGGAGGCAACCAATTGATGAGTTCCTCTCACCTAGATATTTCTGTCTTTCTGTCTCTCTTCCACTCTCCCTAAAAAATCAATGGGAAAATATCCTCAGGTGAGGGAGGAAGGAAAGAAGGAAGGAAGGAAGGAAGGAAGGAAGGAAGGAAGGAAGGAAGGAAGGAAGGAAGGAAGGAAGGAAGGAAGGAAGGAAGGAAGGGAGGGAGGGAGGGAGGAAGGAAAAAAGAAAAAAACTTGGATTCAGGTGCCAGTTTTACCAATAATTTTCTTAAGATTTTAAATCCTCCTGGATTGTGTTTCTTCAACTTCAAGGTAGGGATGACGACAGCTATAGGTTATTTAGGCTAATATGTTACAAATCTTTATTGTTGACACTTTATCAACACTAAATTGGGAGCGCATGGAAAAGCCAAGGCAGGACCCCACGCCGTCACCACCACCAACCTTGCACTCTATGTGGAAAGGAGCCCATATTTCTTCCTCAACTCTGTATCCCCAACATGAAGCACAGTGTATGGGATGCCCTCAAATATTACTTGAATTGACTGCTTAAATAGGACTCTAAAATCAACAATCTTTCCACTGCACCAAGTACAAGCTCCATTCTATTAAGACTATTAGGAGATTTCAATGAAGACAATAGATGGCAAAGTTCTTGATAAAGCCTAAAAGGCTAAGCAAAAGTAAGACACTTTGATATTTTTGTCATGCCAGTGTGACGACCAGTTTGTGGTCCTCTCCACCCCTTGATTCCCAGGATGCAGGAACACTGGTTTGTTCTTTCCCCAAGGCCTGTACTCGTTCACATTTCCTCAGCCACCTGTGTGAGCACCAGGTTTCTTCAGCCCATCCTCCACCTTCAACGCACCCCTCCGCCCCCGCATTGCAACCACCACACGCCCAGACAAACCTTCTCATCACCATCATCGCCGAAATAACACATCCTCTCCAAGATGGCTCTGATGAGTTGCTTCTGCCAGCGGTCATCATCAATAGCCACCAAGGAGTGACTCAAAAACTGAGGAAGAAGAAGGGAGAAGAGGACCACAAAGGTCAGTGGTAGGCTGTTCTGGCCCACAAAAGTGGGGTCAGGAAGTAGCAAGAGCCGTAGCCCGTTGGCTCAGTGAATGGAGCGTCGGCCTGCGGACTGAAGGCCCAGGTTTGATTCCGGTCAAGGGCATGTACCTTGGTTGCAGGCACATCCCCAGTGCGGGTGTGCAGGAGGCAGCTGATAGATGTTTCTCTCTCATCGATGTTTCTAACTCTCTATCTCTATCCCTTCCTCTCTGTAAAAAAATCAATAATATATATATTTTTTTAAAAAAAAAAAAAAAGAAGAAGAAGAAGCAAGAGACAGGGGTTATGGCCTGTAAATATGGGAAAAAGGGGAAACACATGGTGGGAGTTAGGACTGAAGAATGATATTACAGTGACAATGATGGTAATGCCAATTACATGTGTGAAGCCCTTTCCAATTTACAAGGTCCTCTCCGATATCATCCTTTTTAATTCTGGGAGGCAGGAGTTACTTCCATTTAACCCATGAAGAACATGAGACATGCAAAGGCTAAATACCTTGCCCAAGGACATACAGCTAGGGCCCTTTCCCTTACTCCCCCTTGATATAGGGTCGTAAGGGTATGGAAGGGGGCTCAAGACTAAGGACATAGTCAGATACTCTGAGGCAGAGGCCAGGAGGCAAGGGGACCACAGAAAGAGGTTTGCTTGAGCAGTTAGGCCCTTCATCATGGCCTCAGTCTCTGGGGGGCTTGGGGCTATCCTCCCTCAGGTTCCTGAAGATGGGAAAGAAGGCAAGTGTGGAGGGAGGGAGGGCTTGGGGAGTGCTTACGCAAAACAGCCTGTCCTCCCACTCCTCCTGATTCAGGCTCTTCTCAGTATGATCTAGGAAAGGAGAGAGCATGGGGACCCACTCAACCGGAAGGTCCCAGACAGGGAGAAGAAAACATTTAAGTACTATGCGGCACTCAGCCTACAAGGAAACTGCTCTCCCACTTTCCAGAGGCTCCAGAAGATGAATGACTTTCCAAAGGTTAAATACACACAGCTGACCAGTGTCAGAGGAAGGATACAAAACTGGTCTGTCTGTTTCCAAAGCCAACAATCTTCCCTGATCTTCTGCCCATAAGAAGGTGCAGGAGTCATTCTGGGAACACTGGAGCCACAGAACTTTGGACTGTGTTTCTGCTCAGTTCACAACATTGCCTCCAAAAGCAGACCCATCCAATAGCACCTCAAAGGGACAGAGAGACTGGTTCCAGTTCTCCTCACCCCAAGGAAGGTCCATCCTGCACCTGGGGACGCCATCTCTTTTGGAGTCTGGCCACTGTCCCAGCTTCATTCCTCCCCCTGCTAACCAAGCCCTTACCATCTAGTATCTCCAACATCTGTGGGATCACCTTCCTCCACAGCTGGCCAACACTATGGCTTATAACAGGATGCGGAGAAGTGATAGGATGCAGGGCAGATAGTAGCCTCAGAGAGCTTGTACCAAACTCCTTTTCCCTGTAGGGCTTCCAGGAACACATCTGAGAAGCAAGCAGGAGGCAGAGAAAATATTTAAAAGAAGAGAACAAAGAAAATGAAAGCAAATCCATAGAATGGTAGAGCTGGAGCTTAGGCCCTGCCCATTCTTTGCCACCTGTTGAACTCCTACATCCTTCCAGATGCTCTGGAAACATCACCTCTTCTGTGATGCCTTCCTGCCTCCTGGAGACCATGTCAGCCTGTTGCTCTTCTAAGTCCCATTGCACCTTATGTATTCATCTATTAGTACATCTGTCACACTAGACTATAGATAGCTATTCCCACACTTGTCTTCCCCACTAAGTCTGTGAACACCTCAAGGGTAGGTCTACCTTTGTCATTCCAAGTGTGCATAATGTCTAGCGCATAATGTCTGGGCTAACAGAGAAACTCAACACAGAGATCCAGAAAGGTATGTGGGCGTGTCCACGGTCAACAGAGAGCAGCTCACAATAAGGCCACATAGGAGAAAGGCAAGCCTTTCCCATTGCCCACATCCTCATCTCGAGGCCTCACCACTATGCTCCCAGGTCCCTCCTCCATGCTCTTTGGCCCCTATCTCATTATTCCATACCCAGCATAATGCCTGAGACAAAGTAGTAACCAGCTCTTTGTGAAATGAGTGGATGGATGGGTGGGTTGATGAGTGGATGGAAGAATATATGACTGTGGAACTCATTCTGGCATCACTTACCACAAGATGGGTCAGGAGTCTCTGAGGGGAAACGTACTCGGTAGCTAAGTTAGAGAGAGGATAGAAGAAGAGGGCAGAGTCAGTGCACACTTCAGGATGCTCAACCCCCCGCCTCCACTGGCAGCTCCCCATCAGTACTTCAGAGGAGGAGAAAGAGCAAAGAGGAGAGGGAATATCAGTGTCAATGCCACGGGAGCTGTGACATTTTGATTCAGACTAAAACACAAACCATTACAACTTCAGCCTTTAGAAAACACACATACATCAATGATATGCTGAACAGACATCCTAACTCTAACCCTAAGTCCCACTGGGGTTAGAGGTCAGGGATGCGGTGAGCACAGAGTGAGGCTCAGAGTTAGGGCAAAGGAAGAACTAAGGGTCAGGAGTGTGTGTATTCATTACTTTGTAATTAACAATGTTTGTACATCTTGAATCAAGTGTTCTATAATGAGGAGTGAAGGCAAGAAGGAACTGTGACTTTGAGAGGCATCCCCTTTTCATTCATGAGGCCAAATGGCCTTAAGGAGTTGCCTTACTCTTCCCAACGTGGCCCAAGCATGGGACCTACAACCCCGCCTCCAGCATCCTCTTCATCCTCTTCCCCACACCCATCACTCCTTCAGTGTCTCAGTCAGCCCCCAACTCTAACACTCCATGCCCACAAACAGACTTAATTTCACAGTGAGCACCTCTCCACAGGCTGCCCCACCCTTGTACTTACGATCCTGGTGAAAGCTGCTGAGGTAAGAAACCTGGCCCAGGGAACGGGCCTTCAGAGCCATTTGTGTGGCGGCCTTACACAGAGGCACAAAGGCCAAGGTGTTGTTGGGCTCACACACCAACGTGACCAGTTTGGGCAAAGATACCTGGCAGGAGATGTGGCAAGAATTTCAATGCCAAGCCCCAAGTCAGCCCGTCATCAGTCTCCAACCCCAAGACCTTGTCTCCCTTTCCGAACCGAGTATTTGAGGCCTGTATACAGAGCCCCCTTAACCCATTCATATTCATTCTCTCCTTCCTCTCCCTCTTCTTTCTCTCTCTCCCCGCCACCCCCACCCCCAACCCCTCACTGCATGTTGGAAAAGTATAACCAAGGTCCTGATTAAAATTACAGCAGGCATGAGTTGACTTGATAGATGAGGACTTCTTGAAATTTGGAATGTGTGACTTGTAATCACCTTCATTGAGGAACCTTCCAGAGTCAGAGATATGCTGAAGGTCAGGACTCAGAGCTCACTGGGAGGGAGAGGAAATCTTAAGTCCTTTTCCTCCCACAACACAGCCCTTTCCTCAGCTCTGATGCAAATCAGTTCATATGAGCCTCCCAGAATCCCTGGAGGTTGCTAAGAACAGTCAGGAAATATAATCACCCCCTTTTTTATAAAAGAAGACACTGCAGCTGGGAGAACAAGTTATTCAAGATTTTACAGCTAGAAAACTGGTTAATCAGGACTCAGACTCTGGCTTCCAGATCCACACCCCGTGACCCTCTTTTGCCGCACTGAGCACTTCTCAGTGGAACCCCAGGCACTTGTATGGAATGAAATGCAGGTGGGCTGAGGTGACAGAGACACCAAAACGCATCTGATGGAAGGGGAAGGTGTGAGGTAGTTGGGGGTGGGGGCCGGGGTCAGGGTAGTGATCTGGGGAGCCAGGGGAGGAGGAAATGGAGACGCCTGTTTGGCCCTAGCTCTTAATACCATCTGTAGGATTCTGGAACACATTATTCGGATGTCCTCTTCATTCTAGGATGAGAAAAGGAAAGATTTAAATCTAAAACCAATGCTAGCTAAGTCTCTGGCTTCACCGCCTTCCCTGCCTCACTGCTCAGGGTTTTACAGGCCAAAGACGCTTCACATGTGCCAGGCATACCCCCGTTTCCCTCCTGCTCCCAACCCTGCCTTCCTCTTGTTCTATCCCCTGAGGTGTGCTCCCATCCTCGGTCCCCTCCCTGCCCAGCCCCTTGCTCACTGATGACTCAGACTCCACAAGCTTGATGACATAGTTGATTAGAGTGTTCCCCTGGGGCAAGGCCAAGTAGTTATGCTGACCCAGCATCTCAATGAAGTGCACCAGGACCTTCGGCACCTGTGGAGTCACAGACCATCACATGACAAGACAGAAAGGAATGTCAGGGACTGCCAGTGTGACCCTTCATAATCCAGGTGAGGACACAGAGGACCAAGGCAGGTGAGGGGATCAGATCTCCTGACACTAAACCCAGTGAGACTCTACAGTGGGCTCTCAATAATGACAGACCACAAGCCATTAACCATGACCATTTCTGTACCTTGCCCTGAAGTTCAAACTGCTTCAGCTCCCACCACCTCCCTGGAGAACGCTAAGTACTTACCTTGCCCTCACCTTATTTCCCCAGAGATATGAAAATTAGCAGGAATGTGGGATTGGGGGAAAATCCGAGTCCAGGAAAGTCCCATGGTCTGGCCTTCCTAGGGAAAGCCAGGAACAAATCCCACAGTCCTGAGGGCCCATCCCTCAAGATTCCAAGCTTTCCATGAACCTTCTGGAATGTATTTTTAGGGATGATGCTACTGTCGTGCATTTGGTACCCCAAACCACTGCTCCCCTCCTCTCCTGTTCCCCTATTCTGTGTGATCCAGAACTGAAGCAGTCTCTGCTGTCTCCAGCCCTGTCTGAAGGGCATTTAAAAAATAAGGTTTCTCACAAAATATTGAGTCATCAATTTGAAAGATAAGGTAGCAGAAAACACCTAATTAGAACAGCAGAAAAAAAAAAACAATGAGGATAGTTTGGGGGCATCTGGGACAATATCACGCATACAAATATTCGTATTATCAGGTGCCAGAAGGATAAGAGAAATAGGAAGGAATTGAAAACTTATTTGAAAAAATAATGACAGAAATCTTCCCTCACCTGGTAAAGGAAATAGACATACAAGTTTAGGAAGTGCAGAGTCCCAAACACGATGAACCCAAAGAGGCCCACACTAAAACACATCATAATTAAATGCAGAAGGTTCAAGACAAAGAGAGAATTTTAAAGGCAGCAAGAGAAAAACAGTTAGTTACCTACAAGGGAGCTCCCAGCTGATTTCTCAACAGGAACTTTGCTGGCCAGATATATTCAAACTGATGAAAAGCAAAGACCTACAACCAAAATCACTCTAACCAGCAAGGCTGTCCTTTAGAATCCAAGGAGAGATAAGGCTTCCAAGACAAGAAAAAGCTAAAGGAGTTCATCAACACCAAACCAATATTACAAGAAATGTTAAAGGGACTTCTTGAAGGAGAAGAAGAAAGGAATATCAAAAATATGAATCATTAAATGGCAATAAGTACATATCTATCAACAATTACTTTAAATGCAAATGAATAAAGTGCTCCAATCAAAAGACATAGGATGATCGAATGGATAAGAATACAAGATGCTTCCATTTGCAAGAGTCACTTCAGGTCAAAACACACATACACGGACTGAAAATAAAGCGATGGCAAAAGGTATTTCATGAAAATGGTAACAAAACAAAAATAGCTGGAGTACCAATACTTACATCAGACTAAATAGACTTTAAAACAAAGACTATACGGAGAGCCAAAGGAGGACCCAGCAATTTCACTTTTGGATATTTATCTCAAGAAACCCAAAATGCTAAATTGAAAAGACATATACATCCATATGTTTCTCGCAGCATTATTTATAATACCCAAGATCTGGAAGCAACCTACGTGTTGCTTCAATAGAGGAATAGGTAAAGAAGAAGTGGTGCATATATACAATGGAATATGACTCAACCCTGAAAAAGAATGAAATCTGGCCATTGGCAGCATGGATAGAGCTAGAGGGTATTGTACTGAGTGAAATAAGTCAAACAGAGAAAGACAAATGCAATATGATTTCACTTAGTTGTGGAATCTAAAAAACAAAATAAATGAACAAGCAGAACTGAGCCAGACTCATAGAATCAGAAAACATTTTGATAGTTGGCAGATGGGAGGGGAGTGGGTGGATGGATGAAAAGGTGAAGGAATTAAGAAGTACAAATCGGCAATTATACAATAGTCATGGGATGTAAAGTACAGCACAGGGAACATAGTCTGTAATTTTGTAATAACTATGCTGGGTGTACACTAGATTTATTGGAGTGATCACTTCATAAGTTATATAAATAAATGTCTAATCCCTAGGATGTACACGTGAAACTAATATTGTATATCAACTGTAACTGAATAAAAATTTTAAAGAAAGAATTTACATATATATATATATATAAAGAAAAGATAAGCATATATTGATAATATATATATATATATATATCTTCTCATAGCACATGCAAGATGTGATGTTTCAGGACTTCTCTCCCTAAGAAACTGTGGATTCTCTGGGGGCAAAATTAATATCTTTCAGAGCTCCATGTCCCTACTGGGCTCACCACAGTATTGCCCACAGAAAAAGCTCAGAAAATTGGAAGCAACCACCTTTCCACTTCTCAAACCTTTCTCAGGTTTTCACAAGTCCAAATGTAACCCAAGGGCAGAAGTCTGAGGCCAGAACTAGTTTGGCAAGGGGGCCTTACCTCTCTCTTCATTCCCCCAAACCTTCCCCTCTCCATCTTACCACACCTCAAGTTCTCAAAACAGCAACTGCCCTCCCAGCCCCAACATTCTGCCATTCTGCTCACTGGTTTGAGGTCCTCCTGAATCACCAGAATGGTTGAATTCAGTACCATGCGCTGCAGCTTCTTGGTCTGAGGCACTAGAGGAAAGACAGACATGCAGAGGGGTCAGTCTCCTTCCTACACCTTTGTTGCTTTGGGAGGCATGAGAAGACAGACAGGCAGGAAAAATTTTAGATACAGTCCTGCTCCTGAAGGCCAGATCAAACCTGAAAGGCTATCTCCCCCACCCCCCTGCTTCAAACCTGACTAAAAAGTGACCTAAAACAGTATTTCATCAAGGTAGCGCTTGCCCCTCCGCGCTTGCCGGCCTCCCATAGCTGACCACACAAATCTACCTCATGGGCGGAGCTCTTCTGCTCACCGTTTGCCTACCTCAACCTTTAGAAATGCCAGCACTGCTCTTCTGTGTGAATTCCTTCTGCTGACTCAGTCTCATTTCTACTCTCAGCACAGCTCCTACACAGAGTCTATCCTATCTCCTGACTGACACCTTCTCTGCATTCCTGTTGCCCATTGCCATCACATTTAAGTAATTTATCACCTATTATCCTGTATCCTTTTGCTGTGTGAACAGTCTCATCTTCCCTACTTGACTGAGCTCCTCAGAACAAGGACCATATCTTATTTAAGTGTGTACTTTCTGTGCTTCGTACTGTTAGTCACACAGCAATGTTTTGATGGACACTTGATTGAAGTTAAAACCTACAATCCAAGATATGTTTTGTCCTTTAATACTCACTAAAAATGGCTAAAGGTAGGAATTAATGTTACTTACATTTTTATTTTTTATAATCCTCACCCAAAGGATATGTTGTTTTTTATTTTATTGAAAGGGGGCGGAGAGAGAGAGAGAGAGAGAGAGAGAGAGAGAGAGAGAGAGAGAGAGATATGAGAGAGAGAGAGAGAGAGAGAGAGAGAGAGAGAGAGAGAGATGAGAGAGAAACATTGATCAATCACCGCCCATATGCCCCTAATCGGGAAACACACCAGCGACATAGGTATGTGCCCTGACCGGGAATTGAACCGACAGTCTTGTGGTGTATAGAATGACACTCCACCAAACTGAGCCACCCAGCCAAGGCAACTCCATTTTTCAAATGAGGAAATAGAGGTTCAGACTAAAAGTAATCTGCCCCAGTTTGCACAGCTAATAAGAGTCAAAACCGGGATTTGAACCCACTGAGTTTATGTTGAGTTTAAAGCTGTGTTTTTAACTACTCAATGGGACTATCTGCCAGAGCAAGGAGATTTCCTGAGAAGATCCCTAGGACCAGGCTTGTTTCCTACTCACATTCCTGGAACACATCTGTGAACGCCTGAAGGGCTGATTCCATCTTGGCTGGATCACTGGATTCCATGGCGGTTAGTAATAGGGATACCATCTGATCCTGGTATAACTTGGCTATTAGAGGGCATGAATAAAGGGAGTCAGGGGTATGTTTAAGTGGGAGGTGGTGTGTAGAAGTAAATCATGCTCACAGCAAACCACTGATGCCATGGGCTGGATAAATTAGGGTCTATTAGGTTGGAGAAAGGAAGCAGGAAGAAAGAGAGCCAGTGTTTGTCCAGCATTTACCATGTGCCACGCTAGGGGGCCGATGCTTCTCCTAACCTAGGCCTGTCCCTCCCCTGCCCCACCATGTGCTCACCAATTAGGTCAGAACCACTTTCGTGACCATCAGTGCTCTAATCACAGTATCACCTTTCTGAGCTCAGGATCACCAAAGGAGAACGGGAAGCCAACCCCAGGGGAAGGGAGTGGTAACAAAAGGGATAGGGAAGGGAGAATGTCTGTGCCCTTGGAGATTCATTGAATTTCAGGAAAACTTTACATGGATTACTTTGCATCTTGTCTGAAGGAGAGAAGGCTGTCTTGGGAACCTAGCCTCCCATGGAGTACAAGGTCCCCGGGCCCATACCTGGGGTTAGGAAAATGTGTGGACTTACCCAGGATGAAGATAGCCCTCAGGGCGAGGCTGCGGTTCTCCACAGAGTGAGGGTCTGCTGGGTTCACTCGTTCACAAAGCTGTGGGGAGACCAAGGGCATCAGACCTGGGAGCACTGAAAAAACTGGGGCTCTGGGCATGGATGGAGAAACTGAGGTATGCAGCCAGAAAAAGTGTGGCACTTGCCCATAAGAACGTGAAAATAGGACCCAGGAATACGCCTACACAGCCCCAAAGAAAAGACGACAGTGGCCAGCAAATATATGGATGGTAACACCTTTTAGCAAAATGTTCAATTGTCCTCTTCCTCCCCTAGGCTACAACACAGAAGGCCTGCCATTTCCCACAGCATAATGGGTCGGTTTGGACTCTCTGCCCCTAACCAGTTTAGAGGGAGCAACAATGGCCTCCACCCCCAGAAACATCCAGAAATGTATCCAATTTACCTCATAGAGAATATCCACTCTGTGACTAGAATCCAGGCAGGGAAGCCTGAGGTGTGTGCAGTTACAGTCACCATGAAAAAAGCTCAGGGCCGTGTGGAGGTAGTGACCTGCTCTGGGGTAACCATCACCTCCAAACAAGAGGGGAAGACCAAGCCCAGGATACCTGCAGCCTCCAGCACTCACCTGCTGGAACAGCATGCCTGTAATGTTTTCCAGCTGGGATTCCAAGTTTATACCTCCGCAGCCGCTGAGCGCCAGAGCATCCACGAGTTGGTAGATACACTGTGTGTGTAAGGACAGAGTCAGCCACTCAGCCAGCCCTTGCCACGTCCTCAACGGAAAGCCTCTGTCCTCAGATCTCCTCTTAGAGGTGGCCCAATATCATAGTTCACACTGCCCTCTTGGACCTTTTCAAGAAGGCCCAGGGGCTAGATTTTCCATAGCCAAATATAGCCATGACCTGTCCTTTCACCTCACCCAAGAAGCTACACTTACTTTCAAATAACTTCATTATTTCACGGTAACTTTTAGAGCAACTCAACATGGCAGGTGTTGGCTGATTTCAAAGAAATAGGATAAAGAAATCATGGTCAAAGAAAGAACTGGTTCTATTTCCTGACTTTCGAAATTTGGAAAACCTCGTTTTAAAGCCTAAATATCTATCCTTTACCTAGTGAATTGTATTGTTTTATGGGTTACTAGAGGCCAGGTGCACAAAAATTTGTGCACTCAGTGGGGGGGGGGGGGGGGTCCCTTAGACCGGCCTGTGCCCTCACGCAGTCTGGGACCCCTAGGGGGATGACCACCTGCTGGCTTAGGCCCGCTCCCCGGGGGAATGGGCCCAAACTGGCAATCAGACATCACACTGGCAATCAGACATCACTCTGGCAGCCCAGCTTCCCTCGGTGGATGTCCACTTGCCAGCAGGGAGCAGACCTAAGCTGCAGTTGGACATCCTTAGCGCTGCTGAGGAGGCAGGAGAGGCTCCCACCACCACCGCTGTACTGGCAGCCATCAGCCTGGCTTGTGGCTCAGCAGAGCACCCCCATGTGGGAGCTAAAGGACCACCAGAGGGCAGCTCCAGCATTGAGCATCTGCCCCCTGGTGGTCAGTGTGTGTCATAGTGACCAGTCATTCCCAGTCTTTCTGCTGTTAGGTTCAGTGTGCATAGTACCCTTTTACTATATAGGATAGAGGCCTGGTGCACGGGTGGGGGTCAGCTGGTTTGCCCTGAAGGGTGTCCCAGAACAGGGTGGGGGTCCTGCTTGGGTGCCTGGCCAGCCTGGGTGAGGGGCTGATGGCTGTTTGCAGCTGGTCACACCCCCTTTAGGGTGGGGGTCCCCACTGGGGTGCTTGGCCAGTCTGGGTGAGGGGATGAGGGCCGTTTTCAGGCTGGCCAGCGACTGAAGCTCCCAACCTCTCTTTTTCTTTTTTTTTCTTTTTTATTCTGGGATTTATTTACCTTCTATAATTGAAACTTTATTGCCGGCCTGCTCGCTCTAGCTCTGAGGCCGCAGCTGGCTGAAATCAGGTATCTGGGGTTTGTTTAGCTTCTATAATTGAAACCTTGTTGCTTTTGGACCTGTTGCTTTCGGAGCTCAGAGCTGGGCCATGGCGGGCGGGGAACCTTGGCTTCCGCCATCACTGGAGCAAGCAAGCATTCTGCTCGTTACAGCTGCGTGGCTGCCGGCCGCCATCTTTATTGGCAGTTAATTTGCATCTCTTGCTGATTAGCCAATGGGAAGTGTAGCGGAGGTACGGTTTATTACCCCTTTTGTCTTTTATTAGATAGGATTCTTCTCACTTGTATGAGAAGCTGCAAATAGCCTTAGTTTTCACATGTGTAACCTGTACATTTTATTTCATTTTATTTTTTTAAATCTTTATTGTTCAGATTATTACAGTTGTTCCTCTTTTTCCCCCCATAGCTACCCTCCACCTGGTTCCCACCCCACCCTCTTCCCTTACCACTCCCCCATCCTCATCCATAGGTGTACGATTTTTGTCCAGTCTCTTTCCACACACCCACACCCCTTTCCCCCCCGAGAATTGTCAGTCCACTCCCTTTCTATGCCCCTGTCAGTCCACTCCCTTTCTAGTATAAGTATTCTCTTATACTCACCAGTTTATTCTGTTAATCACATTTTTTATTCACTTGATTTTTAGATTCACTTGTTGATAGATGTGTATTTGTTGTTCATAATTTTTATCTTTACCTTTTTCTTCTTCCTCTTCTTAAAGAATACCTTTCAGCATTTCATATAATACTGGTTTGGTGGTGATGAACTCCTTTAGCTTTTTTCTTATCTGTGAAGCTCTTTATCTGACCTTCAATTCTACATGATAGCTTTGCTGGGTAGACTAATCTTGGTTGTAGGTTTTTGCTATTCATCACTTTGAATATTTGTTGCCACTCCCTTCTGGCCTGCATAGTTCCTGTTGAGAAATCAGCTGATAATCGTATGGACACTACCTTGTCGGTAACTAGGGTTTTTCTCTTGCTGCTTTTAAGATTCTCTCGTTGTCTTTTGCTCTTGGCATTTTACTTATGATGTGTCTTGGTGTGGTCCTCTTTAGATTCCTTTTGTTTGGGGTCTCTGCACTTCCTGGACTTGTAAGTCCATTTCTTTCACCAGGTAGCAGAAGTTTTCTGTCATTATTTTTTCAAATAGGTTTTCACTATCTTGCTCTCTCTCTTCTTCTGGCACCCCATAATTGGGATGTTGGTATGGTTGAAGTTGTCCCAGAGGCTCCTTACACTATCTTCATTATTTTTGGATTCTTTTTGCTTTTTGCTTTTCCGGTTGGCTGTTTTTTACTTCTTCATACTTCAAATCTTTGACTTGATTCTTGCTATCCTCTAGTCTGCTGTTGGATCTCTATATAATATTCTTTATTTCACTCAGTGTATGCTTAATTTCTAGTTGGTCCGTTTTCATATCCTCGAGGGTCTCACTAGACTTATTGAGTGTCTTAGTAAATTTGTCGATGCTCTCACTAGAGTTATTGAGGGTCTTACTAAATTTATCGGTGGTTTCTAGAAAATTCTTGAAAAACCATAAAACCGTGATTTTGAACTCTATACCCAGCAGTTTGCTTTCCTCCATTTCTGTCATTTGTATCCTGTTTCTTTGTCTCCGCACTTTTTATGCTTCCTTGTGTTGATAAAGTGGTTTTCTGTGCTAAGTGTCCTCTAGGGCCCAGTGGTTCAGCCTCCCCAATTACCTGAGGAGGACACTCTTGGTGCTCCCCCTTGAGGTCTTTGTGCACAGTCTTGTTTTAGTTAAGCCTTGATTGTCGTAAGTAACACTGGGAGGGGTTGACCTTCAGGCCAAGTGGTTGTGAGAATCAGCTATATCTGCAGTGGGAGAACTTCTGTCCTGGAGCTCTAGAGAGGTGCTAATCTAGCCTCTGCCTGAGGCTATCCAGCTAACGCCTCTGTGCAAGGCTTGGGCGGGGTGGATCCCAGGGGATCAACAGGCCAGGAGGAATGACCAGTTACGGCTGCTCTCAATCCTGCCTTCAGAGGCCCCACTTCTCAGTGTCCCAGCAATCGCTGCAAGTACCTCCGAGAGAAAGCTGCCCTCGAGTTCCGACCGATGCCAGACTGTCCCGATTCTCCTGTATGAGTCTAGGTCCCCAGAGACTCGCCTAGAACTGGAGCTCAGAGGCTGAGACTCCTTCCCGACTGAAAAAGACAACCACGCCCTCAGCTGCCGCTACCTTGGTTTTCCTTCAGTCCATTTTATTTTTTATTTTATTTATTTATTTATTTATTTATTTATTTATTTAAGAACAGCTTTATTGATGTCTAATCCTATATAATAAAAGGGTAATATGCAAATCGACCGAACAGCGGAAACACCGGTCACTATGACGTGCACTGACCACCAGGGGGCAGCCACTCAATGCAGGACCTGCTCCCTGGAGGTCAGTGTGCTTCCACAGAGGAAGTGCTACTCAGCCAGAGGCAGGGCTCATGGCTGGCTAGCGTAGCTGCAGTGGCACGAGCCTCTCTTGCCTCCATGGCATGGGACATCCCCGAAGGGCTCCTAGACTGCGAGAGGACGAAGGAGGTATGAGGGACCCCCCCTACCACCACCACTGAGTGAATGAGTCTCATGCAATGGGCCTATAGTTGATATATAATACACTGCACATATTGAAAATATACTATTTAATAAATGTAAACATCCTTGAAACCATCTCCACAATTAAGATAATAAGCATATTCATCACCCCCAAATTTTCCTCTGGTCACTTTGTAACCTCTCTTGCCCTACCCTCCCAACACCGTTCCTTTCCCCAGGCAACCACTGATCTGCTCTCTAAATTATAAATCTCTCACTTACTTTTTAAAAAACTGCCAAACTGTTTTCCTAAATGGTTGTGCCAATTTACTTTCTATCAGATTTGTAGTGGCATCTCATTGTAATGTTTAATTACCTAAATGATGTTTAGCAACTTTTCCTGTGCTAAGTTGCTATCCCCATATCTATTCAATTGATTTTTGCCAATTTTTAAAATATTTTAAAATTTATTTTAGAGTGGATGGCGGGTGGGAGGGGGAAAAGGGAGGAGGGTAGGAAGGGGGGAGGGAGGGATGGAGGGAGGAAGAGAGAGAGAGAAACATCAATGTGAGAGAGAAATATCAATCAGTTGCCTTCCACATGTGCACTGACCGAACCTAGGATCAAAACCAAAACCTGGATATGTACCCTGAATGGAAATCAAACCCACAACCTTTTGGTGTACAGGACAGCGCACCAACCGAGCCACACTGGTCTGGGCAGTTGTTTAATTTTTAAATTGCATTTTGAGAGTTCTTTATATATTCTGGATACATATATATATGATTTGCAAATATTTTCTTCCAGTCTGAGACTTGTCTTTTCATTCTCTTAACAACTTTAAAGAACAGAAATTACTCACTTTTGGAGGGTGGAGAGAGTGAAGGGGGTGGAGGAATTGAGCAAAATATGTTAAAAAGAGAAAAAAACTCATGGACAGGGACAGCAGCGTGGGGATTGCTGAGGAATGGGGGACAGGGAGGTTGAGGAGGGTATAGAGATGATAAATGGTGATGGATGGAGACTTGACTTGGGATGGTGAACACACAATACAGTGTACAGGTGATGTGTTGTAGAATTGTGCACCTGAAACCTATATAATTTTGTTAACCAATGTCATCCCATACATTCAATAAAAATGGAAAAAAATTAAAATAAAATATAAAAATAAAGTATTCACTTTGATGAAGTCCAATTTATTAATCCAGGTTTTAAAAATCATGTTTTATTTTTCGCCCTGGCCAATGTGGCATTGTCTCAGGCACTGAAAGGTTGCAGGTTTGATTCCCGGTCAGGCACATACCCAGGTTTCGGTCTTGTTCCCTGATGGGGGTTGCAGGAGGCAGCCCATTGAAGGATCAATGCTTTGCTCCCATTGATGTTTCTCTTCTCCCTCTCCCTTCCTATTTATTTTAAAAAGAATTATTTTAAATCTTTTTAAAACAAATAAATAACATCATGTTCTATTTTTCATTTACAGTTCACAACCCAGTGACCAGACATTAAATAACTTACAAAGTGGTCACCTTGATAAATCTACTAGCCATCTGACACCCTTCAGAGTTGTCACAGTATTACTGAGTATATTCCCTATACTGTACTTTACATCCCATGTCTATTCTGTAACTGCCAATTTGTACTTCTTCATCCCTTCATATTTTTTCACCCATCCTTCACCTGCCTCCTATCTAGCAATCATCAAAATGTTCTCTGTTATCTCTGAGTCTGTTTCAATTCTGGTTGTTTATTTTGTTTCTTAGATTCCACAAATAAGTGAAATCATATGGCATTTGTCTTTCTCTGACTGACTTATTTCACTCAGCAGAACACCCTCTAGGCCAGTGATGGCAAACCTTTTCAGCTTGGAGTATCAGCATTTTGGAAAGCCCTAACTTAACTCTGGTATGTATTTCTGTACCATATAGAAACACCGCGTCACATATAGAAATATTTTTATTTTGGCAACCATAGTGAAACAAAGATTTATATTTTTTATATTTATTTTA
Source organism: Myotis daubentonii (assembly GCF_963259705.1). Taxonomy (NCBI): domain Eukaryota; kingdom Metazoa; phylum Chordata; class Mammalia; order Chiroptera; family Vespertilionidae; genus Myotis; species Myotis daubentonii. The sequence continues at coordinate 96,688,641 of NC_081841.1, read as the reverse complement.
TATATTTAAATGCCATTTAACAAAGAAAAATCAACCAAAAAATGAGTTCACGTCACCTCTGACACACGTATCATAGGTTCGCCATCACTGCTCTAGACCCATCCATGTTGTTGCAGATGTTAAGACTTCATTCTTTTTTATTGTTGACAGTGTTTTTCTACAGGCCGGGCTGGCTTCCCCACGGCCACCTGTAGGCACCCCAGACACGAGCTGGCTTCCTTTTTGCCCTGGCTTTCTCCGCAAGGATGTCCAGAATGATGTCTGGAAGGATGTCCAGTCTAATTAACATATTACCCTTTTATTATAGATCTCAGTTCCATTGTCTCCACTGAGAAATCTATTATTGTTATCATTATTCCTCCATATTAAATATTGTTTTGTGTACCTAAGATTTTCTCTTTTTCAAAACCTATCCTTCTCAAATTCTTCCAAAAAAATGAAGAAGAGGCAGTACTTCCTAACATATTCTATGACGCTAATATAACCCTGATACCAAAACCTGGCAAAAATAACACCAAGAAAGAACAGTACAGATCAATATCTCTGGTGAACACCGAGATATTGTGTTCAATATCTCTGATGAAAAGTCCTAAACAAAATACTAGCAAATCAAATACTACAGTATATCCAAAAAAAATAATACATCACAGTCAAGTGGGGTTCATTCCAGAGTCACAAGGATGGTTCAACATACACACATCAATCAATGTAATACACCACATCAGTAAAAGAAAAGATGAAAATCCTATGATCATGTCAATAGATGCAGAAAAAGCACTGGATAAGATACAACATCCATGTAGGATTAAAACATTCAATAAAATAGGAATAGAAGCAAAGTACCTCAACATTATAAAGGCCATCTATGATAAATCCTCAGCTAATATCGTACTCAATGGTGAAAACCTGAAACTTTTCCTCTAAGAACAGGAACAAAACAAGGATGTCCACTCTCACCACTCTTATTCAACATAGTGCTAGAAATCCTAACCAGAGCAAAAAAACAAGAGAAAGAAAGAAAAGACATCCAAATAGGGAAGGAAGAAATAAAACTATCACTTTTTGTAGATGACATTTTTCTGTATATAGAAAACACTAAAGACTCCACCAAAAAAACAAAACTATTAGAAACAATAAACAAATACTGTAAAGTTGCAGGATACAAAAATCAATGTGCAAAAATCCATTGCCTCACAGCCAATGACATGGGGATGGCCAAGTGCACCAGCCAATCAGGCAGCCACTACCCATGTTTGGCCACTGAGCACTGAAAACAGCCAGTCTGAACTGAGACATGCCATAAGTGCAAAATACACAACAGGTTCTGAGGATTTAAAAACACTTTTAAAAAAGAATGTAAAATATCTCATTAACAAACTGCCTGGAGGGTGTGGCGCAATTGGTGGAGCCTCCATCCATGCACCAAGAAAAAAAAATCCATTGCCTTCCTGAATACTAACAACAAAACTTCAGAAAAAGAAATGAAAAAAATAATTCCTTTTGCAATTGCAATCAAAAGAATAAAGTACCTAGGAAGAAACTTCACAAAGAATGTGGAAGACCTATCTACTGAAAATTATAAAGAAATATTTTAAAAAAAGATTGAAAAAGACACAACAAAAGGGGAAAATATTTCATGTTCACTGATGGGAAGAATCAAAATAGTTAAAATGGCCATATTACCCAAAGCAATATACAGATTCCAATGTCATTTTTGAAAGATATAGAATGAGAAATCATCAGATTTGTATGGAACCATAAAAGACCCCCAAATAGCCAAGGCAATACTGAGAAAAAAGAATGAAGTTGGAGGTATCACGCTACCTGACTTCAAATTATACTACAGAGCTATGATCATCAGAACTGCATGGTACGGACACAGAAACAGACACATAGATCAATGGAACAGAATAGAGAACCAGGCTATAAAACCACATGTATGTGGACAGATAATTTTCGACAAAGGAGCCAGAAACACACAATAGAGTAAAGATAGTCTCTTCAATAAATGGTGCTGGGAAAACTGGAAAGCCACATGTAAATGAATGAAATCTGGTTACATTTTGGTCCCACATACAAATATGAATTCAACATGGATCAAAGGGGGTGGGGAGAGAAGAGGGAACTAATATATGGTGACATGAGAAGATCTGACTGGGTAGTGAACTCATGGAGCAATATACAGATCTTATAATACAGAAATCCACACCTGAAACCTCTATGTTCATGCTAACTAATGTCACTCCAATAAATTTAATTTTAACACATCTCGTACCGCATAGAAATCTCTAAGACATATGCCAGGGATTGCATGATTTTGGGCAAACTGCATGTTATTTAAATCATCATAACTACAGATCATAATGCACTTTAGGTGTTGTTTTTCAATAATTATAACATTTTTATTTACAAAAACAATTAAACAATTAAAGTTCCTAGTACTTTTTTAACGTATGGTACTGCGTAAAACATTTTCCTCTATGAAGAGGGACCAAACAAAATTTACATAAGTATCTAGATTCGCTCCTTTTTCCATGGGCGGCACAAACTCTGCAGGCTCTCATAGGAAATTTTTTCTTTCCACTCGCTGGAATACATGTAGGTTCATGCTGCTTCATATCACCTGACAACCTTTTGGGTGGATCTTTACGAGGTGCTCTCCTTGCACCCCCAGGGGAAGGGCTGGACAGATTTGTCTCTGGTTCCGGAGAGCCTTCATTATTGTCATCCGTTATCCAGTCTCTCGCCACCAATAGCAGAAACTGTTTATACTTCATTTTTGCTTGTGGATTGAGGACGTTGTACACTCTAAATGAATTGAAAAGTCCACAGTTTACAAGGTACAGCACTACTTTCTTTGTCCATTTCATCGTTTTCCTTAGAATGGAACAACACGAAAGGAAGTGTATCAGTTTCCTTGGTTTCCTTCCTTTTTCTGAGAGAGGGCATTTCTAAAAGCGCCAGGAACTTGAAGACGAAGACTATTCGAATGACCAAAATACAATGTAACTGCAATGCTTTGTGGGTTCATGCAATTATATAGTTTTTCGTAGATTGACCTGCACGGTTTCCACCAATGAGATCGCTTCATTCGATGTGGGCAAGACAGTGTGTTGACATCTAAGATCCATAACAGATGGCGCGCGAAACACGAGAAAGCTCCTGAGCGGTACGAAAGGTGTTAAAAAATCATTTTTTCTATTCCACTGGTTTGGAGAAATTTGATTGTGACATGATTTGGAGTAGTTTTGCTTATTTCTTGTGTTGGGTTCATTGACTGTGTTGGATCTGTAGGTTTATTCTATTCTTCAGATTTGGGAATTGTTCAGCCACTATTTCTTCAAATACATTTTCTGTCACTTCCTTTATGAGGGGACTCATATTGCACATAAATTAAGCTGCTTAAAGTTGTTGCATGCCTCACTGATGCTTTTTTTCCTAATTTATTGTGTTATTGATTTTAAAAAGAAAAGGAGAGGGAGAGATAGAAACATCAACCATGAGAGAGAATCATTGATTGGCTGGCTCCTGCATGCCCCCCACTGGGGTTCAAGCCTGTAACCTGCTCATATGCCCTGACCCGGAATCAAACCATAACCTCCAGCCTCATAGGTCGACGCTCAACCACTGAGCCACTCTGGCCAGGCTGATGCTTTCTTCTTTATTTATTTTTTCATTTTTTTCTGTTTCATTTTGTGTAATTTCTAATGCAGTCTTCAATTAACCAGTATTGTCTTTTGCAATGTTTAATCTGTCATTAATACTATCCAGTGTTTTTCATCACAGATATTCTAATCTTTAACTCGAGAAGTTCAATTTGGGTCCTTTTAAAATATATTTTTCCTGGTTTGTACTTATTTACTTAATCTTTCTACTAGTTTATAATGCAACAGAACCAGTTATAATATCTGTTTAAATGTCCTTGTCTGCTACTTCTAACATCTGTGTGAGTTCTGGGTCAGTTTTTTATTTATTTTTCTCGTTATAATAGGCCATATTGTCCTGCTTCTAAGCATGCCTGGTGATTTAAAAAAAAAAATTAATGTGACTCATTGTAAACTTGCCTTATTGGGTATTGGACATTTTAGTATTCCTATAAATATTCTTGAGTTTTCCCTGGAACACAGTTAAAGTCACTTGAAAATAATTTGATCCTTTGGGTCTTGCTTTTAAAATTAGTTGGATAGGAACAGAAAAGCATTCAGCCTACCATTAATTTTGGTCCCCAACCCACCCATCTACCTAACGTCCTATGAATTATGAGGTTTTAAGACTGGTTGGTGGGAACAGATATAATTCTTGGCCCTGTGTGAGTTCTGGCTACTGTTCTTTCAGGTTTGGGGGCTTTCCTCACCTGGAACCATTTCCTCACACACATGGACTATTAAGTACTCCACCCTGTAAACTCAAGCTATGCTGGTCTCCCTGGCCTCTCAGTCCTATCTTCTCAACTCAGAAAGTCCATCAACTCTTCCTGGGGTTTCTTTTCCTCTGCCACTGACTGGAAATTTTCTCAAGGAAGTAAATAGGGGCAATAATAGAGCTTATGCCATGTCTCCACTGTCTCTCAGGGACACTCTTCTTTATTGCCTGCTGTTCAATAGTTTGAGAACCATTACTTCATATATTTTGCGTAGTGTTTCAGTTATTTCAGAAAAGAGAGTAATTCCGGCATCGTTTACTCCATCTTTGCCAGAGCAGAAATCCCTCCACTGGATTTTAAATATTTAACATTCTTCCCCTTTGGTTTGCCGATGGACCCCCAAATTGGGCCAGCCTCCCTAAGTAGAGCTGGCTAGTGCTAGTTACTGTCCAAACAAATTATACTACAGACTGACAAATATCTCGATTCTTAATCACTATCCCCTGGAGTGATAGAGAAGGAGAGAGAAGGAGGAAGTAGCCAAAACATTTCCACTGTCCACAAAATGTAGGGTACAATCTCTACCTGACAATCTGCAGACTAGTGCATAGGTTACAAATTTCATCCTCTAAATGGCTAATTGACTACACAGAGCAAACCTCTGCTCCAGGTTCATAGACCTTACCTGAGGCAACATGCAGACACATGACAGGAGGGTAGGTACTAGTAAATAAGAGACTGGCTGCTCCACTAAAGGAGAAAGCTCAGAGCACATACACGAGGAAGGTCAAATCTTCACACACCAAGGAAAGTGCATGTGAGGTGGTAGTGCAATGGTAGAAAACAAATGGTGATCCCTGAAAACTTGATGCTCATGGGGGTTGCACTAAAAGGAAAAAAATCTCCTCTTGGAAATTTACAAGTGCATACGAACATGTTGAGCAACCATGAAAAATGTGCCTCTCAGATGCCTATTCTGGAGGGCATAATTGAACGACATCTCCAACTTCATTACTTTAAAATCCGACACTGTTTAAAAGTGCGGCTAGATTCCCAAAGGTTTCTTCCAGCCAATGACTGAGTATGGCAGGCCCACTAAAGCAGGCCTACATATGCAAGATGTAGGACATTGGCTTGATGACTCTGTGCGCATTGAATCCCTGTTGGCTTTGAACTTACTTAGAACGACACTCTAATGTAAAACTTTCCTTTCTTCTTCCCTTCTCCCCCTTCTTCCCTCCTTCCCCTTCTCCTTATCAATGGTCAGAACTACTACTCAGTCTGATGGCTCTCCCAGCCTCCTCTGGCTCCTTCCCTGTTTTTTCCTCACAGGCGTTCCTCCAATAACTCTCTTGCACCTCTAGTCCAGGTTGGTATCTGCTTCTTAGAGGACCAGACTAACCCACATATTGAACACTCAAGGAAGTCCTACAGGTAAGAAATTTGTTGAATTTTAAACTCAACATTTCTCACCCAGTTTACTACATAACACGCCTTCTTTTTGTGGAATCCTCATTAGAAGTTGGGGGAACTCGGTTTGAGAAATGCCATTGAATTAGAAGGAAAACTGAAACAACAATCAGAACATTTGTGTTCTGGTTCTTGAAACTCTGTTCATAAAAATACCTAATATGTGTATAACATTTCTATCACAGGCATAATTCTGAAATGGCCCTTAAAATCCCAGGTCCCTGGTGTACACACACCTTCTCCTGATTTTTCAATCAAGCACTAAGCTGGGTGTTGATGTGAAAGGATTTTTCAGATAGTGTGTCCCAAAATTCACCCAAGATTTGAATTTTACCCCATTGGTGCCGTCAAGTGTTGCCAATGAAAAAAAAAGATAGCGTGACAGCTGACAGTTCAGGGTTATTAAAAATGGAGCGCTGCACGAAAGAACAACACGTTTTCATTGTTGAGCAATATTTTAAAAATAATGAAGGTTTGGCAGCTACACTTAGCAATTTTCATACAAAATATGATCGGAATAGTGATTTTACTTCATCAACTGTGAAGAGATTAATTAAAAAATTTAGAGAGACTGGATCAATTAGTGATCTTAAACACTCTGGCCGTCCTTCAACAAGTCGTTCAACACAAAACATCAAAGCAGTTTGTGAGAGTGTAGCTGAGAGTCCAAGGACATCCATTTGGCACTGTGGTCAAGAATTGGACATTTCGAGAAGCCATTTACCCGATATGCTATTCCATACATAACCCTATACTGTATACTTCGTGAATCAATGAAAAGATTACAATTTTTAATTATAAACCTGTGTTTTCTATCAAAATTACTTCTTGCGTCATTTTGGGACACCCTTTATAAGTAAGGTCCCACACTGGTTAACTTTAACATAGGGAGGTATTCCAGGTAGGCTTGATCTAATCTCGTAGGCCCTTTAAAGCTGGGTCTAAAGGTCAGAGACAAGTCAGAGAGTTTCAAAGCATGAGGTGAATTCAACAAATGGACATGGCTGAGTTCCAGTAAAACATTCCTTACAAAAATAAGCTTCAGAATGGATTTGACCTATGGGCCAAGCTTTGCCCAACTCCAGCATTAACTACTCAATAAATATGAAATACATGAACAAGTCAAATTTCCCTCTCACGCACAACCCAATCACCTGGGAAATGTAGAAAGGTGTCACTTTCGTGGACATCAAAATCATTAACCATCGTGTTAACCGGTTTACTTGGTTCTTGAGTTTGGATGGTGGCATAAGGAAGAAAAGGTGGCCCATTATCTGCAGAACCTGCTCTGTCACCTGTGCCTACGGAGATATAGAAACTTGCATCAGCAATAGGATGAAGGAAGAAAAATCCTCAGGGGTTGTGCTTTATTCATCTTTGTATGACCAGGGCCTAGCATCATACCTGGCAAATGAGACTAATCAAGAAATGTAAATTGCACACTTAACAAATAAGTGAATGGACAGTGCGGTGTTTTTTGACTCTATGTTTTTCTGGGGCATGGTAAGAGGAGCCTGAGGAGGAACACCTGCTCTCCCAGAAGATCCAAGTGAGTCAGCCTTCTACCAGCAAGTGGACACACTTGAGCCCACCTTTGGCTCAAGCTTTACTCCTTCACCCCATCCACCCAACCCCTGTTATCTCCCACTCCCACCTTGTCCTTGCTCTTCAAAGACCAACGGTTGAGGAAGATGCGGAAGGTGATGTAGGCCTTCATGGACATTTCCCTTTGACTAAAGCCCGTCACCTTATCATCCCAGGAATCCAGGTGTTTCTGGGCACTGATGACCAATCCATAGAATACTGTACGGAGGGAAGGGAGTTAGAGCTGCCCATCACCTTTCCCATCCCACAAAGTAAAGCATACACACCTATAAATACAGTCCTCTCCTCTCCAACCCAAAAAGGGCTTTGGGGGTCCTGTTCTGGGAAAGACCCACCTGCCCACCACCTCCCCAACTATCGTTCCTTTATGACCACACCTAGTTCCAGGAGTGGCAGGGAAAGTGAAAGAGAAAGGCGGTCAACACCTACAGCTTCCCTATCAAGTTTGCTCCTTGCCCCAAACCAGGCCAAGAAAGTCAGATGGAGAAGAGCATCTACTCATACCTGGCCTGCTCTCAGCCATCATCTGCCCCTTCCATAGACTTAAGAGATCCAAATTCAGAGGGACCCAGTCTCTTCCTGGCCTTCTTTCCTCCCTCCTGGATTCCAATTAAGCCTTTCCCCAGACCCTCCTGACCCTTACCATGACATATCGCCAACATGTCATTCTTCTCTTGGGCCAACTTCAAAAGAGGCTGGATATATCTCCATATAGAACCAACATAGGAAACTGTATCTGCGAGGGAGAGTAAAAGAAAAACATCCCTATCCCAAGGAAAGGAGCCTACCGCCTTAGTGTACAAAATCTTATGATTAGGGACCAGGAGGTTTGGGTTCTGCTCCTAGCTCTGCCTCCAAAGAGTCTGGGCAACCCAGAGTAAGATAATTTATGCTAGTTTCCATGTCCTCAGCTGTTAAATAGGACTACAGTTCCTAATGTGCCCACCTCCTCACAGGGCTGTTGGGAAAATGAAGCTCCATAATGGATGATAGCACAGCATGCACATGCAAGGTACTGCCACACCCTACACATGCACACTCCCTTCCAAGGACCCTTATGGAGCAAAGATCTGTGCAGCCTGAGGCTCTCTCACTCTTCTAAAGTGAGAACATTTGCCCTGATTAGATCAAGAGACACATTTCTGGCTTCTGTGCTGTGTCCTCTGAGTTTGCTATGCAGCCCAACCCATAAGCCTTGTCATTTTGAACCTAATGCCCAGAAGGCCAGCTGACTTCCCTCAATATCTCTCAGGCCCAAGGTCCAAGTGGCAGAGAAAGGGCAGGGTCTGGCATTTCCCTGATGACTTGATTTTTTCCTCAACACTTTTTGATTGAGGGAGGGGAATACAATGGGTAAGAGAACTAATGCTGTCACCAACAGCCACCAGGATGGAGATTGTATGGTGATTCTCAGCCTCATCCTACTACACTATTGCCTTCCAAACCTCTAATCAAATTCAAAACTTCAGGTTCCCCTAAGCCAGCCATGGGCAAACTATGGCCCACGGGCAGGATCCGGCCAGTTTGAAATGAATAAAACTAAAAAAAAAAAAAAAAAAAGACCGTACTTTTTTATGTAATGATGTTTACTTTGAATTTATATTAGTTCACACAATCACTCCATCCATGCTTTTTTTCCGGCCCTCCGGTCCAGTTTAAGAACCCATTGTGGCCCTCCAGTCAAAAAGTTTGCCCACCCCTGCCCTAGGCAAAGCACTCCTCACGTCTCTTTGCCCCTCCCCACCTCTGTTGAATGGGGGCTTTCTATTCAGCCTTCCCTCTAGTTCTCCTAGTCTTACCTCCAGCCCCACAGTTTCCTGTGCTTTAATATGCTCTCCTGTGCCACTCCTAGTCTCCAGGAACTCCCTCCTCAGTTCCCCTTGGACCCACAGGGATGCTAGTTTTCCCCCCTCGCCCCTACACACACACACCCTTGACTAAACTAAGTGGAGATATACTAGTACAGTGAAAGGAGTCAGGAGAATAAAGCTATATTCTAAATTCCATACAGCACCCCCACGGCCTGTTGCCCCTGTTCCTTTCTCAGACAAACTCTTCAACCACGGGGACCAATACCTTGGGAAAGGATGATCTTCCCCACTGCAACCATGAGGCTCCTTGGGGGCAGACAGTATATATTTGGCCTGTCCCATAGCTTGACAATGATCATTTCTGGTAAATGTGACCCCAGAGCCATTAGGACCGCAGTGAATGCCTTTTCCAGTTCTCCCTTTGTCTCCTGGAAAAAGAAAGATTCAGTGTTCCAAAACTAATCTACAAGATGAGTCCCTCAGCTTCTGAGAATTGGCTTTGCTCAGTAAGTGGTTCTCCTCTATTTAGAGGGCAGTAACTATCCTATCTCATCCTACAACTCCATTCAACATACACCTTCCCCATGATAGAGGGCAAGAGCTTCCTAGAGTGTGCAAGAGGGCAGGAAATGAAAAACTGCAAAGTCTCCGGGCTTGTGTTGTGGTGGGAATGGGGCTTGGCATTTCCAGAGCACAGAGCTTTCCCTGAAGCAACAAGTGAACCGTCATCACAGAGGTGGGTACATTATGGAGGTAACTTTGAAAATTTCTTGAAGGGTCAGGTCTTGAGCAGTAAACAGGTGTGCCAAAGAAGGCAGGTAAACTGGAAGACACCTTGTATGTAGACAGTTAATCAGAAACCAGATTTACCCAGTACCAGGAAAATTAAGTATAAAAGTATCTGGATAGATGATAGGTAGTGGTCATGAATGTTCAGCCCAAAGTTGGGCTAGCAGGCAAGTGGGTGGATTTAAATAGGTTAGTAAATAAATTGAGGTGATTAGCTGAGTTGCAACAGCAAAGGTGTGACTGCCTAAGATATCCCAGGAGGAGGATTAGGACAGCATAGATTTTGAGGTCCAAAGCCTAAATCCGTTTCCCCCT